>NW_015090862.1:16482273-16601527 GCF_001431845.1 Calidris pugnax
GGGGATGTTCCCCGCCGCAGGAAGGCGCCCACGCCCGCTTCTCCCGGAGAGGGGGGAGGCCGAGGGCGGAGCCGGGCATCGGATGCTGAGAGGCGGCGTGAGGCCCGGACAGGTGCCCGGTCAGCGGGGACATCCCTTCCCCGCCGCGGTGGAGACCCTGGGGCCGGGGTAACCGCAGCCCCCCCAGCCGCGCCGGTGGCGGTACGAACGGCTGAAAAAGGTGGAAGGCGGCCAGGAGAGAGCCTGCGGCTCCGAGACCCCCGCGCCCTGCCGGGGGGTGGTCCCTGCAGAGGTTGCCTCTCCCAGGAGCCAACACCGGGCACCTCCGTCTCCCCCGGGAGAGCAGGGGGGGCTCCCGGCTGCTGCCCTCCCTGCCCGGCCGCTTTGTCACTGGGACGACGGCCGAGCGCTGGCAAATTCAAGGGAAAAGGACATTTCGTTCTGAGGGGGAAACGCATCTCAAGTTCATCTGTAGGAAAAGTAAATTTCCTACAGTAAATTCCACACACGCCCCCCGTGGCACAGGGGTTGGAACCCGGTGATCTTTAAGGTCCCTTCCAACTCTCACCATTCTATGATTAAATTAAAAGCAGTTAAAAAGCTGTATTACATTTTGTCCTCTATGAACATATTAAGATTATACGTACTCATAACATATTTCATAACACTGACCTTAAATTGCAGATTTTAGCACAAAAGCTAAATTAATTGAAATAGTAGATTAATTGCTGTCCTGCAGCAAAGGAAAAGAAGCTCACGTTATGCTTTCCAGAAGCCATTTTGGATTAGAAGTTGGCCAGAGGCCTGAACTGAAACTCAAGGTCTCCCATGTTTCCTTGATTTTTTCATTGAAATCGCATCACAGCATAAATAAAGCATGGGCTCCAATCCAGAACCCACTGGGATCAATAAAAACTGCTCCTAGTCCCTTGCATCTGGGTGTTTTGTACATAAATAATTTATAAAAGCATCTGCTTTGTTCTTCTATTTATGGAATAACCAAAACATACTACTCATTTTTATCCTACAGGTGAGGAAAGCTTAATTCTCCTTGATGGAAGACATGAGTTTCCGTTCAGCTTTCAGCTCCCTCAAGAGTAAGTTAAATAATCCAACCTGAAGGGATTGTGCTGGACGCTGCTTGTTGTGGAACAAGAACTTAATGTAATTTTGCTCAGTGGGGTTTTTTTTTTTGTATCAAACTGATAGGTCAGCTTTATATATTTGTCTTAATCAGCCACCACATAGACGGGCCATGTTTGCGTCCGTTCCCCTAGGGCACTGAGAGCACAAGCTGTAAATTGGTAAACATTTATGTACACAGGAAGCTTTGGTGAATTACAAACTGAGGGTAATGCTTCTGTGACTGCTTGTTTCAGACCTCTGGTGACCTCTTTTACTGGGAAGTATGGCAGTATTCAGTACTATGTGAAAGCAATTCTGGAGAGGCCTGCAGCGCCCGATCAGAGCGTACAGACTGAGCTTCAGGTCATTAGCCATATCGACGTCAGCTCACCAGCTTTACTGGTAAGAGGGTCCTCTGCTCCTCCTCCCCCCCCCTTTAAAGCCAGCTGCAAAAAAATCCTTTCCAAGCAGCATTCACATCCAGCCATAACCATTTCCATGTTATTCTGGAGTGTCATTTTCTGACTTCTGAAAGCATATAAGCTCCCTAAGCTTTTCTCTATAAATAGATGATCTTAGGTTGTGTGAATAGCAAACAGAGTGGCTTTTTTTAATACCATTGATTACATCCCTGCTGGCAGAGACGTTCTTGCCAAAAAGTTATGCAGGCTTCAGATGCATAAATAAGGCTTAATAATAATAATGCACAAGCGTAAAGTAGTTACTCTTACCAGAGCAACTACATTCACAGGGCTGCAGTGTCCTAAACTCTACAATAATAGTAGGTTGAGGAACAGTAATTATAGAAGAGTATTAATCATGCCCAGCCTGTCATTTATGCTCTGGCCATTATGTTACGTATCCTTCCATTTTGCATGTCGTTTTCTAACATTAAGTGCGTGCACGCAGCTGCTTCCGAGATCTTTTCAGTTATTTCCTTATGACAGATTTGGCCACATTAAAGCATTGAGTTTCTAATAATCGCTAGAAATACTGTAGAGTAATAAGAAAGATCAGGCATTAAGTAATGAGAAAATAGGCAAGATGGAAGCTAATGAGCTGGCTTCTTTTATCTCAACCCATATTATGAAAATAATATAAAATTATACCTTGCACTTTCATGATAGCAACTGGATCTAAATGGTTATTCATTTAAATATGAATGAGTAATTTCTATTTTATTTAAAATGCTAGGATAATTTTAACATCTCATCATGATGTGAACGTAGCTAAGAGATGTTTTGAGCAGGGTTTTTTTCCTCATTATATGCTTAAATTTTAATCTTTCTGTCCAGAGAGGACTTAAAAAAGTATTTTGGCAGTGACATCTGTAAGCAGAACGTAGTCTTTATATCCAACAATGTATCTTGGGACAGAGTGAACCACAGGTTATTGCACAGGAGAGGGTTCTGGGGCACGTGAAGTAGGTGGTGCCTATCTTAAAGGGATTCCAAGGCTACCACCAAAAACTGCAAAACACCACAAATTTTAGACTTCATGATTACATTGACTGGGCTACTCTTTTTAAGTAGCTTCAATCCTAGCTGGGACCCTTGACATGTGTACCTGTAAGTTTGATGTAAATTTTACCAACAGTGTAAATGTCCTTTATTATGACAGTCCTCCATGAATAATTAAGGTGGTGTTTGTCATAAGCTTAAATTTTTGGGGGGTTGTGTGGCTTGCAAGTTATGAAGATGCATCACCTTTTAGCCCAGTGTGTATACATTTATGCTTTCTCATGAAGGATACAGCAGCTTACCTGCTTAACTATTAGTTGCTCGCAGATGAAATGACTTCTGCATTCTTCTGCACTGAGGAACACGGGCATAAATACCGCAGTACTCCATCACACCTGGAAAAAAGTAACACCTATTAAATTTGTTAAATCAATCTTTTTGAAGACAGGTTACATTCAAGTGCAGATTGATCTCTGTTACCTCCTTGATATGGTCTAAATGCAGACTGGGATTTTAAAACAGCCAGATGTTCAGACAGATAAACTTTGGTTCCATTTTACCTGCTGACAAAACTCCAGGTCCATTGAGCAGTACAGTGATTTGAATCAAGTGGATTTTAGAGCTACATTGCCATGACTGATACGTGTAACTTTAAACTGCAAGTGATTGATAGCTTTATGCCATAAAATGAAAAATACTCTATATTTTATAGACACCTGTTCTAAGAAGTCAGGAGAAGATGGTTGGCTGTTGGTTTTTCACCTCTGGGCCAGTGTCTCTCAGTGCCAAAATTGAGAGGAAGGGATACTGTAATGGTAAGAGTAGTTATCTTCAAAATGTGAATATTAAACATCTAATAGGGTTTTTTTTTAAATCTCTGTGAAGCCCAGACTTTATAGTTGAATTAGTAGGTAGTAAATTGAGATCTGTATGAACTTGCTTTAACAAAAATCATCTTGCCTTGCCCCTCACTCCCCCCTTGGAAATAAAAATTGAAAGGAAGTCCTGTCAGTCAGTAATACTATGGAAAAGCGGAATAGTTCCATTTAGTAGGTAGTAAATTGAGATCTGTATGAACTTGCTTTAACAAAAATCATCTTGCCTTGCCCCTCACTCCCCCCTTGGAAATAAAAATTGAAAGGAAGTCCTGTCAGTCAGTAATACTATGGAAAAGCCACGTACATTTGAGTGTAAAGAACAACAAAATGCTTTTATTTGAGATAAAATACTTAATTGGGGATATAATCAGGCTTTTATGTCCTGCTTGTGTAGGTTTATGCTTCTGTAAGAATGAGCTTTAGCAGCTTCTTTGTTGCCTTGATAACATTAGATACATCGAGGAAATAAAATACAACATTCCGGAATTCAGTTAGTACTATATAAAAGGAAGATTGATGCATAATTTGCAAATAAAGTTTTTATAGCTTGTTCATATTACACTTAATGTTTCAGAATGAATCATTGTTTATACATAAAATGTAGTAGGTGGCTATAATTCTGCCTGGATACCACTCTGAAAATCAAAAAAAATTTAGCTTGAGGAAACTAACGAGTATTGTTCTCCTAACACTGTGGTGATGTACGTGCTGCGTAACATGCTTTGATACTCCCAGAGGAAAGTTGGTTAAATACAAATTATTCATTGAACTTTTTCTGTCTTTAAGGGGAAGCCATACCAATCTATGCAGAAATTGAGAACTGCTCTTCTCGTTTGATCGTTCCAAAAGCTGCCATTTTCCAAACACAAACGTACCTGGCCAGTGGGAAGACCAAAACCTTCCGTCAGATGGTTGCCAATGTCCGAGGAAACCACATTGCCTCTGGGAGTACAGATACCTGGAATGGGAAAACTCTGAAAATCCCACCTGTATCCCCCTCTATACTTGACTGCTGTATTATTAGAGTAGAATATTCATTAGCTGTAAGTATGGGGTTTTATTACAGATGTGCCTACTCTTGAATGCTACATGGAGTTGGGAACAGAAGAATTTTCTGTACTGAGCAGCTATTAGATTTTGAATTTGGGAACAACAATAGATATAAATAAATACCATACACCATATAGCTGAGACTGAAGATCATGAAGAGATTCTGAAATGGAAAGACAGGAATAATGGGGAGAATGGAAGAATGTTTCTGAGGAAGCAGCAGCTTAGTTTTGGACCTGCAGAGGTTATTAGGGGAAAGTAGTTCAAGCTGAACAGGCTCCTCTAGTGATTCTTTACAGAAATGGGAAGATAGGACTGAAAATCAAGTGCATAATTATTTTTGTCAACCTCCTTTGTCCTAGAGACAAGGTACAGAAAGAAGGAAATTGCTGGAAAATAAGGAAAGCTGCAAGAGTGTTAGCTAAACATATCTGGAATGAGAAAACTCCTAATTTTTTAAACGATCTGCAGTATGGGGAGTAGGGTAGCTTTTAGGAGCAGCAATTCAGTGGGTCTTATGATGGTTTTTGTTTTCTTTTATTTGGGGGTTGTCGCATAGGTGTATATCCATATTCCTGGTGCTAAGAAATTGATGATTGAGATGCCTCTGGTGATTGGCACTATTCCATGTATTGGATTTTCAAGCAGAAACTCCAGCATTACCAGCCAGTTCAGTATGGATATGAGCTGGCTGGCACTGACCATGCCCGAACACCCTGAAGGTAATCCATATTGAACTCTCTAACACAGCACAGCACAGCACTGCCTGTCACAGGGGGACAGTGGTGCCAGTTTAAGGGCACTACGAGGGATGTGGGCCATTAAAGTATGACTCATGAGAAGCGAGGCACATAAATGTCAAGATCCAGAAGGATTGGTAAAGACAGCCTGACTCCAGCCTTTTTTAAGTCTCTCTTTACACTTTCAGCTGAATCTTGAAATAACTAACTTCTGATAGTGAGATTCTGTTTTGGAGGTAGACACCTTAAAGTTAATCATTACTTGATACAACACAGATGTGTTGCTGGAGTAGCCCAAAAAGCACCTGTAGTGTTCCTGCTGAGTCACCTGAGCTTAATAAAAACATAATTCTAGTAACAGTATTTATGAACCTGGTGCACTTCAGACAATATAACAATTGTACAATATTTAATAAATACAATCTTCATGGTCTTGGATACTGTAATAGAGATTTCTTGCTGTGAGTGAATAGTTTTAAATTTGACAGTAGCATCTTTCTTGTTTCAGCACCACCAAATTACGCTGATATAGTGTCTGAGGAAGAGTTCTCCAGACATGTTCCTGCTTATCCACTACCAATTGACTGTGAGGAACAATTGTGTTGTCCTGTCTTTGCTTACATACAAGAGTTCCGGTTTCAGCCTCCACCTCTTTATTCAGAGGTAAAAAAATAAACAGCAGGTGGTATTTTTATTGTCAGATGGCAAACACCACCCCCCTCCCAAGTACAGAAATGCAAGAATTATAGGCGGTAATTGTTGCCTTTCTTCTCTCTAGATTGATCCACATCCAACTGATGTAGAAGAAGTTCAGCCTGTTTCGTTCATGCTCTGAAGAGGATTTGTAACGAGCATCATTGTGATGAATGTCTTAATCTTTCTGCTGCTTAAGCTGATAGTGCAGCTAAAAAGGAAACAGTTTTCTTTTTCAAAACTTAAGGTTGTGTACAAGAGAGGCAAAGGAAAATGAAGAGGGAGGTATGAGCACGTTTGGTGATGGAAGAGAATCTGCTGGATTAGTCTGCACAGAGGATATTGTGGGAGCAGCTGCTTGAGAAGTACCTGGAAGTGCTGAATGCTTCTAAAAAGTGGATATACTACATAAAGTACAAGGAGATGCGTAAGGGTCTTCTGAAGAAAAAATAATTTATATTTTGTTTGGAACACTCCGGAAGAATTTACGTAATTATGTTGATGTTGAGAACTTCTGTGGTAGAACTTGCGTAGTAGAACAGAATGTGGGGTAAGAAAACATTTCCAAAAGATTCCAGTGTTCAAGGGGCTTCAGTTCTGCGCTGTCTGCATCCAAGAAAGGAACACTACGAAAACGTGGAGTGAAGTCTTCACACTACCATAACTCTCTATTTCATGAGAACCTGCCCTTCTAACAACTGCCAAGTGGTACTATTTCATCATTCATAATGATTCTAAAGACATCATGGATGAAAGAATAGCTATTACGCAATATCATGAAGGCAACCATTTACTGAATGAAAGACACAAGTATGTAAAAGAAAATTGAACTTTGATAAGAGCTTATGCACTATGCTTTCTTTCAAGGGATTTCTTAAGGGAATTATTCTAGCCTCTTCTACTGTGAGTTCTTTTTCTGCATCTTAAGCCTATGGATAGCATGATAATGGGAAGCATGGCAAGGGAGAAGCCTTTTGCCAGCAGCAGGTGTACTTAGCAAAATGGACAATACTTATTTATTCAGAAGCCTTTATAAGCCTACCTCTGTTTTGGATATTTACTTACGGTCAGATTTGAGACCAAAAAAAAAAGTCTTGTTAAAGCTCCAGTATACTTCAAGGTTCTAAAAGGGACCCTAAATGGTTTCTGTGGTTAGTGAATGAGATAGGAGGCGTAGGGAGAGGTGTAAATATACCCAGAATAGACATAGCTTATAACTGAAGTGAAAGCAGACATCGGGGGAGCAAAATCCTCTGATAATGGCACAAAGCTTTTCATTACTCCTGCATTTTTGTCTAGAGATCTGTTGTCAGGGGCTGCACTGGTCATTTGCTATCCAGACTATTTTTTGTTTGTGTGTTTCCTTGTTTGTTTTTGCTGTTTAACTTTGTTTTGGTGCAATATTTTAATGTTTTCTTCCTCAGGTCATTTAGAACAGAGTTGTTTGCTGCTAAGAATTGAAGGCACAGCATTATACTTGGGCCCTTCTGCTGCCTTCATTTAAAGTAGAATGTTTGCTTCCTGCCAAGCATCAATTGGAATCAGTCAGCCACCATCAAAAAATTAATTACAGGAGAAGAAACACGGCATTCTCAATATGCACGTTTACAGTTGAGTCTCTAAACTACAGGGGATTTCAAACTACTAGAACTATTCCATATGTCTTACAGAAGGGTTTGGGGTTAACCCGGTGCTTCACATGGTAAAACATTGTACTTTCTGAGAACTACAAGAACAGTAACTGAGTTTCCTTCATTTCATCGATAACTGCAGTTTAAAAAAAAAATTAAATTGTTTTTTATGAGATCTGTCTTCATTTAAGAAGCAGGGGGTTTTCTACAGGCATACACGGATATATATTTTTAGTCTTCTTTTAGTACAACTTCCTTACATTGTCTGATTTCTAGCACTTCACCTCAAGTTACTTTTACATCAGTGTGAGACAAACCGATTGAGATTCACGTTTCCAAACTGCAGTTACTTTTTTCATTTGCAACTTTAAGTATCATCTTCTATAGCAAATGCAGCTTTAACCAAAATTTGAGTGCATGTTTTTGAAAGGACATTCTAAAAATAAGTATTTATCTGCAAGTCTCGAGATGTAGCTCTCATGCCTTTTTTTTTTTTTTTTTTTTAAGGGATGGCGCAGAGCCGAGGCATGAGCAGGTGCTGCAGGATCTGAGCTGCACTGTCAGACTCTTTAATGTGACCTTGAACTACCAACCGCAAGTACAGACCAGAATATGCTGGAGCGTGCTCCACAAAGGAATATTCACAGAAGACTCAGATCAGGTCTTAAGATTGTATTCACCATCATTTTTTTTTTTTTTTTTATTTAAGTGATGGCGTGTGCCCATGCAATCAATGCAGGATTTTCATTCACATCACCTGGAAAGGGAACAAGTGTATTTTCCTTAAGCAGATACCATTATAGTTACCTGAAAAGTAATGTGGCTGTGTATTAACTTGCATGTTAATAATTCAAAATATTAGCTTAAAAAGAACATTAGGTGCTTTTTTTGGACTGTAATACCTGATAGGTGATGTGTGCTACCTGGTATAAACATGGTCAAGCAAACAAGAGCATGAAGGGTAAAGATGTGCTTTTTTTTTTTTTCCTTAAAATCTTTGAGTTGTTTTTTATTATTTGCAGATAAACTGTGGCCTTAGATTGTTTGCTGCAAAAAAGACAAACAAGTATAATGTGTTTCTTAGGAAGCACATGTGACCCTTCAAAGGAGGGGTGAAAACAAGATTAAATTCTGCTCTCTGACACTTGGCTTAGTGCAGAAATTGATCCTTAAAATAATTACTGTTTGCACAATAATAAGTTCAATATGCAGGGGCTTTGTTTTGATAACTGTGAAACAGTTTAAAAAAGACAAAATAAAAAAAAAAAAACACAACCATGCTGTTTAACATACAGGAACATGATTGTATTTTGTACTAATGAATGAGCCCCATGGGTTCTTTGTTAATAAAAGTGTCAAACCTACGTAGTGCTGTTCTGTTCTGGTGTCTCTAAGACAATGGCTGGAATGTCAAGAAATACCTGTATTCTACCAACTTTGAACACATCCTGATCTCCTAATTCCTCTTCTGAGCTGGGAATGTTGCCTTCGCTTGTCACTGTGTAGTCCCTTCAACTATCCCTACCCAGGAATCAGAACAAATGTATCAAAGGTGGCCTGATCCCACCTCTCCTTATTGTGTAATACACAGCTCTTAATCATGGGGATCTTACCCATAACGATGGAAATGGCAGGCTCTGTGCTCTAATTGGATTTCTCATCTCATGTATTAATCTTACAGGAGATTTTATTGTGTTTCCTTTAGACAAGATTATCTTTACTGTGTAATTCATTGATCTAAATAGATCAGAACAACCTTAAAACCACAGCACAGAAGGACTAAAGCAGAGTCCTTCCTACCATGGGGAACGTGACAAATCGTATCTACCACACAGCTCACCTAAGACATAAATGAGATGCTGAAACCTCTGTGAGGGTCCTGCCCCCAAAAGATTTGAGGAACAACAAAAGGAATGGTTGATTTTACCCTCCTGTTACCACTTTGGAGGGAGGAGAGCAAACCTCTCTTTGGGAAATCCAGGCAAAGATGCTGTTGAGGGTCAGAGTTGAAGCACTGGAGCTTGCAGAAGGGGTCATGACTCACAGGAAAATGCAAACCCTCAAATTCTGCTCTTAGAAATCTAAAACCTCTCTTATTAAATAAGCCTAAAGTCTCCTATCACTAAGTTCACAGTAGCAATTCCACTTCATCCGCTGTTAAGTTTCATAGGGGACTATTTCTCTTGGCAAACTAACTGCCTATTAAAATATATTTAGTGTTTAACCAGGTAGTAAACAATGTGCTGTGCCGTGCAGGGACAGAGCAGAGACTGCGGGCTTCTGTGCACAGCTCTGATACCTCAGATGTTTGCATGGAAACACACGAGTCACAGAGAAACAGAGATCATTGGGCTTGTTCCAAACTAGCAAAATAGCCTGTTCCATTTCTTCACCACCCAGTTTGAACAGCAAAAGGAAACATCTAACTCATTTTTTAAAATCTCTATATATCAATAAAGAAATGTTTGGAGAGCACAGTTTGCAGGCAAAAATGATCTGAAGGTAATCAATTGTTCTCCCACTCCCCCCCCAAAAAAACCTACAGCAGAAACACCTATTTTCTAGTAAAATCCCGCTGATTTTCGGCTCTCTCCTCAGGGCAGTGACTGAGCACAGGGACACAGAAACCAGCTTTCAGACGGCGGCATTTTCTAAAGCTGATTATATAATATGTTAACATCAGTAGGGATAGCACAGGCTACTGCACAGATTCTCCAAAGAACTAATTACGTCCATGATGAACCCGGTCATGCACTTTTGATATTAAAATTTTATATGTAGGGTAGACAGGGTGACAGAATCTCGTTCCAAATTATGTAGTGGTCAGAGTTTCTAAACAATCAATATGACATGATAGTACACAAAAAGCTGTCCTAGAACATTACCACACTATTAGCATTTGAGGACAACTGACTAATAACAGTAAGTCACTGACCCAAAAAGCACAGTTTTTACATTGAATGCAAAATGGCAACTCAAGTGGGACTTCACCAGAGTAGCTGCTTGTGCCAGCGACGTGCTGTGGGCCTTCTTAGTTACACAGGACAGACTCTATCTGATTAAGTACAAATGTATTACTGATAAATCTCTGAGCACCCATCCCTTCAAAAGAAAAGAGGAAATCCCTCTTAGTTTTGGCTGACATTCAACCATCTGCCTGCTGTAGGGTGGGGAGAATGTGAAACGCAAGGTGAAAGTAGGAGCAAGTGCTGGTGCTTGACAGACACCTACAAATAGATGGCCTCAAATTAGCTGAAGAATTCAGAGCAGCCCAAAACATCTTTATACAAATGCACAGGATATTTGCTGTGTCAATTGACTGCAGTTTCATATTATTTGTGGTCTCAAATGACCGTGGTCAGATTAAGGATACCTCAGTAAGTATCATATACAAATGCACAAGATATTTGCTGTGTCAATTGACTGCAGTTTCATATTATTTGTGGTCTCAAATGACCGTGGTCAGATTAAGGATACCTCAGTAAGTATCACATCAAGCCTATTTTTACTCAGGACTCAGCAACTGTGACAGCCTAACAAAAAGCATCACCCAAACATCAGCCCAGCCCTTCTGCTTTGCTTCTAGCTCTACCGAGGTGTCCCAGGCCTCTGTGGACACCCTTGCCCTGCTCTCCCCTCTCCGGCAAAACTGCTCGTTGATACTTTGCTCGTAGCACAAGAGCCAGCTGGCAGCACCCGCAGGGTCACACAGACGGGGAACGCAGCAAAAAGACATTTCTAGTCTTATTAAATTGAAGGAGAACAGAGGTCAAAAGGGAAGGCAGCCCCAGGTGTGGGATGAGTGCTGGACGAGGGGGGAAATGGGGCAGGTATGGAAAGGAGAAGCAGTCAGTGTCAGGCAGAGCACACAGACCCAGCAGCAAGTGCTCCTCCAGGAGGGGATGTCACCTGGACACCAAAACCCCCCAGACTCCTGGTACTGGCAGGACTTAGACACGGTGACACACAATGTGCACAGACAGGATGCAGACACGGAGGCTAAACCCAGCCAAATATTATTTTTGGCTATGAAAAACCCTCATTATTTTACAGCACCTTGGAACAGCATCAGCCTCCCCATCAATCAGGCGCTGGGCACAGCGAGGTGGCTCACCACTGGCTGTCACAGACAACAACAGAAGGTGATTGTGCCTGTATCTCAGTGCCCAGTTGTGTGAGATTTGTGTACACACACAAAGGCTTTTCCAAAAATGAGGAGCTGATCTTGCGTATGGATAATTACAAATTAACTTCAGTGGATCATCCTGCAACCCCACCATCACCTTCTGTCGTACACGTCAGGTCAGACCTTGCAGTGCCTGTGACAGTGACACCTCAGTTTTGGGGAACACCAACACACACTTTTCTCAACCCTGCTTAAGGGAAAACGCAAGAGTAGATGTAAGAGCTGGTGGTGGGCACTGAAGGATGGGCAACAGGGTCATATTTTGACTGCAAGGTCTTAAACAGGATCATTGCACCCCCAGAAAGATCCCAGGTGTCTGTCCAGGGCAGTCCTATTTGATGTCACATCTAGAATCAGGTTGTGTCAGTGCCAACAGATCAGAGCACAGCATAACAAGAAAGTGATTCTTATTGCTGAACTAATTAGATTAAATCAATACACAATAGAGAGCACAAGTGACAAAAAGTTAAATTTTCATTTAAATAATTTAAGCCCTGAAGTGCTTTTATCCCATGTCTTAATGTGATATGACCAATACATTAGCCTTAACGGATTAGAAAGATAATAAAATGGAAAATATTCTGCCATCTTGAGTATAAAATGAAAGCGGAAAGGGAAAAGCATGAACTGATCTGACAGATTCTCGTCCTACAGTGTCCTGGAGGAGCAGAGAAGTGTCTGAGAGGGTTTAGTGTCCCCACAGACCTATGGAGTTTTGCATGCTGTGTGCAAGGCTGGTACCACTCGCCCCAACAGCAGCGTTTCCATGTCAGCACATCTCCCCCTCCCTCTCAGATCCCAGAGCAGCTTGGCCTCACCCAGTATCTCCAGTACAGCCATCAGAAGGGAGAAAGATCAGAGAGAAAGGCTGCGATGCGAAAGGGCCCTCCCGAGCTGCAGCCAGCCCCTCTCCCAGCTCCCAGCCCTGCTGGCATCCTGCTCCAGCAAGGATGGAGCTCACAGGAGAGCGGCACGACCGGCACAACCTGCTCCTCTGACCCCATGCAGGAGTCACACGTCAGGGGCAAAGCGCCCGAGAGGTCTGTTTGCAGGAGGTGTTAAATAGAAAGGTCCCCAAGAAGGGCAGCTTCGCAGGCTTTTCCCCATGTGATCCCACCTGCCATCGCTGGGAGAGGACTTTACACTCAACCAAACAAATTAACAATTCATTTCCAACCCTGACATGGAGATTAACCCTGCCAATTAATTCCTTAATCTCTTGCTGCCAACAAGGCTCACAGTTGCCATGTGGATGCTTGTCCATTGGGGCCTGGAGCAGGGCCATTCTGTTTAATTAACGCCGCGTCCAGGATACGGTGTAGCTGACATTCAAACCTATTCCAACCATACCCACCAGAGCTGCAGCTCACACTTCACCCACGCGCCAGACAGCGTTTGATGGATACCCCAAAAAGGGCAGAGATTATCCCAGCGCTCACGGCAGAAAGAAGATCCATTAAGCAATACAAAGCCATTCAGCCTTTGTGTAGTCATATAAACCATAAAAAAGACATTGAGGTGCTGGAGCGGGTCCAGAGAAGGGCGACAAAGATGGTGAGGGGTCTGGAGAATAAGTCTTATGAGGAGAGGCTGGGGGCACTGGGGTTATTCAGCCTGGAGAAGAGGAGGCGGAGGGGAGACCTTATTGCTCTCTACAACTCCCTGAAAGGAGGGTGTAGAGAGGGGGGGGTCGGTCTCTTCTCTCAAGTCACAGGCGACAGGACAAGAGGAAATGGCCTCAAGTTGCGCCAGGGTAGGTTCAGGCTGGATATTAGGAAAAATTTTTTCACTGAAAGGGTTATCAGGCATTGGCATGGGCTGCCCAGGGAGGTGGTTGAGGCACCATCCCTGGAGGTGTTCAAAAGACGGGTTGATGTAGTGCTGGGAGGTATGGTTTAGTGAGGATGCTCCTTGTTTGTTGTGTGGGTGTCTATTTTTGTCAGTTAGGTTGACGGTTGGACAAGATGATCTTTAAGGTCCCTTCCAACCTAGAAGATTCTGTGATTCTGTGAAACGTCCACCCAGGTTTCTGGGAGAGCAGAGTTCCTCTTGTATTTTGCAGGTTTGTGTGACAGAGGGACAAAGAAACAAGAGGGCAGTGGGAACAAGCACTGTAACCTCGGGAAGAGCCCAGGGGAATTGTTTTGGGGCAAGGCACTGTGTGCAAAGCATTTGGAATCACGAGCACAGGCAAAGTCTCAGAGCAGCATTCAGAAAAACAGCATTTTGCACATTTCCAGTGAGCAGCAGGAAAAGCAAACTCCATGAGACTATGCCAGTTCTCCCTCCTCCTGCCTCAACTAACTGACAAGATGTTGGAGTTTGGCTGCGGGGCTGCAGAGAGAAAGGGCAGCCGCCCTGCACGCGGAGGCTGCTTCAGGAAAAAGAAGTCAGGTGTGATCTGAATTGACAGGAGTTGGGAAACGTGTGAAATACGATAAAAAGGGAAAGTGATGCTCAGTCACCTCAAGGCTCTTTGTAAACCAGCTATAGCAAATTGGGTCAATTTTCCTTTGTTTCCATAGGGTTTGCCATATATAATTAAATAGACAATGCCTATTAGGGTGCTTTACAAAGTCAACTAAGACTCAATAAAATCTATGAATAATATTCAATTAAAGACTACAAAACCTCTTTGGACATATAAACCAGGAAATTGCAGGTGTATAAAGCTAGCAAGCAACTAAAAACCCGTAATGCAGGGCCTGTTACAACTAGCCCAGTGGGTGGAACAAGTGAAGGTATCGCAGAGCTGCAAGGAGCGTATGGATTGTATAAACACACAACGTAAATGGTGTTTACAGAGAAGTGCTGGGAAGGAGGCCCTACGATATACTGGACAGGAGACTCTGCTCCACGGACAAGTTAGGTAATGACTGGTTTGTGGTTTTGGTTGGAGTTTTGTTCCTGTTGTTGTTTTTACGTATTTGGGTTCAAGGCTCAATTATACACTGGCCTCCCTTAGCCCAGGAAGGGTCAAGGTCACCCTGGTGCAAGAGCTGGTCAGGCAGAGGGAAAAACAAAGCCTGGCTTTCCCTGCAGACCTCTGCCCATCAGCTCCTAACAAGGCGAGAGAAACATCTGCTGCCTGCGAGTTATAAAAGGGGAAACAACATTTGATGCAAAAATTGCCTCTACCTGTTTGGAACCACCAGTCCCACATCTGTACAGGTACCTACTTCAGAGGTCATACTAGAGAGTTATTTTCTTCTTTAGCAGATCTTTTATTTAAGACGTGCAGCAAAACCATGAAAGATTTGAGGACTGGAAAAATCTGAAGCCCAGATCACTATTTACTAGTGGAGGCGTCTTCAAAGACACTGTGCTGTGTCCCTGGAGAATCAAGTCTCTGTGTCGTTGGGGTTTGTTTCCACAGGATTTCTCAGAAGTACAACAAGCTCGTGTGACCTTTCACATGGGCTGTTGCTGGCAATGTGGCAGTTCCGTGCAGGACTCTGAAGCTGTCCTTGTTGATTATTGGCAATGTTTCCTTCATTAAGCCACTTGGTACCGATTCTCACTAGGATCTGAGGCTGTTGATCTGTGCGGAGGGGTTAATTTGCTGCTCTCTACAGGATTATTTGGCAATTCCTTGTTTTCTGCAGTTATCACACTTTCTTCTAGGAACTGCTGCTATAAATAGCTATTGATTGGGTGCCAAGTATGTATTTTTTTCCAGGCAGAATCCCAAACCAAGCAGTGAAACACTTTACTATCAAACATGGCACAGCGTACGTGGCAAAGGGAGGTAATCCATCGGTTATGCACCACGGGAGCTGGTAGGAAAGTCCCGGCAGTGCTCCGAGCACCATCCTTGCCCCTTGCACACAACTGAGGCCTGAAATTATTTAGCAAATGCAACTTTTTCAAAGCCACACAGAGCTCAGAGTCCTGCTTAAGCCACACTTTGCCCCCGAGCACAGCTGAGCCCTTATGTCACCCCCAGCTGCTGACCCTGCCTCCAGCCCCACTCCAACCCCCACCTCGCACCAGCCTGATGCAGAGGAGCTCCAGGAGAACTCAGCCTCCCACTTCTGCTCAGACCGTCTTCAACCAGCAGCCATAGCAATCATTTGCATCTCCCGTCATTAAGCCTTCTGTTTAATCACAGCCAAGCAGCCCTTATGTGGATCTGGCACACGCTTCCAATCCGAGCATGTTGGGAAAATGACTTCAAAGCTATTTAGAGAGGATCCCTGTGCCTACAACAGTTCACAGTTCAAGGGGATCCCCGTCTCCGCCTGCAACACACATTGTTAAACACAGGCTGCCAGAAATTTTTGCTTTGGGAGGGGAAAAGCGGAAGAAAACGTGGCCTGACAAGAGGTTCAACATCATCAGCCCTGGCCTGGGACGTTTTAATTTAATGCAGGATGGCGATCCAGGCTGGACCAGGCTTGGATCTTCACCGTCTCCTCTTTCCCTCCCCCACCCACACTCTCCATCCATTTACATGGTACTTTTTCCCAAGGTAAGCAGTCACCCACAGGCCGGAGCAGGCAGCGATCCCTCCCACTCCTTCCATTGCACTGTAGCTACTCCCTTCCATCCCAGCAACTGCACACCAACCACTGCCACCTTGGCCACCTCACAACTGAGCAAAGACCAGCTATTCTATTGCCAGCCCTCAGCTGTTTGACCCTTCCCTTCCCCCTCACACCTAAACTGCATCCATCTTAAAAGCCCTGCACAGAGCAGGGGGTGGCAAACAAGGAGGAGGAGGAGGAAGGCAGGGAACAAGGCTTCCCGTGCTCCCAACACAAGCATTTGCTGTCACAGCTCTCCTTGCCAGCTCGACTCATTTGAGCCAACGGCTGAATGAAATTAATAAGGCTGCGTCCCCGTCTCTCTGCTATGCTAAGTGAGAAGCAATCTTGCGATCGCTGGCACACGCTCCTGGCTCTCTGGCAGACAGAGCCGGCGGGTGGCATCGCAGGATGCCAGGAGATGCCCCTTCTTGGGTTACACACGACTCCATCAGCAGCAGGGCAGCCCTTCTGCCTGGGGTCTGGCACGGGGACACGGAGCTCGTATGCCACCGTGACTGCTCCTGTGCCAACACTTGTTTGAATAATGGTATTTTCACGCTGATGCAAACGATGTTTGCGTTTTGCTCCCGTTCACCTCAGGAGCGTTTCCTTTTAATTGATCTCACACCCTGGGATTTTCCTAAAATACTTAATGGTTTTATGGCCTCACTTCCAGGAGGATTCTTGTTCCCTTTAAACAGACTTTGGTGCAGACTAATGTGTCACTTGTTCTCTTGAAGATCTAGGGCTTTCTTGGCTCTAGAAATCCAGATGCTGGTTTTCCTGCTCTCATCCCTTGGCATCCTTTTCCTGCTCTCATCTCTTGGCAATGAAATGAAACCAATTTGCAAGAAAATCTACTGCAGACATTGTTGTCTTCGGCTGAGCGGGAACTCCCAGCTCCTTTTGCTGTTGCTGGCTGAGGAACATTTGTGGTTTCTGGCATGTCCCTACCAGGTATGAAACTTGTACAACTGCTGAATCATGAGCTGTGCCGGGACTGACGCAACGCACCGCGCAGGCAACTTTCAGAGGTGGCCTTTGGCTGAAAATTCCCTGGGAGGAGGGAGAGGTGAACACCGAAAACCTCCGTGGGGATGCGGGGGCGGAGGTGCGGACCACAGGCCAGCAAGAGGTGGCCCCAACCAGAAAGGGGTGTGTGGCTGGTGTGGCTCGGCCCGTGGTGGGACAGGCAGAGCTCCTGGGGAGGACAGCTCATTCCTAACACTGCTCTTTCCCACTGCCACAGTGCTAATGGGGGAAACAGCATCAGGTCTGACTGACAGCAAAGACACCACCACTCCTACTCATCCAAATACACACCCCAAACGTCCCATTTTATCACCCCACGCACCCCCGGTCACTTCTAGCAAATTATTAAGGAACATAATTAGAAACGTTCTCTGGGAAGGAAAAGCCAGGGTGAGCGATGTTGAGTCCTGAGCAAAGACACACTTGGAGGGAATTTGGTTTTCCGCATCAATTCTCTAATAGCCAAAAAGGACCCGCTCTGTGGAAAGCATCTGAAATCAACAGCTGGAAGTCTGAGCTGCTTCTCTCTATATATCTCTTAAAGCAGGAACGAAGAAATTGCTCCGGAGAGACCCTGCCATTGCCAGGCTGGAAGGAAACACGCTGAGCAGCTGCTGCTCAGAGGCACATGCAGAGATACTCTATTTTATGAGCAAGGCTGCTGTGTTTGGAACGGACAGATGCGTAATACAAAACGATCAGCACCATAAGAACTTCCTGGCCACGGTGATCTGTCAGTAATGGACCGCAAGCACGCCGTGGAGTTTGCATTAGTATAAACAGGCAGCCTAGTAAATTTATGCTGTGTTAGTCATGACAATAGCAGTCACGGCCTATTGTAACATAACCAGAATTCATTAGGTGCTTCCCTGTCATCCATGTGAGTAATAATAATAATAACAACAATTAATACTTCAAACATGAACAAGTTCATCCTGCTCTTTTAAAAGCAAAAATATTGCTGCCCTTATTTTAAGGATGGGAACCTGAGATAAGCAAGGAGGGTGACCTAATCATTGTTATTCTTTGCAGTACACAATCACTTATGGTGTTTTGGCGCCTGGTTCATTTAGGTAATTATTTCTGCGATCCACCCATAAGTAGAACAACAGAAGCAAAGATTTGGAAATGGAGAACAGATGTAAGACCACGCTGCTTTGTAGGATACTGGATACTTATCTCCACCTCTGACTGGAGGCAACAGATACAGCAGGTTTTGGGAAGAAAGGTGGAATATGATGGGTGAACACATCCTGCTTAGATCTGGGCTCCAGACCTAGTAAGCACCATAAGATTCAAGCACATTTTCACTCTACCCTAAAGCTCTCAGTGTCAGGGACACAATGGAAAAGAGTGCAAAGATTTTAAGATCTGTCTGGAATTCCAGAACCAGACCTGGTGTCACTGGGGCTGGACTGAACATGATCTGTAAAGGACAGAGGGCCACCCACCTCTCTTGCCACAACCAGCATGAGATAACATGTCCTACCAGGCAGGCTCAAGGCAGTAGTTACCAATCACTCTGTATTTCTAGTAAGCCTGTCCTCAAAAACTCTCCATACATTGCTTACCAATCAGTCTTTACTACCTCCTGCTTTTCGTGCTGAATTCCCCGAGCACACAAGTATGCTACCACTTTTGCCTACCTCATCGTTGCTTATTTCAGACAGTACAAACTTCTCCTTCAGACGCCCAAGCTCAATCCCTTTATAAGAATAAAAATTTAAGCCTTTATACCAAAATCTCCAAACACTGGATAAGCCTTACAGTAATCATCATAATACATATCCATCAGTCCTAGAGGCAGTTTACAATTTTTATATATCAGATAAGTAATTTTCCTGGGCAATGCAGACATCAGTAGAGCCCTGAATTCCTACCTTGCTCTGTAGCACCAGAGCACGACAAGGGACAGGTCAGGAGCTGCACTAGCTCCTATGTAGTAAAGAAACCATTTCACCCTGTGCCTACATCAGTCACATTTCAGTAACGCTGGAGGCTGCCAAGCTAGAAAAAAATGCAGTGAAGGAGGTACTTAGAAAGCTCTTGACTTAAACCAACTTATTCCTGACTCTGCTGGAAAGGCAACTGAACTTATTCCTGACTCTGCTGGAAAGGCAACTGCCTCTCATCACACCCAGACCTAAGCCAAGATCCCACCAGAGTGACAGGAAGGGATATTTCTCATCGGGATGTGTCTCACACGGGCAGTTTCATCCTCATGCTCAGCTCAGTCAGAGCCCTTCGATACCGGTGTATGACACACAGAGAGAGAAAGAGACAGGCAACAGTTCATGGGAAGATCCACCCTCTCCCAGTCTGCAACTTCTCCCATTCACGCCTAAGTCCTTGCTTCAGCCTGGGGCTTGGCAGGCAGGCAGAAAGCTGTTTGGTTATCTAAACAGGTGGCACAGGCAGCAGAACAACTTACTTCGGCACACGCTGCTCCCAGCTTTGTGCAAACATACCCAGGAGTTTTCAAAGCTCTTGGATTTTGCAAACCAGGACAAGTTTGCAAAGTTGCAAGAGGCCTTTGAGACCGCAGCCCTTGAAAAATGAGCTCAACCATGTCTCTGTTTCTTGCTCACTGACGAAAAATATAAAATATCACCACCATCAGCCACGTATATGTTGGACTGTGGAAGAAACGGGCTGTTTTCTTCATCTTCCTGCCCTGTTAACCAAATTGACAGATGCTGGGTAGGATCATGTGCTTTCTTGCAGGTTGGGGCTGGTGGACAGAGCGAGGGAGGATGGAGGAATTTCAGATTCGGTTTGGACATGCAGTCTAGCAGTGCCAAGTAAAGAAATCTCATTGGGTTTGAGCAATGAACACGTCTGACAGGGAGCCATGAAAAAGGGAAACCCCAAAGGGAATCGGGAACACATCCAAACGCCATCAGACTCAAGCAGATCTTTTCCAGAATCCAACAAGTCAAATCACTGGTCCCAAAGCTATTCCTACCCTGACCCTCACCTCATTATATTGTCAGCCTCGTGTTTTGTCCCTTTGTGCCTTTCCTGAGCCAGCAGCTCTGCAGCAAAGGTGGGTGGTAATGACTATGTCTGACTGCAACTTGCTTCCAAGCTCAGGAGCCCACAAGTCTGGCATATCCCCAGAGCATTACCAACCTCACCTAATTCCCAGGAAGGACCTTCTGATGGAATGGCAGATGCAGCTTCTTTCCACCACACTCAGGTCCCTTAATTCAGGAAAAGACTGCTGTACCTCCCTCACCTCTGTTTTCTCTCATTGCAGGCTACAATCCATCAGTAGGGGTTTGGACAGCAGGGAGAAGTGTTATCCCTTCATAAAGGAGAGTGTTATGATCGTTCATCCCAAAATTCATGCCAGTTCCCACCCTGACGCTCCGTTCACCTTGTCCAGCTATGTCTGATAACTGACTTAACTGACATCCATCAGACACGTTAAAACCAATACTTTTGGGGGGATTTCTATTTCAAGCTACACTTGGAAACAGGCCGTTATTTGCAGAACGGGCAAGAACAGGGGTCGAGTGAATCCTGCCAGCGTCCAGATGACAAAGTATTAATTTAATGCATAAACAGTTATCGTTGCATTGCAGGCTGTTCACAGCCCACAGAGGTCCCTTTTCTCCCCAGCAGCTCTGGCCAAGGGCAGAGGTTTTCACCCCCCTCCTGCGCTGGGTTTGGTCAGCGGGAGGCCCTTAATCCTCTCTGCTCTGCACACACATGACCCGGTTGGCCTTGCTTTGGAGACCAACCAAATCAAGCCGTGGTTTTGCAACATAAGTGATATAAAAGAGCAGCCCTGTGCAGCAGAGGACTCTGATGGATCAGATTGAAATAGCAAACTAATGCTGGTCTATCCAGGCCACTAAGAATCAGAAATCAGATTAGGGAGAAGTCACTTACTGCACTGTCCTCCAAAGAGGCATTACTCAGGGGATATAATGGAAGTGGAAGGACTATTAGAACTGAAGTGACTAAACGACGCTAAAACACAGGGTGAAGTCTTCACTAAGGTGCATTGTGCAAAGGGTACACTGTTGGGTGAGGACCGAGAGCAGCAACCTTTAATTACCTTCAAACACGACACCTCCATTGCTCACTTCAACTACTGGAGCAGACAAGGGTGCAACACTGTGCTACATGATGATGGAGCTGTGGAAGGGTGGACAGGAAGGAGAGGAAATGGGGATTTCTCGAAAATTAAGTACCTCTTGCAAATGAAAAGGACTTTTCTTCTGAATTAAAAGATGATCGACATTTTCTTCCTGTTCTGCAGGATACTGGATTGTTTTGCTCCTCACTTGAAGATGATCTTAATCATCTAATGAAGACATAGGAAGGGCGAGAAGATACTGCAGAGGACACTGTGCTAACATGGAAAATGTGTTGTGAAACTTAGATCACACTGTCCATAAGGCAGGAGCTACCTGTATTTCTTATTATTGTACAGCACCTTGCACAGGTGTTCCTGACCCCCTAACAGGGAATAATCCTGAGGTCCCACGTACAGTGGCAGAATCTGACCCTACATAGAAATGTTGTTCTTAAGCTGAAACTGTTCCTGAATGTGATCATCCAGACAAAACCAACCCCGCTGCAGGCAGGAAAAGGGCAAAAGTTTGCTGGGAGGGCAAGTGGGCTGGAGAGAGAGAGAAAAAAGCATCTGAGGCAGCTGTCTGGGGGCTAAAAGCAGTGACCAGGACCATAAATTGGATGGGAACCTCCAAGAGCAGGAGTTAATCTGCAAAGCAGACCGTGAACAAGAGAAGAGGGGACCGGCATCGTGCCACAGCTCAGCCTGTCTGCCCCACACATCCTGCTGATGGGAAAGCAGCAGGTGACTTTCTGGGGTAACTCTATAAGTCCCTCCAACCAATGTCCCACTGGTTAAAAATGAAGCGATGGGACAGCACTGTTATTGTGTATATTGCTATGGAGAGCGAGGCGCCAGTGGCCTCACGTCCCTGTTATTTTGAGCCTGGTAAACATCTACAAACCCCTTTTCTAGAAGCATGTATAAAGGGCATTTGGGGCTATGTAAGATTATATGCACATCCACTGCTACTGCTCTTTAAAGAGAGGTTATTAATTTCTGAATCACGACGGAAATAGTTTCCTAACATCTCTGAGATGGTTGGGAAAGTTATTAGTTTATATGAGCATATACAGATATATATATATATATATAACTGCAGGTCCCAAGGGGAACCTGGAAACCTACCTAAGCAATGAGGCCTCTCACATTATGCAAGCTCCAACCTGCTTCCTTATACTAAAAGAGGATGTTAGTTTTAAAAAAAGAGGATGTTCGGTTTTTGCCCCACAACCCTAACTGTTCAAAAATACAAATATGTTCAAACAGTCACTTAGAAAAACAATTTGAAACGGTGTCAGAAAGTTTCAGAAGATATCTATTTTAAATAGTCCAGAACCCATTATCCCCAATCCTTGCAATTCTGTGCATTGAGATCCCACTCCCAAAGGTTCAGTCAGGAACAGCTCCCCTTTCAGAACAGAAATTGGCTCCCTGCAGAAGGGCCTTTGCTGTGCCCTTGTATCAAATCATAAGAAACTCCACATGTTCCTGGGTTGTGTGTTGATCTGCCCCAGCGGAGAGCATCAGGGGACATAAGGAACTGGGTACTGAAGGGTCGTGCTCAGCATCCAGCCGGCCTGGAAAGCATTAGGAGAAGCAGGAGACTGAGTCCCAGTCAAAGACAACGATGCTCACTGTAGCTGAACTCCAAAAAAATCCAAAAACCAAATGAACCGTCAATGCTCTCCTCCCTTTCCTATCAGCCATACTTTGTCTCAGGGGCCGGGAGACCACAAAGCTAATGACTGGAGGGAATAAAACAGAGCTCTTGATCAAAACCCAATCCTATTATATTCCAGCTTGTGGAACAGAGACAAAACAACATTTAAGTGACTGTCATTTACCACTGACCTTTGAAAAGAAATTTCTGACAGCCCTTGTTTGTGTTTCCATGGGCGCTGGGCTGTTTCACAGATTGCTGGCTGGGCGCTGCAAACGTGGCGAAGCATATGTGAGCCCACAGAGGTTTTGGGTTTTGCAGTCATCTGAATCCTAAAGTAGTTTAAGTCTCATTTAACTCTCCACCATGTTAATGCTTTGAGAGTCACACAGACCAGCTGAGGGGCCATAAATATTTCCCGGGCTGAAGTGCTAGCATATAGAGATATATATATATATATATAACTGCAGGTCCCAAGGGGAACCTGGAAACCTACCTAAGCAATGAGGCCTCTCACATTATGCAAGCTCCAACCTGCTTCCTTATTCTAAAAGAGGATGTTAGTTTTAAAAAAAGAGGATGTTCGGTTTTTGCCCCACAACCCTAACTGTTCAAAAATACAAATATGTTCAAACAGTCACTTAGAAAAACAATTTGAAACGGTGTCAGAAAGTTTCAGAAGATATCTATTTTAAATAGTCCAGAACCCATTATCCCCAATCCTTGCAATTCTGTGCATTGAGATCCCACTCCCAAAGGTTCAGTCAGGAACAGCTCCCCTTTCAGAACAGAAATTGGCTCCCTGCAGAAGGGCCTTTGCTGTGCCCTTGTATCAAATCATAAGAAACTCCACATGTTCCTGGGTTGTGTGTTGATCTGCCCCAGCGGAGAGCATCAGGGGACATAAGGAACTGGGTACTGAAGGGTCGTGCTCAGCATCCAGCCGGCCTGGAAAGCATTAGGAGAAGCAGGAGACTGAGTCCCAGTCAAAGACAACGATGCTCACTGTAGCTGAACTCCAAAAAAATCCAAAAACCAAATGAACCGTCAATGCTCTCCTCCCTTTCCTATCAGCCAGACTTTGTCTCAGGGGCCGGGAGACCACAAAGCTAATGACTGGAGGGAATAAAACAGAGCTCTTGATCAAAACCCAATCCTATTATTTTCCAGCTTGTGGAACAGAGACAAAACAACATTTAAGTGACTGTCATTTACCACTGACCTTTGAAAAGAAATTTCTGACAGCCCTTGTTTGTGTTTCCATGGGCGCTGGGCTGTTTCACAGATTGCTGGCTGGGCGCTGCAAACGTGGCGAAGCATATGTGAGCCCACAGAGGTTTTGGGTTTTGCAGTCATCTGAATCCTAAAGTAGTTTAAGTCTCATTTAACTCTCCACCATGTTAATGCTTTGAGAGTCACACAGACCAGCTGAGGGGCCATAAATATTTCCCGGGCTGAAGTGCTCATTGCTCAAAGCGAAGTCCCTTCAGAGCTGAGAGTATGAACCCAGCAGGATGGATGCCCCCGGTGAGACACGAGAGTCAGTGGTGCTTTCTGCAAGCACCAAACACACCTTTGAATAACAAGAAATGTACCCCAATTAACTAAAACTAAATATTATAAGTATTAATTGCAGTCAGCTGAAATCACAAGGACCTGACAGAGCAGTGTAACGAACAGCAAGTCGTCCAGATTTGACAGGGTTCGACGCTAAACATTTTTTTAACTGGCTGAAAATACTGAGATGAAATTTTTGAAAATATGTGAAATTTAGAAATAATACTGCTTGGTGAAAATGTTGTTTGGAATTTAGATACATTTAACGGAATATTCTTTTGTAGATAATTTTTTTAAATCGTATAAGATTTATCAAATATAATCCTAGAGAAGTCCTTCACTATATCATGAACTCTACTTAACAGTTTTAATTCTTCTGCTAAAAAAAAAAAAATCAACATCTTGTATGTTAAATAAAGTTTTAAAATAAAAATTAGCCTCTGATTTTGAGCGATTTTATGAAATTCTGGAAAACAACTGTAATATTTCAACCTCTGGTCCTGTGCCACTTCGTACTGGTCTCACAGCTTTTCTTAACGACCTCGTTTATGAGGCTGCAGTAACTCGAGACTTTGTGAAAAAAGAGCTCATACAAAAAGGAAAAAAGAACCCTACCAGAAACCACAATGAGACTTGCAGATGTGGAAATCCACAAGCCCTTACTTCAGCCTCACGTGTCAAGGATGCCCTGCTCCTTCATACCTCCTGTGTGTGTGGCTGTGTCCCAGCCATGGCCACGAGGCCAGTGCTCACTGGTGGGTGAGCCCCGGGACTTCATGGATTTCTTACAAGCTCCCCCAGCAGAGACTTAGTGCTGCGGGTGCCCAAAGTGAAAGGGAAACCAGAGATGGTTTTTGGAGAGAACTATTTCCTTCTTGCAAGGCATATCTGTGAGGTTTAGCTTACCTCACGAAAAGATCTCAGCGGTATCTCAGCAGCAAGACAATTGTCATTAAAAGCCTGACTTCTGGGAAATTCAAGGTTTCTACCCCTGGAAAGAGCTATGACACATACGACACACCCACAGCAGCACAGTGTGAATCCCCTCCTTTCTGAGCCCTCTGGCCACTTTGAGATAGGGCCATCTGAGCTCAGATGGCATCCCAGAAACACCAACACGAGTCAGCACTGGCTCTTTCTTTTCTCAAGCAAAGCAAATCCAAGACATGGAAAGGAGTCTCCATGAGAAACCCAGAGGTCCAATCCCACCAACTGCTCCAACCACATTCAGCTCTTCCTGGGGCTCCTGCTCCCAGCAAGAATGGCAATTGCAATGGTCCTTCACAGACTGCACATCCCATCCTTTCCATAGAGCCTTTGAAGCCACATCCCTGGTCCATTCTCTTCACCCCATCTGTGTAAGAAACTCACAGAGACTTTAGGCTTCCCTCAGAAGCACAGTGGAAATGAGGTGCCTGCTTCAAAAGCAGGGTTTTCTCCTAAGATGCATGCCAGGGCTATTCCTACCCTAAAGTCACAAACAAACAGCTGTGAAAAACTGTCCCTGGACTACTTTTTACAGGCTGGAAGCCTGGCACCAGCCCTGCGGCTCTTACACGGGGTATTTTCTAGGGTTATTTATCTTCCTTCCCTCTCCCCCCCCATCTCTGAAGTATTTTCTTCAAAATCCCAAGACTCAGTGTGTCAAAGAATGAATTGTGTTCCTGGTGGACGACGGGTCATTTTTCATCATATGCAGTGTGGCAATGCAGGGCAGATGCTCAGTGATTTGAGTTACAGTTCAGACACACTAATCAGTCTGATCTATGAAGAAACTCCTGGTCTTTCAAAACATTCACATGGTTTCCACCAGCAGATTATATTGCAACAGGAGTATGTGTTTTTGTGTTTCTTCATACTATGACACTGCTGGAAAAAACATTTCATGACCTCAGGAGAAAGGGGGGAGGGAATTAAATAAAGCTAAAATAAACACGTGACACCCCCCTTTCCTCCTCCAAACGCTTTTCTCCTTCTCCTGCTCCTTTTTCACTTTCAGTATTTGCACTTGGATGTGCTCAGGTCCCTGGTGAGCTCAGGGGTCGCAGCACCAGGCAAGCAGCTTGGTAAAGGCTCATTTGCAGCCTGAATACCGAGCCAGCTCCCAGCAGACATGAAGACCATTGCCCAGGATGACCACCGACCCCGGTAACAGGCTGCTTTACATATGCTGAAGAAAAAACAAGAGACCTGTTCTACTACTGTGAGGTATCTATAAAGCCAGAAGTAGCCTTCCTCTTCCTGCTTACTGGCACCGAACAAGATAGAGGAATATTAAATGTGGCTTTTTTTTTTTTTTCAGAGAAGAGACGCTGCCTAGCGGAAGCAGAAGCTTCCCAGCAAAGCAGCTCTCGAGGGCTCTCATCCAAGCTGCACTGCTTTGACCACATTTGCCAACACTGCTGAGAAGCCCCGAGCCAGTACTGAAAGGTTACAGCATATTTTATGCCTCTCATGAATTTTGAACAGCCGTGCACAAGTCCAGAGAGCTCCAGCTTTCCTTCAGGAGAGCTGCCTCACCAGCCGCAGCCCCAAAGAGCACACAAGGTTATAAAGCTCTGTACCCATTCCTGGGAGTCCCACAGCCATGGGTTTATCCCACAGAAGCAAAACAACATTCAGGTTTGTTTATGGCTTCATAGGCAAAGACCAGACCCAGAGACAGGACAGGAGTGAGGAGTGAAAATGGATCCTCAGAGAAATAAGTGTCCTGACCTGGAGCAACTGACTCTCAGCCATCCTATAGCACAGCACAGTAGCAAGGCAGGGTCACTTAGCAATTTTTAGATGGCATTTAAGATAGTCTTTCCTTACAGAATAAATGGGATTTTGTGTTCTAAAAACGTTAGTGAAATGCTCCTGCCAGTACATCTCCTGTTCTTGGTGCAGGAAGCTGTCGTAGGCTAATTTCCTGACAAAGCATGCTAAAACAGACCAACAGATTTCTCCTTTGGATTACATCTGTAGGAAAGGGATTTCTTTGTTGCCATCACTGTATTTTCCAGTGCCACCATTTTAGAAGCCCTGGCACCTAGCTCCTGTGGACACTGTTGGCAGGTGAGCACCAAAAGAGGATTTAGGTGCTTCAGAAATCTTGTTACATTTGGACTCACAGGGAGCTAAATTCCTGTGTCTCTTTTGGGGAGTTGACCTATGATTAGTGAGCCCTTGCTGGAATCTGGGAGCACATCTCCACCCCGACACTGGGACTAAACTGAACTGGAAGAGAAGGACAAAGAACCAGTGCATGGAGCACGCAGAGTATCGGAGCTGGGAATGCGACCCAGCAGGCAGATGTGACAGCTGCAGGAAAAAACAGAGTGATGAGGACAGAAAACACGGTCCTGCCCACTCTTACTCACAAACATAATCCTGCTTGCCCAAAAAAAGGATTAAATCTTGCAAACCACATCAGGATTAGAAGTAGGCTTCCAAGCTTTCCTTTACATAGAGCTATTAATATGTAGCATTATTTTCCACTGTGTACTGGGACTGTTATGCATTTTCCCAAAGCGTTCAGGACTATCAATAGAACTTTGGGTTTCAAAAGGATGGAAACGATCCACTTTGGTTTTCCTTCCCATAGATGCCCACTGCTCTGATCCCAGCAGATGACCTAGATTCCTTGGAGAAGAAATGTAATCGCTTGCAGGGAGCCCATGCTGAACAGATCGCAATATTTGTTCTCTGATCCAGTCACAAAGACGTCATCAAGCTTACAGACTTCTCATGACTAATCTGCACAGAAATATCATCCAGGAAGCTCTTTACAGAGAACGGGAAACTGCAAATACTATGCTCAGGTTTTCAGCTAAATGGGGATGTGACGCTGTGTTTTAATTTTATGTTAAATGTCCTAGCCAGAAATCTCATGTGGCAGCTGGTCCTGAGAATTCTGGAATACGATAATTAAATGTCTGCCTATAAACAAAAGTGTTTGTATTACAAGTGCTTTCCCATGGCATTTAACTATGCAGCATGAATCAGAGGCAGGGACAGAAGCAGTTTTTCTTGGGTTTAAGCAAGTCTCCTATTCCATCCCAAGAGAAATAGAATGGCAACGCATGATCTTTCCCCAGCAGTGCTGCTCAGCGCAGACCTAGCAATAAAAATAATTAGATCTCTTACATTTCTATCATATATGTATCTTTTATTCCAAAGAATTCTCAAAGCTATTTACTACCTACCTATCTGCCTCAGCATTTGAAATTGCTGCTATATCATGGGTGAATTGCAACAGCAAAGTCTCCCGTGGGCTTTGCAGAGTCTCTGCCTCTTCTTTTGGAAAGGAAGGCAAAGACCGGTACTGAAATCTCTGGCAGGAGGAAAAAAAATCCCATGCCATTAAATCCAGCCACTTCTGAAAGACAGCTGCCTGCAGACACACGAGAGTCCAGACAGACCATGAGAAAAAGTGCCACAGCCAGCTGGAAGCACATGCTGACTTCAGGTGGCTGGGATATTACCTCCAAGGAGACGTCCACACAAGAGACTTGATCCAATAAGTGCTCCCTGCTTTCCTAATGCACCCCAGCCAAAGCCTTGCACAGGAGTCTCCCGGCAATTTTTCATTACGTCGGTATTGAAAGGCTGGGATAAACCTGACAGCAAAAAGCAATAACAGAGAGGGACTCTGGCAGCCTGCTCTGACAGTGTCTTTTCTCTATTACTTCCACAGACCTTCTCATGTGGGCGCAGCACGCAGTCACCATGGGCTGGACACTACCCCGGGGCTTAGAAACCCTCTCCAAACCAGAAGAGCAGCGCAGAGGATCCGAACGGCTCCTCACAGTTCCCCCTCCGAGCTGGCTGATCTGGTGTTGAGCCCCAGCTGACCCGGACCTTGAGCGATGCACTTGTGCTCACATAACCTGGCGTGTGAGCTAACAGCCTCTGACAGACCGTACCGACCAAGCACAACTCAAATAACCAGAGGCCAGACTCTGATCTATGGGCACCAGCCTCACCCCGGCGCCGTGCCCCTGATTTCTGCTGAAACACTGCCAAGGTCAGCCTGATTCACAAAGAGTCCAGATGTAATTTTGCCCACCGAAGGCAGGACCGCATTTTAAGTGAGAACAGATTTAATTAGTGCTATTTTAACATGATGAGTTGAAGAATTAGGAAAAGGGGAAATAAAGACAGACAGAGCTCCAACGACTATAAATTTTTATCTCCCCACTGCAAGCTTAAAAATGCGAGAGAGTTGAGGAGGGGAAGAGAAATTAGCAAAGGGAAATAATGTCTCTCCTAACAAGATAATGCAGGGTTTGGGAAATAAAACCAAATAGAAAAAGCCTGGAGTTAAGAACCCTGCTGCTTAAAAGCAGCACTGAATTCCCATCATTGCAGGTTATAATAGAGTGGTTCTGCTTTGCTTTGTATTTAACATTCTACATTCCACTCCTCCTCACAGACCTCTGCGGAAAGCCAAGTTTTGATGGGGGATTACGGCGCAACGGCTGATGACCACATTAGCCATCTGGTCTCTTGCAGGTCCGAGCACAAGTCCAGGTCTTTCTCAGCCAAGAGTCGTTGGGTAAATGAAGTGACATTTCTGATTTGCGTGTCAAACTGTTTCCACAGTGAGCGTAGCTGTGGTTTGCTGCTGCTCGGCACGGTCCAGCTGCCTTCAAGATCTGCAGGAAGGAAACTTCCAGCCGGGACCAGCCGCTAAGGGCTCACCTGGCAGAGCTGCTGCCCGTGGCCCAGGCAACACTTGCCAAGTTCAGACACGGCTTATGATGAATGAAGAACACATGCAACAAGTCTAGTCACAGCTAAACAGGCTCAAACACCCGGCCGGGAGCCAGCAGATGCAACACCACACATTTTACAACACAGGGGGAGAGGGAGCGTGGTTGTGTGTCTCCAACAACAGGCTGGGCTCAGCATCTCTGCCCTCCCCTAGATGGGAAACCTGGTCTGCCCAACGTCACGCTCCAAAGAACTAAATATCCACTGATACAAACTCCAAATTGTACCTGAAATTAGACTGAAACACGTTCTAGTAACTGGCAACAGGCGAGAACTCTTATCTGCTTTAAATCAGAGCAGAAAGGAATGAAGCAGTTCCAGGCGGATCTGTTATGGTGCGGAAATGCCTTAAATGCCCAGAGGAGAACAGTATAAAAATGGAAACAGCCTGATATAAAGCCTCTGACGTCAGAGGGGCTGTTTCCTCCAGCCCCAGCCAGCTCTAATAAAAATCCACTGAGAAGGTATCAGAAGCAGCATTTACTTTGGAGTCCAAAAGACTTATTCAGTGTCTGCTATAAAACCAATTTTGAAAATCTATTTATTGGGGCTGATGGTAGCCCTGGTGTGCTTCCTCGTGCCTCCTGCAGCTGCAGACAGACCTGCTGCCGGGCCAGTAACCAGCCATCAGCTGTGTGCCTGCTCCCCTGCCTGTGGGTAAAAAGCAGTAACATAAATTTTAAAAAATGCATTTCCTGGAGGCTGCAGGAATCATTCCTTTCTCTCACAACTGCAGTAGGTAAATCCCATGTACAAGGGCTACTTCTGTCACATGGTGGGCTCTGCAGAGCTTCACCGGCACCCTCTGCACGATGCCAGGCAGATGCAGTGACAGGAGGACTGTTACGTCTCACAGCTCTCCCTAATTGTTAGCCACAACCCTGGATATTTTCCTCATCTTCACATCCCCATTCCTTCTCCAAAAGACTCAGTTTTCTTACATCTGACCCAGGTCTGGACATTTTCCTCCCCACCCTGGGGGAAGGACACCGACAGGGGAATAAATGAGCTATCTAACATCCTCCTGACATTTTTGTAAGGTATTTGAAAGGTGGAAAAGTAAATAAAATCACATCCTGCATGGGGGAACCGCCTGTGTCTCGCTGTGGTGTTTTTCACCATCTCTTTAGAGAGGGAGACGGGCTGACTGAGGGCCCTGCAGCAGGTGAGGAGGTCCCTGCCCAGCACACGTGTACCCACACCCAGCCTGCACCGTGCCCACACTCCTCCACCAGAAATCAGGCTGCCTTCCAGACTATTTATAGATCTTGAAAAAGAGCCAGAACCCTCCCTCCGAGAGGATGCACAATTTAACATTGTGCAAAGTCATTAAGCCTCACAACACCGACTGTACAGCCCTGAGCTGGTAACGGCCCACCAGGCTTCATTAGACTAATTCACGTACTTACAGGCACACTAAAAAGCCCTCGATCCTACTGCGACCAGGAATAAAAACCAAAACAATTGCTGACAATGGTACAGACATAAATGCACTCTTAAAGTTTAGCACAGGCTTTTGCTGATGGCAAAGTCCGAAGGTAGAGAGATGAATTTGCACTTTACATTGCACATCTTCCCTGCTTCCCCCTTTATTTATCAGACGGAGCTATTTTACAGTTTCTCACTTTTGTGATTTATTTTTCCTGCATTTTGAAGGAACCCCAGGTTTTAGCCCTCCGACACATGATACCCCACATGCAGAAGGCCTTTGCAAACAGCCCCAGCTGTTAATGTGGGTGAGGTTGGTGGTATAAATTAAAATAGTTACCTCGTACCCTTGGACTTTCTTTAGCCTGTCTGATGGAGGAGATTAAGGCAATGCAAGAGGAAGTAAAAGTTCACAAACGGATGATTTGTCAAGGGATTTCCACAGGTTAGCTTTTATTTAAAGCTTTCTCAATCATCTTATCTTACTGGGCTTTAAAACTGGAACAGTCACCTTGGCACCTACATCTATTCCCTGAAGTGTAGTTATAAAAATGGCTGGGGAGGCCATTTGAGTTACCAGGGCACTGAGAGCCACCTGCCGTGCTAACGAAGGCAGATAATCAGCAGGCAGTTGAGGCAGCAATCACCACCAGGCTGAAATAAGGTCTAGGCACCTATAGCCCTTCTTCCAAGAGCCACAGGCACTGGAATGCAGCAGATCCCAAATGTTCAGCTTCTCAAAAGTGGTTTTATCAATCTCTAGATTGGAAGATAACCTTAACTAAGATAACATGAACTAAGCATAACAGGCAGTATCTTTTTGGTTCTGTCACGAGCCTGAGTTACAAGCTCCAAACCCTGAATTCCCTTCAGCCCCTTCTCAGCAGAGGTGCATCCTGTCACACAGGACTGCCTGGACAGCAAGACAGGCGATTTTTAAAATTTTACCAAGGATTTCAGTGCCCAGATTAGCTGCTCTCTGCTTCCACACTCCATTCCCACACACCTGTTTCTACAGGGTCCAAGATTTCTGGATGAAGAGTATTATTTCTGTTCCAAGGAGCATTATTGCTGGTCAGGTTAGTTAGGTCAATGCTCTGGGAGGGTTTCACTGAACTCCTTGGAGCTCTACCAGAGAAGAACCTGACCTGAAGCCTCCCATCTGGGCTCGTGAGTGAAGCCATTAATTCATTCAGCCAGACGGTGGGCATCTAACGTCAGGTCCTCTATTGACCCTAAAGCCTAGGAGGACCTTTGTGAACAACTGAAAAAAAAGCAACACCAAAACCTACCAGCACAAGAAGCCTCACTGGGAGCAACTTCTGCACGGACCATGTCAGCACTGTAAGATGTGTTATTTGTTCTTTTCCCTTAACATCTTTACTGCAGCCTGAGCAAGCTGCATTTCATCGCTGCCCACTACTGCTTTAACAAAAACAAGTACTTTTAATTAAAAAGTGGATATACAGCCTGAAACCCCAAGCGATGGATAGACAGACAGACATATTGACTGAAGGCTCCTCGGCTGTTTGGGTGCTATGCCATTTTCTGACTCCAAAGCAAAGATCTGTCTCCTGAGTGGCACGTAGTGAAATGTATTTGATGTCTGTAGTTATCTGCCACTCAGATTCAAGTCATCCCAAATCATTCCCAGTACCACACTGGGAGATCTTTCTCTGCCACAAGGGGCTACATGCATCCAATCTCCATGCATTTACAGTTTGTAACTGTAGCTGTCTAGTAATGCTCTACATATGGGCTTGAAAGAACATTATTGACAGCATATTGCTTAAACTGGGTGAGAAACTACTTCTCAACCCGTTTTCAACCTCATAATTCAGCAGTGTCCAAATTAATTTTATGATAATCTCATGCATCAATAAATTCAACTCACAGGTGGCTGACAGAACCCAAGATTTTGAAAATTATGTGCATTCCCCTTCAGGGAACAGACACGGGCAGAAGCAAAGGCTTGATTGCAGCCTGTGTATTTTTAGACACGTTAATTAAATCTGCCACATCATTTTAGATAGATGGCTCTGCAACTTTAATCCCAAGGTGCTGCCTTTCAGAGGGATTCCTGCGGGAGTCAATTATATTTTGTTTGCACAGTGTTAACAGGTGGTACCTGCAACTCTAAACTCTGGGCATGGAAATGAAAATCCGAAGAGTAAATTCTGTTCACTTCTCTAAAACAAATGTAACTGCAAGCAAATATCCAGAAGCCCCCCTGGGATGAATTACCTTTCTCAAACTCCTCAGAAATGCAGTTTGCCCATCTATCCAAGGCCAGCTGCTGGTCAAGCTTGGTCATGCTCAAAGAAAACTAGGATTGGTTTCCCCTTTTTCTCCCCAAACCTCAACGCTTCTGGTTTCCTCCCCAGCACCGCTCTGCCAACACCCAAGTCTCCCCTCATAGGCATGGGAGATGGATGAATTGTCTCTTTCAGCAAAACCTTGGTGAAGTTAAGGAAAAATTAACAGAGAGGGACATCTCAGGCATGACATTTTACACACAGGATTGAAGTTCTGCATCTGCTAAGCTAGAATACAGGCACAGCAACAAAGGCAGCAATCGAAAGAAGTATTAGTGCCCTGGTTGGGGTTTTTGGAGCACCCAGTGGATGTAGAAGGTAGAAAGATTTGATATAAAACCAGGCATGAGTTAATAGTACAGTCATATCTCTCCAAGTCTTACTGATTTGGAAGAGCTGAGAGGCAGGACAGGGCTGTTCTGATAAGGGAATTGTCAAAATGGGCGAGACACTATCACAGAAATGAGCAGGACAAAGCCCAGTGAGGTTACAGTATCTGTCCCGTGGAAGAAGGGCGATATTCCTATTTTTAGTGAACACAAGTTCAGCCTACCATTATTATAAGTGACTCAGACAGTGAGGCATCCACCACATCCTCTGGGACAATATTCCAGTATCTGGTGAAAAGTTCAGCCTAAGTTCAACTTTCTCTTAATTACACCCTTTTATCTTTTTTATAAGCTCTTTAGGTCACATAAGAAAAGTTGCTCTCCTCTTACTGAGACAGAATACACAATAAACTTTTTGCATTTTCTTCTCGATACTAAAATAAACGTCCCCAAAATATTATTTAATATTTACCTCTAATACTTACACATAAAAATTCATTTTTGCTCACATTACCAAGGTCAAGGAACACAATATAACACACTTCATAAAAGGATCTCTCTGTGATATTTTCAACATAGCTAAATATGGGAAGGACCACTGCCTTCAGAGCCTCAACTGTCAATCAACAAATCAAAGAGACTCAAACACATTGTCTGGTGACTTCAGAAAAAAACTCACTCTATATGAAATCAGTGGGAATTTTGTCACCGATTTCAATGGAAGGAGGATTTTTCAAATGGGAATTTCATTAAATGGAATTTCTGTGATTCTCCAACCTCAAGAGGTGAGCTGGATTTGGAGCACATGGACAGAGTTGAGTAGAAAAACAAAAGCATGAGCACAATCTGCAATTTAAAGAGAAAAAACCAGCTCCCTGAAAGCTGTGGTAGGAGAAGGGTTGGTGAATGATTGAAGGGAATGTCCTGTTCTGGTGTCAGGGAAGATGCATATGCCTCTCCCTTTGTACCTAAGCACATGGGATCTGACCACTGTTTCTCACGTGGAGTCAGATACCTTGTGGTTGCTCAGGCTTCTTCCCCCACACAGGTCTACCAAAGGCCACAGCGTCCCTCATGACCATGGACTGCCCCAGGTACCATACGGTGCTTTATGGCTATTGCACTGCCTTCCTCATCCAGGCATTACAGTTTCCACATTGCTTGCCCATTGCCACAAAAAGCAAGGTGACAGAACGTATGTGACACTATCACTGACCCAGAGACTCCTCTTCCTCTCCAGAGGTCTCTTTCATCCATCCAAAGGTTGTTCAACATATCAGGTTATTCATATCAGTGTATCGTGTGGGCTGATTTGAAAATGGTGTCAAGCAACCCTTTCAGACCCAGAATCCAAATACCTCAAGAAGCCTTTTCAGGAAAGGAGGGGAGATCTGAAACACAGGCATCCTTATCTTATCAGCTGTGTTGTAACTCTGCCAACTTCCCCTCCTCAGGGCTTCTTTTACTAAAGGTTCCTCCCTGCTTAGACCTCACTTCTGCATCGTTTTGCTTGCATATCAAAGGGTGAGTTAAAAGCCTCTATCAAGTGGGAAGGCAGATGCATACATACAAACACAAATGGCAAGTCCTCTGTACTTCATTGACTTTGGGATCTGAGGGGCATGAAAAAGCAGAAAGAACCCAGGGGAGTAAAACATCCAGCCAAATTACATTGGTCTTCACACTAAGATTCCTGCAGAGATATGTGAAAACTCCAGGAGAAATGTCATCCCAACACATTTAATTCTTTAAAAGAAGAATAAGAACAGAGCCCCAAGTCTGTTCCACCTATAGTATGATTTCAGGCCAGTTCCTGGCTCACATTTATCACCAACACTGAAGAGTGAGGCCCAATCCATTAAGTTTCATTCCAGTGAATCTGGATTTTTATTCGCATTCCCCCTTCACACAGTCGCTGCAGCTGGGGTTTGGGTTTATTCACTAAAGGCAGGAGATTTGGGGGTGATCTGGCCTATGCTTCAAGGTCTAAGCCACTACTCTATTCTGCATGTTAACTGAAACAAGAATATCAGCTGAAAGATGCTCCCTTTGACTTGCTTTCTCTGACTTCAGTGGAAGGGCACACACACTGTTAACAGATGGAGCTTATTTAATGTAATAAAGGCTGATTTTAATCAGACTTAGAGTCCATAGCAATTAACAATCAAGTCCTCAGTTCCTGCAGAGGTCATCACTCGTTTCTCTGCCTGACAGCTGGGAGAGACGTGGAGGAGTGCAGAGAGGTGACAGCCAAGCCACGCTGGCCCACGTGCCTGGATCAGGGAATAGCAAGAGGGTCCCTGAATGTTTTTTGAAGAGAGCAAGGCTCAGTAACGATTAATCCAGCAAAAACCACTGCTCTTACCCGAAAACACTCTGCACCAGGATGATGCAGTTTCCTGAGCACGTTAACAGCTGCACAAGCACCTGACAACCTGCACAGGAAAATAACGCAGAGAGGTTCTGCTGAGAAAATGCAACTTTCCACGTATTTGTGAGGGTTTTTTATATGTTTATACACAGCATCCTGCAGGCAGGCTCATGCTTGAGGGCCAACAGCTGCCTGAGGCCACGCTTGCAAACCTGCTTGGTTCACCCACTTCACCGATGTGGCATCGACAGCCAGCCCAGCTACAGCAGAATCAAATACGGTCAGCAAGGAAAGGAAGCACCAGAGCCACATTTGAGTACTGAGAAACCACAGCCTGCTTTGTGGAACTGCTAAAGAAAAAACCACAATGGAAAAAAAAAAAAAAAAAATCAACAAAAAACAAGCTACAGCTCTTTTCTGAGATTTAGGTCTATCATTTCTGAGATGACTTTGCAAGCTCAGGTACTCCCACTAAGTGACCTGCTGAAATCACACCAGCAGTTATTATCCTGCCTGGTCCCTTGGCACTCACTCTTCTCTGCTTCGAATAACTTTCCTTCCCAATAATCCTGCTGTTACAGTCAATGAAAAAACCCACCAACATTCAAGACCAAGAAGGCAGCTTTTGAAATAACAAATTAGAGAAATTACTGTCCCAAAGAGAATATGAAAAAAATGACAGTGAGAACTGTAAATACTATAAATTTGCTCCCTGTTTTCCCACTACATTAATAATGTTAGGATTAATGTCCACAAATCTGTGTATTTCAAATGCCTGAGAATGAGGGGGGTTGTAAAACTGACCGGTTCCTTTGCCAAGTCTTTGATTTCTGCATTACGCTTCCAACAGCTTATGAAAAACACAATATAAAGCTCTAGACGGTAAACTCAATTCCGTTTTTTCCAGCATTCCACAAAATTCAAAGCATAAAAACAAAGCGCAAGGCGGCATTTTCCCCCTTTTGTAAAGGTGTACATCTTTCCCTCTAAAACAACAGCAAAAGAAAACCTTTTATTTCTGCTGCCTTCCTCCCCTTCTGGGAAGTAAAGGAGAGGTGCTGTGGTCCCATTAAACAGCGCGTCCACCCGCTCAGATAAGGCAGACTCGCCTCTTGAATTTGCATGTGAAAATTACCCTGCTTCAGCTCTGGAAATTATGCTTGTAGGTGTAAAAAGAGTAGCTTTTCTGCTTTGAAGTTTGCAAGGCAGCAACAATGAAGGCAGGAATTAACTCAATACTGATTACCAGCTCTTGGTCTCCTCCACATCAGACTTTTGAACACAGAACAGAAACACACCGAACAGCCAGGTTACATTTCTTTTTGCGATCCAAAGCCCTCAAAGAGAGGAGACGAAAGCTGTATTTGTTCCTGGAGCCCAGCCTTTCCTCTGAGCTGTCTGTTACTGACTCAGGCTTGTGTTGGAAAAATACATCTTCAGAGAAGTGCCAACATCAAACACACAAGAGATTTTACAGGTACATGTATTGAGGCTTCTCTGTGAAGTGCTATTTCCCAATGAAAGCATGACCAAGGGAATGCACTGGAATATTTTAATAATAAGAGGGTCACTCACATTCTTCTCTGGGCTGCTATCAAGTATGGCCTGACATTTTTTTTTATTTTTTTTTTGGCTAATGGCCCCTTAATTATCATCACAAAGTTCTAACTTGGATCCTCCACCAGGAAATCACTTAAGCACGCACTTAACTCCATCTTCATTTAAACAAGCAAACAAACAAGCTCGAGCTTCACATATTGTAAGCATAACCCATACTGAAATAGCTAGTTATGCACTTCCCCAAAAAGGGCATGCAGTGCCAAATAAACGAGCCTGAAATTCACCATCTCTGGAGAAAAAAAGGCATCAGATAACAAATGTAGAACAGCTCTGGCCAGCAGTGGGGAGAGGGAAGCACATCCCAAGGCTGATGACTAGATACACTCTTGTGAGAAAGGCTTGGGTCCACCTTGACATTTCTCTCCCCCAGTTCCTAAATACTCAGTGTACTCCTCAGCTGTGAATTACATACATGTGAATTATTAGGTCTCAAACAGTCAGAAGAAAAAGTAAAACCATGCAGAGGGAAAATTAAATTATTCCTTGATATTTTAATAATGATCGCTGAAAGCTCAACTTATTGGATCATAGCCACTGTATCCATCTCAGTTTATGAAATTAAAACCTTTGCAAGATTTAATAACTAGAGAAAGAAGAGTTTTGGGGGAAAAGATATGCCTCCAGCCTATATTTTGCTCTTTCCCTTTTTATAATTTCCTCAAGCTAAAAAGGAAGAATATAATAAAGTAGATAATTCTGTAGCTTAAAGAGTTCAGTCCCATCAATAAGCCATGCATTTCCCGATAGTATGTATCACGTAAGTTTTGAAAATGTAGTAATTAGAGTCAGGTGAGCCCATGAAATGAGAAATGTGCTGAAACACTGCCCAAAATCTGGACTAAATTGCTGTAAACTGACCACTTGGTGCCTTCTACCTTGCTCAGTGTTTGCTCTCACCCATCTCGACATGCCCTCCGAAGGCTGTTACTGAACATCATTCCCTGAAAATCAGACAGCCTCTTGCTGGCAGCCCACTGTTCCTCTTGGCCATTATTTGCCTATTTTTTCTTGTGTTTACCTTGGATGTATTTCTGACAGCAACTGGAGTTAGGCCCAAAGGTTGATGGGCTAAATGAGATGAACAGCTTTGATCCTCCCATGCAGGCTTGGCAATTTCTGCCAGATAAGGACATTGGAGGTCACACCAGGATGGATGTGAAGTTATCTCACCCTGTGCCAGATGTGTGGCTCTGCTACAGTCCCCAGCTACACAGGTAGGATATTCGGGTCATGGGTTTGTGGAGGCTTAGGACCACAGGAGCAAAAGACTCCTCTTAGTCCTGGCTTTTTTATCTAAATTAGTGACCATCTATCACCAGCAACCTTTGATCAGTGTGGAAAGAGGAGGTTAAATTGTACCAAGGGCTGATCACTGAGAACAGGACTGTGACAAATTCACAAAGAAAAGAACCTAAATACTCAGGCTGAGCATCCAGCTTAAAATCTGCACTGACACCTACTGAAATTCTGACAGCAGACAGCCTTTTCTCTTTGCTTGCAGAATGGCATGTGTTCAGAGAGCTCTCAAGGCCAAAATTCACTACTTCAGATTGGCTAATTTGAGTTGGTCCATTAAGTATTCCTGAAACAGTCTTAGATAGTCACTTGTAATCTAGAAATGTTCTGTAGATAGGGCTCCAGCAGGAATCCTTGAAATAAACCGCAGTAAAAAGAGAAAATGATAGTCCATAATAGAATCAATCCATTCAACATAATAGAAAATAAAGCATAATCAGTGATTTGAAGAGCGACACACTGTACTAAGCGCTACGCATTACTCATTCTCTTCAAATGATCGAAATTGCCAGGATTTTCTCATGTCTAGAGACCAAACAACCCCATAAAGAAACTGCTGAATATCAAGAGGAAGATTTTTCTCTACCACAAAAAACCCTTTGGCGGCATTAAAGTCTTGCAGTCTGCATCTTAAAGGCTGCAGACAATATTCAAAGGAACAATTTGAGATTTGTCGATAGCCATGAGTGAGTCCCATTACACCTCTAAGCCAGCTTCCCAGCCTCCGGACCTCACCGAAGGATCATTTCTAGAACATATAAGAATGAGGAGCATTAAGCTCAAAGTGAGACTAAATCTACCTGATGTATTGTTAAACTTGTTGAGCCCCCGTGATAAATTACCAGTGTCTAACCTAGAGCGCCAGTCGCCATTGTCAGAGAACAGCATTTGTTGCACAGTATGGTCTTGCTGCCTCTAGCACAGTACACACATAAATCTTGTTAGTGAACTAAGCATAACTAATGCTTTGTGTAAGCAGTTGTGTGTATGATTTGAGTATTTAGGAGTTCAGCCTTCCGAAACAAACTGGCTTTCACGTGTACCCGTGGTAGCTACTTAGCCAAGCCAGCAGTCGCAAAGCAGTCTTGTGATGTCAGTTTTTAAGCAGAATTCCCCTGATGTCATGATGTGACCCCATGTAAGGAAATACCAAAAGAAGTCTCATTATTCTTAAATGCTTCATGCTCCAAGCTCTGAAGGTTTATGATTATTGTGGAGAACAGTCAGACCCTGACGTGTTCACCTGGGAGAAAGCATACAGAGGTCTGGTCTTCCCAAGGAGCTATTTAAAGCTGGGTGTGAAAGAAGAAGTAATACCATCTTCCCTCCTGACAAATCCCCTTCTCCTCCAAACATCTCACTGAGAGAGCATCCCAGAACAACTGGCTGCCTTCAGCACTGAGCAAGAGCCTATTCTAGCATCTAAGTCACTGTGCATGAGCTCACCATTGGAGTTCCTCTATCATCAGGCACTGTAGGCAGTAAGCAACAGGGGATATAAGTCTATGGGACCTCTGATATTAACCATGAGAATCTGCAGGATTTACTGTCAGAGATAACTTCGTGCCTGATTTTCCCACTGCATGAATGCCTTCAGGAGCTTAAGCCATCAGCACAGCTCCACAGCCTCTTCCTAGTCCAATAACATGTGAAAACTTGCACTGGAGACACTTTACCACATTAATAGAGAAAAGCTTGAAGGGCTTCAAGGTCCTGCCAAAACTGAGAAGAGACAGGTTTGCAAGCCAAATATGTATTTCTACCAGAGCTTTGCTGCTTACGTTACCAACCACTGAAGGTCCATCTAACTGTCTTTTAATCAAACGTGCCTGGTTCATCTTGTCTAATGCACTGCAAAGCAGTCTTTCTTCATCAAGTCACCCGAATTGAATGACCCCCAAACCTGAGCATCTCACAATCTTTAATGCATGAATTGTCACGACACTCCTGTAAGGTAGGGAAATGATGTTTTGCAAACAAGAAAAGGAGGCCCAGATCTGATCTGTGCCAGACTTCCATCAAAATCAAAGTTTACCTACGCAGGTCTGCCAAAGGGCAGGGAGAAGATCTGGATAGCAGAATTCTGTTCATTCCCTCAGCTAGTGCCCGAACAAGGGACTGTTCTTGCTCCCATCTGCAAAATAAGATGGATTATTTTGTTCTGTCTATGCAAAGTTGCAGTTATTTGTTGCAAGGTCAGAAGCTGACAACAAAACAAAGATGAACAAACCTAAAGCTGTTCCTCTGCTGGTGCTCTGTCCCCCTGGGTGCCACGGAGTCCCCTGCTCTGCCTGCACTGTGACACCTGACAGGCTCAGAACCCCCCTTTGCGGTTTAGCTCAAGAAGGGGATGTTCGTGTTTTACATCAGATTGTCGAAATTAATCCACGCTTTCTCATCCTCTTAATGCACTACACGGCTCTTCAATCGATACGCTCCTCCCCGGGAGGGAGCAGGTACATGTTCCAAGTTCCGCTTCGCTGTGTACCATTGTGTGGTGAAACTGGAGTCTGTCACCCTCTTGTCATGTTAAGAGAATAATATAATTTAATCTTTCCAGGCAGTTTAAATGAAGCTGCTCTACCCTGAAATAGATACACGAGTGTACAACATGCAAAAGACAGATCTTTCGATAAATGTCTCTATCACACGCGGGGATGTTAAAGATGTCCAAGGTCATGTCCCCCCCAGCACAGAAAGCTGTCAGCACACATGAAGGGGACCAAACTACTGTTTCTTTGTGCCACCTCTGGAGGTCAGACAGACTGACCAGCAGGTTTCCCTTTCAAATGCCTCTACTTTAGCAGAGGGACGGGCTAACTTCATTGTGTAAGACCTCCCTCACACAGGGATGTCCCTGCCACCAAACATGACTCCCCTCTCACTTTGTCACACAGGAGAGATTATTGCCCTCCGTGCTCTCCCACAAGACATTTTCCACCCCCACACTTCTTCCTTTCAGCAGGCATCTGAAACTCTTGCTATTTGAGTACTTCCACTCATTTAACCACAGGAGAAATTTTCTGGTCTGCTCTCAACACACAGTGACTCCTCATCCTAGCCCTGTATGATCATACATTCCCCACTCCCCCCTCTCCACCGCTTTGCTGTGCTGGGAGCTGGGAGCACAGCTTCACCACGGGGCAAGAACACTCACAGTGCCCAGTCATTTCTACTAGAGAAATAAAAGTCATAACATACTGGTTAACAGGAATTTGGAGCGCCAAACGATAGGAGGATTAGATTCATACTCAGTATACAGCCCTTTAGATACATACCATGAGCTGAGCAATCTGCCTTTTGTAACCCTGCAGCTGTAACACAGACTTAGTTTCTATTGTTATAAGCACCCACACCTACCACAGATAAACCAGCTGGTGTGTGGAACCCCTGGCACGGCACGTTCCCCCTGCCAGGCAGCAGCTCTGGGTTCTCGGTAGGAAAGCTGGATTTTGCCGAGCCAGTGAGCCCTGAATGTCCCTCACAGTGACATATTTGCTGCCCATCTGAGGGCTTTCTCAAGACATTGTTCAAATATCATCAAAAAACCCTTCCTCCAATTTCCTTCCACTTCAGCTTACAGCCAGACAACACACTTTTCCTCTCCAGAGAAAGAAAGAGAGTTCCAATCAGTTTGAAAAACCTTACACATTTCTGAGTTGGAAAGTGCAATCCCTCTTTAAACAAATCCTTATTTTCCACTGCTCTAACGCACTCTTGGCGACAGCACTTAGATTTGGAAACAAACTCCCCCTGCCACCTGAGAGACACAGTTTGCGTATTTGGTTACAGAAGGCCAACAAACGGCAGGCTTTCAATGCCAGAGAGACCCTTGGAGCAATCGGTGGCTTGTAAAAGAGTGTTTCTGCCTGGTGCTCAGTGGTTTGGGGGCTTTTATACATTTGTAAGTGATTTTTGCATTTGTGGTCTTGTGGGACAAATAACGTTGCTGGAACCAAGCAGCATGACTAAGTGTAACACAAACTTCCTCCCAAGCCTCTTCTGGCACAGCTGAAAATTCACCTCCAACGAGGCAGCTGTTACAGTGAGCACTTGGGCAGCTCTGAAATGAAGGCCAGGCACAGGCTCAGCTGTAAGAGCTGAAGTACCAGAGTAAATAATCTCTCTAGGGATTAAAACAGATTGCTAACTGCAGAAAGACTCCCGAGACAGTTTTGGGGACAAGCAACCAGGGCAATTGCCCAGAGCCACGGCGTATGAGACAGAGCGGCTGAGCCACTTTAAGTGCCGGTCACTCAGAAGTGGTACCTGCCTTTAACAGCAGCTCAGCATCATTTCAAGCCCACAGGATGCTCCGCCAAATCAAGACCCACTCCCTGTTTTCTTCTAACGGAAGTTTCCCAATCATGGGCAGAACAAATCATACAATGGTCAGAGTTGGAAGGGACCTTAAAAGATCATTGAGTTACAACCCCCCTGCCCTGGGCAGGGACACCTCCCACCAGACCAGGTTGCTCAAAGCCCCATCCAGCCTGGCCTTGAACACCTCCAGGGGTGGGTCATCCACAACTTCTCTGGGCAACCTGTTCCAGTGTCTCACCAACTTCACAGCAAAGAATTTCTTCCTAGTATCTAATCTAAATCTCCCCTCTTTCAGTTCAAAACCATTATCCCTCACCCTATCCCCCACCCTTGGTAAACTGTGGCCCCTTCTAGAAGAATGACACTTGCAGTACTTCTCTCCGGTAGTGTTCATGCAGTTCAAGCCTGCAGGAGACCACTACAGCATTTGTTCTGATATCCTGTATATCACCACCTCCTAAAAATCACCCATAATCTTGCATGGAGACCACCTCCAGAGTGTGGGAAAGCTCCTCTGCAAGAGCAGCCCCAAGTGTTTTAACTCCCATTCCCACTGCTGACACTTGGCAGGCTTGAAAGTGATTCATGAAGTTGGTTGTTGAGAGAGAAGGGTCTGCTGAAGTGGTTTCTGATCTTGCTCCTTTGAAGAATGAAAAGTGACAGCAACACTGAATAAACAGCTGAACAAGTGCCTTAGGTTCTGCCCTGCAAAGCCCGAGACCTGCAGGTGTGGAGCATGTTGAGCCCTGGGACCCACATTTCCAAGTGGATGGCTGCTGTCTGAGGGGGACAGAGATCTGTACGCGCCTCCCTGCCCCGGTGCAGTAAATGACAATTGACAGAGGAGAGAAAAGCAAAGAATGAAAGAAAAAGTGCTGCTCTGGAGCTGCCAGTCCTTTGGGGGTTGCAAGAGACTGGAGCAAATGTTTCAGGGGCAAAGAGTGCATGGAGATACAGAACCTTAACGGCTGGAGGATGGCCCCGTGGGTCAGTATTAAACGATCTGTGTAATACTCATGGTCACATCCAAACGTACTTTCTCTGCTCAACCATCACAGTCTTTACAAGCAATAGAGCAGGTACTTGCAAGAATACGGCTTATTGCCCAGCGGGAGGGGACTGTAAACCAGCCCAGTGCTCAAGAGATGGTAATCAGTCAAGGGCAAATGAATTGCAGCAGCTCCACAGCTACGGGCTCTCAGCCTGCCCTGGTCGCAATGAACTCCATCAGCTGAACCTCGATAAAAGAGATTCTCAAAAACCACAGCAAAGGCTGTTTCAGTACCCAAGCACTACAAGGACAGTCATCTCCCAACACAGAAGATGCTCCATGACTTTCTGGTATTCACTGAAAACCATTTCCCACACCCCAAAACAATCAGTGCAGAACTGGTCAGAAATTTTCAGGCAAGACACCATTTCAGAGGAAGATGCTCTTTCACTGAATTCAAAACATTTTGTCAGGATTGCCCTATAAACTTCCAACACATCGCAGTGGGTCCGTGGGCATGGATTCCAAGAGGGCTTCTGGATGGGAATCCTGTTTTCTTCAAGCTTTGCTGACTAAGCTGGGCTTCCAGGCTCTGCGTGGGGAAGCTGAGCGCCTGGGGAAGCAGGCAGTGCTGGTGCCACAGGAGCACCCAGGAGCTGGGAGCCCTCCAGACGCGGCTGCGGGGCCGTGCGGTGCATGGGCTGCTGCAGCCTGGCCATCCCCACTGCCTTTCCTCTTAGAAACAATACCTGCAACAACTTCTGAGTTGTTTTGTTTGGGTTTTTATTTTTTTTCCTGAATCCCAACGTTTCCAGGTTTGAGGCATTTGTAAACTTTTTGGCTTCATTTTGTGACAAAATCAACTTTCGGAAAAAGGTGAAGGCATCAACAACAAGACAACAACAGGACATTGCCAAGATTTGCTTTGGACTTTGGAGTGAGCACCAGTGCTGGACTTCTCAAAAGAGAGAGGATTCTGTATTTCAGTTCTCTGTGGCCAGGGAACGTGACCCCAAAAGACTTTGTAGGTACTAAAGAAGCGAGCAAAGTTAACAATAGATAGAACCACTGAGATATTGATTTTCAGAGGGAAAAGTATCTCCAATTCTCTAGCCTCATCCTGCTGACATAGTAGAAGCTGTATTAATTCTCAATAAAATTAAGCAAAGAATGAAGTGCCTTTTATATGAAAAAGCCTATAACTACAATAGATACCGACCATGAATATAAATGGGAACATACACAAAATTAGGCCAAGCAAATTAGCCAGTGCTAAAAGCCTAGATATAGCCCGCACATGCCAAATGTTACTCTGGAGAAATCTTTGTAATGGCTTTAAGGATAGGCTTAAGATACTGTAAGTAAAAGCCATTCAATACAGCAGCAGAGCACATAGCAGGAGCTACCAGGAATATCAGAGTGTAGAAAATGCTTCTTTCCATCTCCATCTAGTGGGTCAAACGAGCTATTGCTTTATCCCCCCAAGCTTTTATGGCATCGCACACGGAGATTTACCCTCCTTACGTAACAAGCATTTCGGTCCCTTAATTCTTTCCCCATGGCTTTCCCCTATTCCCCGAGCTGCATCTCTCCCCATGGCTCTCTTTTCATAACAAAAGAGTGATTCTCTAAACTTCACCATTTTTGCTTAATGGTATTCATTGCACATTAGGGCCATTTTACGACGAGATTTACAGCAATGTCACGAATAGAGAAAATTGTTGTAAAATAACCATGGACAACATTATAAAATAGCAATAAAATCAGCAATAATGCACAGCTGTGTATTTATGTCTGCCACCTGTTCACTTCACTTTTTTTTTTTTTTAAGCCACCTCTAATCAGATCAACCAGTTCAGCAAAGGAATGATCTGATAATGTTTCACATGAAAACAAAGGTCCAAATTTCACACAGCTCTCCCAGCCTTTCTATACAGACACAAAGAGAGCGTTCACTGTACACACGTGTACATGTGTGTCCGGCACAGAAACTGAGAAGGTAGATCACCCATATTGTTCATACATGACAGCTATCAAGTAACCATCTCCACATGCAACACATGCAGAAAAATATCCATCCACACAGAGACACCCAACAAATATACATCTGATCACATGCTATAGGCACATATACCCATTGGCTTTGGCACTCAGGGTCCTAATCCCCTGTTCCCAGACTGCAATCTACAGGTCCCATGCAGCAAAATCATCTCTTGGCCCATGGCCTGCAGAGAGCTGGCTGGTCATTGGGATAATTCCTCTATGTAAGAAGAAAAAAGACGTCGGATTGGTATCACGTCAGCCAGTGACAGTGGGTTCAATGTGTCCCCACCACTGGATGGCAAACAGCAGCCAAAGGGTGTTTAGGCCCAGCAGCCCTCCTGATGGGTGACAAGGGCTGAAGAACGTGCAAACAGTGAGGCTGAAAGAGTTCAGTTTTGTCCTTTAGTCCAGCTTCCATGGACCTGGACCATCCGTGGTGGGCTGCACGTAATATTTCAGCTCCAAATATGCCTTCTACTTAGTGAGGGGATGGTTTGCCAAGACCATCCTTCTCCTTGAGCAAGTGAGAGTGGACTGAGAGCAGCCGCTACTTGCAGACAGTGGATTTCATACGATTTGCAACGTGCTTTCCACCTCTGGCAAACATTTCTACATCCAACACTCCGAAATAATTGCTGTGGGATCTGTGAACAGCCTGGTGTATTTAGATATCTCAATTTGCTTTATGGATCATTTTGTGATGAACAAGGGCAGAACAGCTGCCTTGGGTAACATCCAACCAACAGTGATAAAACACAGCCCTGTGTGCTGTACCACCTAGGAGGAACGTGTGAAAGGGTCTGTCAAAAAACATTTGGATAAACTATCAATAACCCTTCTTGTGCAAGCCACAAAAGTCTCTGGAATGAAAAGCACATGGGCTGAATTTTAAATGTCCTATCCTGACACAGCCAGTGCTGTTGCAAACCATTAATGATTACACTTAAGGCAGTTTTGTTTGGATGCTGCAAGTCCATCCTGTAAACAACGCTGCCTTGTTAACACACATTTTTAACGGCCACCTCTGAGTTAGGAGGCATTTTTCATTGCCCAGAGACCCAAGTGCGCAAAACATTAGAAGAAACTGCAAATGAAAGTAAGTGTAAGGCTGCTGAAAAGTTTCAACTGAAGCACAGTTTTAACTGAACAACATTTCTCAGGGTAAGGATCTGCTTTTTGTGAAAGAAGATGCCTCAGCAGGGATGCAGTGAGCAGGTCTTGTGCTCTCCCTTTTCCACCTGCCAGATTTTCAGATCCCAGATCCAACTTCCACAATCCGTCAGAGCCATCTACCCATGACGTGACTGCTGTGTCACAGGAGAGCAGGTCCCTGTCTGGAAGGGGATGGGAGCATACAGCACCCAAGTTACACTCTTCTGAATTTCACTCTTAATCATTTAAGTACCCCACATTTTGGTTTTCCTGCTAAATACTTGGTATATTTTCATTTTTATCAGAAAACTCCAAATTGTCCAAGTTTAGTAAAACTCAACCTCTTCCAGCCAAGAGGCACAGAACAACTCTTAGTTAAACAAACAGTAAGATATTATCACACAGCAAACCACCATACAAAAGAACTGCTTGAAGCCATATTAACCCCCATATTAGACTTTATTCATCACCAAGTCACACCCCTAGCGAGTCAGGCTCCAGGGCCATTAACAAACTCTTTCCTTTCTCTGCTCCTCAATTCACCCACCCCTGCCCCGGGCATAATGAAGTTTTCTCTAACTCACAAGATTTGAGGCTAAATACATTAAATACTGTAAAAGAGTCTTCCCTCAGAAGCTGGATGAAAAAGATATACAAATTAAAACAATGTATACAAGATTATTGTAATAGGGATGATATGAAAGTCCCTGTGGAATTGCTTGAAGGCCATTGGATAAAGTCATTCAGTGATGACCCTAAAGCTGTAATGAGCTTCTCATCTTGTACAGCTTCTCTGACTAATATAATGTGATCGTGGAAAAAAAGGAATATCAGGCTTTTGTGGACCGGAGCCTGAAGGCGAATCTTTCCTTATTAGAAGTTCTGCAGGTCAAAATGGGATCAAGAATCTTCATCACTCGCAAGCAAATAATTACCCCAAAGGTGAAAGACAAGTAACTGAGGACCCGTCCAAATTACACAGAGCTAGCCCAGCACAAAGCAAAAGATTTCCGATGTGGTGATCTCTCTCATGGTTATTTGTCACAAGTATTCCTTTATCTGATGGTTTCTGAGGAAAAGAGAAGGATCAATTCTGGCAAAGAAATCTCTACCCTGCAGTTGAATTTTCAAAGCTATGATAGATCATATGGACATTGTATAGAAATGAAAAGAAGGTCAGGAAACACATGCAGCCTAGCAGTTAGTGTTGCATTTGAGATGCATGAAGGATCAAGCAATGATAAGCTGGATACTGTGTTGAAGTTAATAGGAAAGTACACAAAGCAATAATGAAGCATATACTTCAAAAGCATGACCCTACTCCTGTCCACAAAGGCACACAAATTAAAACTGAAGTTTGCAGTAGAGCTTGTGAGGAGTGTATGTGTGCAAGGAGGGGGGGTGTAGAAATTAAAACCCACCATTTTCTACCATTTAAATGTCATCATTCAATAATCTGTAGAAGAAAAGAATCAATCCATCTCACTGCTTCTAACAGGAGCTTTCTTAACACAAAAAACCTTTGATTTTTAACATTTTGTTTTCAAATTTAAAATTCTGACAGCATCATAAAAGTTTCAGGTATCTCTTTTCTGCAAAAAATTAGTTCAAGGTACTTTAAAAAAAAATAATAAATCAATAAAAGTAATTTTGCTATAGCCCCTAGTCTTTCAATGCCATTCCTTAGGTGGAGAGCGAGCAATCTGACCACTTTTAGCCACCTGTTATAGGTGACTCCCTCTCTTTGGTGCTACCTTTTGTGCACATTAAATTGCAGATGCATAGCCCTGGGCTGGTAGGAACAGGGCATCTGAAGATGGCTTAACTGCCCACAAACCGTATGATAATAAGGAAACTTAATGCTGAGTTATGTAGCCTGCTCGTAACAGTGATAAAGTACAGCTTGTGACAACATGCTGCTCGGCATGTGAAGATGGCTTAACTGCCCACAAACCGTATGATAATAAGGAAACTTAATGCTGAGTTATGTAGCCTGCTCGTAACAGTGATAAAGTACAGCTTGTGACAACATGCTGCTCTGAGTTAGCAAATCACAGCTTTATTGCTATTTTATTTGGCTGCTGCAGAGAGAGGAGTTTAAGAGCTTAGGTCAGTATCAACCATTTTTAGAAGCAACAGACATCCGCCGTTAAGAGGAGCTTCAGCTGCAAACTCATGCTTCTCCGGACAGACGCCCAAAAGCGGAGGCACTCAAACCCAAGAGCTACAGCTGGAACAGTTGGTCCAGGTGTTTATTTCTCCCTGAGTCTCCAAATTTATTTACTGAGACTAGAAGATGGACTGGCCAAGAACAGATGAGTAAATATAGCACCCTGGGCGTTTTGTCATTCCAATCATGTTCTCAGTGAGCGTGACATCACTCCTTATCACAGCAGGCAAGACCCCAAGGGAAGGAAAGAACTAACAACTTTGACACACGCCAAAGACCTGATTCACCTTTGCTTTACACACCAGCTTTCTGTGCCGCTGCAATTCAGTCAAGAGCTGTGAGAATCAGACCTGTGATTTTTATCAGGGATCTAGCTGGCTGATTATTTCTAAAGCAAAATAAAATACAGAGTTTATAGTTATGCTCCTGCTACCGTGGAAGAAAACTCAAAGAGCTGTCTTCAGACCAGATCTGAGAGGGACAGATATCTCCCTGGTGCAAAGTCACCCTGCTGCCGAAGGCAACGGAGGCTGTATCTGCTCTAAGGACTGCAGAGATGACACCTCAGACCACCTTCATCCCACTGCCTAGTTCCTTCTCCACTACTTTTTTTCCCACCTTGTCAAAAGCTGCAGATTTTGTCTAGCAAGAACAAGCTGACGGTTACACTCCCCTTATGGGAAAGTTCAACTACTGCAAGAGAGTGGCCTTTTTCCATTTTTTCCCTCTGGTAACTTCTCCTCACACATTGGGTTGTCTCCAAGGTCCTCCCCTGTCCTGCAGGGCTGTCTATCATTTGCATCCACAACAGAAACACAAGAAATACCTGCAACCGTCCTGAGGCAACAAGGAGTGAACCTGACAGATTTCAATGATCCTGATGTGTCCCCATCACCAGAGCTGCGACAAGGACACACAATCCCAAGGCCAGTAAAACTTAAGGTAACTCGGTGTAAAGAGGGGGAAACATATTTCTCTGAGAACTGCTATCAAAAGCCACCATATACCCCACAATCTACCACATGCACCAGGATGTCACTAGTAGCATGGGCTTGCTGTTGTGTTCCTCCTACATGTAACTGCAGCTCTGACTCTCCAAAGTCCCTCTTCTCCTTTTCCCCTTAATCAGGAACCTTAATCACATGGAGTAAACAACGATCTGGGCTTAGCTAAGATCTGCCTGTGTGTAAGTGCTATGTCAGTGTATTTGCTGTAGGTATTAAGACAGTTAGTCATCTCTGCTGCTGAGCCTACAGCAATATTTCTACAACTTCAAAGGCCCTTACTGAGAATAATATCTTTTGGCTAATTAAATCAGGATATAATGTAACAAAGTTTTTTTTTTTTCTTCTCTTCCTTGAGTTTCTGCTTTCATAACCTAATCAGGCATTTTACTGGGTGAAACATCTCTATTAAGTCTCTCATTTCTCAGCCACATGATACAAAAACAGGATGATAATTGAGGCTGCATAATTGATGTGCACAATGACAGAATATAGAAAAGGGCTCCATTAGCCAGGTCACATCATTAGCATACATTACGTTCAACAAGATTGCTCTCTTCACCTCCTATTTATTAATGGGTTAATCCAGTCCCATCAGCCTGAATACATCATTGTTTAGGTCCTTTCCTGTAAGATACAGTAGCTCAGTTTTACATTAGGAAAGAATTGCTGCCAAGGGCAATAAAATCCCGTAAGTGTCACCGTTGCAGTGGTGCTGTTTGCAGGAGCTCTCCCTTCCCCTGAAAGCCAAGGCTGCAATAAAGTTTGCAGCACCAACGTGTCCTTGGCAGCACAGGCCTAAACAGAGAAGGAGCTCCTGCAAGGACATGTGTGAGTTGTTGCCAGACCAGACCACACATGGGCTCCTCAAATGATCCCAGCACCTGGTCTGTCTTTGATTTCCTGTCTTGGTTACCACGTTTCTCAGCAAGAAGAGGGAGTTGATTTCCTCTCCCGCTGTCATTGACATAGATGTTAGCTTCTGTGTCAAAAGAAATTCAAAACTCTAATGATGTTTCAGCCTTATATGTGCTCTGCTCCCCTACAGTGGTGGGGATCCCTGGTTACTGCATTGACTACCTCTTGGGGTGAATTTGCCTGAAGAATTTGCAACAGGGTCAAACGCAGCTGCCCGTCATCCCAACAGCTCTGGAAGAGTTCACATCTGCAAACACCTGTACAAAGTTAAAAGCCTGGTCTCCCACAGTGCTCTGGAAGCTGCTGGAGGGAAAAGCTGTTCCTGAAGACAAACCTGAAAAACCTTTAGGTGCTGCGGGGGGTGCCGTCTACTTTGGTTATATCATGACTCTAGAGAAACTGGCCTTATAAATTTGGTATTTAACTAGGTGCCTTAAGTTAACCTGTATGAATATCCATGATTCATTCACTGAGCATGGATATCCAAAGAATAATTCAGCTGTCAGAAGCAAAAAAAAAACAAAGAGGGGATCCCTAATCCAGGACTGCCTGCCACTCTCCTCCCTGTCTGAAGCCCAGTGCCTGGTCACAAAGTCCCTTGGGACTTCAAACCATTCAGAGTCAAGTCTTGGCCAACTGAAATCTTCATTCGTGGATTATCTTTTTGCAATAACTTCTGCGTGATGTCCCAAACTCTATTATTACTGTACCTTTTCAGGTTACTGTTTTAGCACATGGAGAGATCAACTGAGCTCAGAGCTCCCTTGTGCTAGGCACGGTATGGGCAGCCAGATAAAGGACAGAAGAAAGCAAGCACTATTCTTCCATTTTACATCTTGGTTGAAAAAAAAACCAACTATGTGACTTGTCTGGTCACACTGAAAATCTATAAAAGAAAGGAAGTAAAGACAGATATTTTTGATCGTAGCCATGCTCCTTACCTGTGCTAATTAACCTGCCTCACGGCAATAATTATCCACTTCCTTTCCTGGCCTATCATGCTCCCCTCCACCAGAAACAGAACAGAACCTGTGAGGCCAATCTCTCATCTTAGGCACGATTCACTTATTGTTCCTTCAGGAAGAAAGCAGTCTTTGTAAATTGACTTTTTCTTACTCTGGGAATCTGCAGATCAAGCTATTGCATTGCTTGTCTGAGTGACATCTCTACAATACAGAGACTCCCAAGACCACACAGTTAATCATCGCTGCCAGGTACACTTCTGCCTAACAGCACAGCCTTCTCGACTTAGCTACTTGAGTAGAGGAGACGCACAAACCCTTCTCATTTTCATATCTCATTCAGAAAATGTCACAGAAAGTCTTCTGTGCTCGAAGCCTGTGATGCATTGATATATTTACTAGCATATCATCATCAGTACTGTGGCTGAGACATGAACATAATCAATCTGCTGTGTTGGATCTCTCAGACACGTTAGAGTTATGTTAATAAGACAGCAGGTTGTCAGCTTTTCTAGTCAAGTACCAGAGTATTTTTTTTTTAACACCTAATAGTAGCAACTCAGAGTTCAGAAGCGCTGGAATAAGATAAATGCTCGTATCTCTTAACTACCCTTTCACTCATATTCCTATTATTTTCTCAGAGTTGGCATGGGATACAGCACAAAATAATTACCCCAAGACCTCCACTAGAGCAAAATTCAAAATAACAAGCAAACAGAGCCTCCCACCCACCCACAATGCCGAATTAAACCATACACAGTCCACAAAAGTCTTCAATTGCCATTGTAAAGTAAAAAGGAATTAATATAGTCTTGTTTCAAATGAAGTGGGCATTGTCATTCTAGCTGGTATAAACAGGGAAAGGAGATCAAACATCCGCTTTGTTGTTGGACCTTCTCCCCAGGTCCTCCATGACAAAACCAAGATAGTGGCTTTGCTACAAAAACACTCTCCTACATTCAGCTAGCAGAAACTATTTTTATATAGTCTGTCTAGTTTTTATTTCTTTTCAATGTGTACCATTTAAATAATTTTCATTCTGGTTTGGATCAAAAAATAGTTCATACCCAAAGCCAAATAAATCCTCTCTGAAAGTGTTCCCTGTGAAAACTCACTGATCATCAGACCCGAAATCGCAATCAGCATGAAATGGCACTGCCCAATTTCACTCTTCAACTTGTGTGTCTTGATTCAGGTCCCTGTCTAGGCCAGCTGATGGCAAGAGAACTGCCCCAGGGCTGCCCAGCACCATCTATAGCCGGATCTCTCCAGAGCTGCCCTGACTGAGTCCTCTGCTGACACTCAAACTACAGACCCTGCTCTGGTTTTAGCTGGGATTTAGTCAGCAAATTCTGGCTGATTTGCAGAGCAGGTGGCCCAGGGACTGACTGTGAAAAAATTGAGAATCCAGAGATTTGGCTTGTCTTAGAAAGGGTAGATTGGGGTGCTAACTGCCAGTCCTGACTAAATCTATAAGTGAAAAAAACAATAGAAGGGAGGTTGCATGCACAGCTCTATCTGCCTTCTCCCCAGTTTGGGAGTAAGCAACCAAGACTATTTATTTTCCCATGTGCACAAGACCCCACGTACTCACGTCCCGGAGAAGGCTCTAAGGAGTTGGGATTTCTTACTCCCACATTGAATCAGATTTTAGTTCCGAGAAGAGTAATTTTAATCTCTGGTAAGGTCAGCATAGCTTACCCAGAAAAAGAAAGAGAAAGGAAAGGGCTCTTTTAATTGCATTAATTATGATACATTCTCTTTTGTTTCTGATGACTGTTGCATTTTAGGATCCAGGAATGGTATCACTGAATTTTAATCAGAGATCTGAACAAGCTACTGAAATATGATTAGTTTTTCTATCTGACACTGTGATTACTGCTTAGGAGACATCTGCTGTTGCATAAAATCAAATCTTCCTTTTCTGTCTTCCATTGTGTCAAAGAAGGAGCTTTTTTCTTTTTTTAAAGTAGGTGGAGACAATCTCAAGAAAGACCCCAGCAAGGAAGCACGGCTCAAGCCTTTAGCTCCACGTGCCCCCCAGGAACACACTGACACTCTCCTCCGATGGCTTTTGCCCTTTGCAAGACCTCCAGGCTGACAGGTTGCCTGTTTTTTACAGTGAGGAAGAAATCCTGCTCGCTTTGGGTGCGTTTGCATGCACAGGAGGTGGCCCTTCTCTGTATTGCAGTGGGGGCTGCCAACTCTTCCCATTCTCCTGACTCCGCTCTTCTCATTGTCCTTGTGACACCTGGTCACAGGGATCACTTGAACAGACTAGAGCGAGGTCTCCGTTCCTGCTGGCACGTGCTGCCGAAACGCTCCTTCAAAACAAAATATGTCGCTCTCATCTAGGCAGGTGAGAAGGCCTTTTTCAAGATGACTTCATCAGAGGGGCAGATGGTGGCTTTAGGCTACGCATTAAAAGGCTGATCTTGTGAGGTGCTGATCTCAACCCAGGGTTGAGGGCAGCACTCGGCACCTTGCAAAGACAGGATCCAGAAACTCAAGGTAGCAGGCAAAGGGGGAAAAAAGGGAGAGAAAAAGAAAAAAAAAAAAAAAACAAGAAAGAAATAGAAAAAAGCAAAAGGTAATATTTTTCACATCTGACCTCAAAGCTGCTGGGACTGCTGTGAGGTATTTTTCCCACTCGGGTTAGTCTGTTCTAAAAGGCTGTGGGCATCAAAGAGAAAACATTATAAAATATCTGTCTTCCACTCGCCTGCATTTTGCCTGTAATAGGTCTCCCACTTACACTGTTATTTTTTCCCCCCTCATCTCACCATAGAACAGAGAACGGCTGCTCACAAGGCTCATTAATATGCATAAAGTGCAGTATAATTAGTTGCCACAGGTAACCCTTCTATAACTGTGTGAATTGAGCTAATGTGCAAATATATGAAGCACTGCAAGTAGGACGGTGTAAGTAAAAGTCCCCCATTTCATAAAAGGAAATATTTGAATAATATGCAAATGCACTGGATGTTATTAACAGGATGTCAAGGTTTGACAGTCCATGTTATTGTGGAAATAAATGAGTTTTGACACAAATAACTTAGATATGCATTGATTTTTTGAGCAAACGTTGTAATGAGATGTTATGTATTGTAGTGCAGGTTTATACAGATTTTGATGACTATTAGGGGAAAACATAACAGTGGATCAATTATTAATGTATTCATTAATATGCTCCAATATGTAACAATAATTATTTTCTTTCTTTTCTCCCCCCCCACCTTAAAAATGCAGTTCCTCTTGCATTTTTAATATACCTGCTTGAAAGTATACAGAGCAGAGTCAATACAGCATTCAAATCGTAGACATTGAGAAAGATGAAATTGTTCCAAAAATAAAAGAGACTGTACCTAACAACCACTGACAAATGCTACAAGAATGCTCCTTATACTCTGGATTTCTTCATCATAACTCCCTGGAGGAGGCATTAGCTACTGTTCTTTCAAGGAACTCAGTTTACACGCTGAAGCCCATTGTCAGGTCAACACTTCCTAATGTTGGTCAGCGAGCTTATGTGAATTTCCATTGTGCTGGCATTTGCTCCTGAGAGGCAGAGGAAAGATGCATCCAGAAAGCATTCAACGCCTAAGGACAAACATCTGCTGAAATAGCTTCCTGGCCAAGTTCACCAACAAGGGAATCTGCAGTTGATCCATTCTGTTGAACCTGCCAGATGTCCCTGTTTTGTGCCATCCCGTCCTGATTTCTAAAAGGATTGTCACAGAGTCCCAGTAGGTGTTTTGGAGTCCTACATGGGAGGGCTGTCAGAGCCCTGCTCGCTGTACCGACTGCCAGAGTTCAAAGAGTGCTCCAAAGGGCATTAGTGCGTGGAAGGGGACACACCTGTCAGCATGCACAGCCCAGCAGCAAGGAATCCTGAGCTGATGGGAAGTGGCACAGATTTAGCTTGACTCATTTTGGCTTTCCTGCAATGCCATTTCCATAATGCTGGTCTCGCATTGTCATTTGCACTGGTGCAAAGATGATGCAGTAGGTATGAAACACTCATTCACTGCAATGACCAAAGGAAGGCGTCCCAAGAGGCCAATTCATTTTTAAGGATGAAGATAAATGCTTGAGCCTTCATTTCATCAAGTCATTAATTTCTCCGTCACTTGACCAACTTATCTGTGCAGTAAATCTCACTAATTTGTAGGATGTTCTCTAATATTCTCAGGTTAAGATGTTCTGGCCTTAAAAGGTTATGCCATAACAAGATCAGACACAGAAGTGAAGCAGTATTTCTGGACAAACTTTTTCCCAGTCATTTCGTAAACAGTGACAAAACAGCAGTTCTTCTGGAACATGGCCATCTGAAGAGGAATAGTCAAACTTGTGAGTCTTGTCCTTGGCAATTGTGTCAAGAGAAATTGGATTATTTTGGGGATGGGCAAGAGAGGTTCCTCTCAGATTAAGCTGGCAAGTACTGCTGAGGGATTTAGGGCTTCTCATGAAAAAATGGGCACAATCCACTTCCCAAGCCAACCAAAAATTTTGCTTTGCAAAATTCTCTGACTTTGTGAGAATACAGGACACACAATCAACCAAAAATGTGCTTTGCAAAATCCTCTGACTTTGTGAGAATACAGGACACACAAAGCTCAGTCCCTCCAGCAGTATTCCTACCACATAGGAGAGAAACTCTGTGCTGTGTGGTATTACATTTGTTTGAAGTTATTCTGGCCTGTAGAGCGTGGAGGCAAGTGAAGATAAGATGTTCTGTTGACCTTTCTCCATAATAGATGGGATTCATTTCATTTAACTCTAGCTCAGAGTTTAATGACCTCTTGTCTATGGTGATTCATCCTAAATAACTAAGCATACCTCCAGACAGCCCTCTCTCTGTCTCTCTGTCCATCAGCAAGGGCTAAAGTCTGGATGATTAGCTCAAACTTAACATCAACTTTCAGACAAGTTTCTTGTACAGCTGCTGACCTTAATGACATAGCAACTTCTAGGATTGTAGGATTTGGGAATTGTGGCAAGTAAACATCTTGAAGCTGACTGACTATGATTAAAAAAATACTGACTACAACCACAGTTACATAAACTGATTATTTCATCAGGAGCTTTACATTTATTATGCTTTTTCAGACTCTAGTCTGAGACAGAAGTTACCCTTGGAATACTAAAAGTTTTGCCATGATGCTCCAAGAGCATCCATTTAGATGGGACACTCCTGCAATACGGACCACCATGAGTAGGTTTAATTGCTTTTAAACTATGACATGAACAAGCAAATGCAGAGACAAGGAGGGAAAATAACCACATAAAAACAGTCCAAGCCTGGATACCCCAAGCCCTAAAAGTGAAAAAGGCAATGCAACACCAGACTTAAAATTGTGGTTAGAATCACAGGTCTAGAAGAACGAAGCAGCACAATTGCTAATCATGTGTATGTCATAAATACTGGGATAGCTAGAGATTCACTGCTTAAAACACTCATTTTATACAGCCAATTAGCATGCTACCTAAACCATTATCTAGCATTACCGTGGGTATCAGGGTGCACAATGAAGAGGTTCGTGTAATTATAACATGATCCAGACGACCTTTTGTACCACAGGTAATACATTGCGCCTCTTACACGAATACTGGCCAGTGGACCTGAGACAACCCTCAATTGTTAAGCGACAGAAAAGATTTCAAAAGTGTTTCCAGCCTTCAAGCATCCAAAATAATAAGTCATTTAAGGTCTTGTGTTTTCGAGGACAGGTACCGATTTTCATGGGCAGATTAGATGCCTGAACATTTGAGGCTTTTGCTTTGGAGATAATAACTCTCTGATAGATTTTGCTCACAGACAGTCATCATCGCTGGGTAAGTGAATCTGAAAGCAGGATGAGTATATAATTGACTGCACACTGGGTCTGTAGCTCAGCACGGCAACATAACCAAAGAATAGTGAAAAGCTTCAACTGCCAAGAAAAGGAAATATTTTTCTTAACCCATAAAAAACCAGACCCCCAAAACTGCAGGCTTTAAAACTCAAAGCCAAGTTTTCATGCATGGTTTCTAAAGCTAACAAACTCCCTACAAATCATTCCCCTTTTCTCTTAGATATTTTAAAAATTTGAGTATCACTCTCGTACACAGGTGAAAATAAAGCTCTCCACTCCTACCAACACCAATACTTCTCTAGGCATAGCTTTCAGTGCTGCAGAATATGTCCTGTGTCTATCATTTGCATTTATTTGCAAAGCTGCTGTCTCCCATCACTGGGTAGCATCACATGTTGCATATTTGTGTAATGCAGCAGAAGAGAATAACTGGGATTCCTGCTAGAAAACCTAAAGAAATCATTTTCTGTTGGTTATTTCCAAGCCAATAATAATACTGCACAAAAATACAGCACTTGTCCCAGAGCAATATCATGAAGTCTGCAAAAGATCACCTCCCAAGGAACAGACTGACAGCTCGGAATTAACCCAGGCAATGCCAAGCAGAAACAGAAAATACTTTTGAGTAATAACTCCTACCGAATTTACACTTTTTGGAGGGAGATTTTCAAGTCTTTCTTAAAAGAAAAAAAAAAAATCTTGCCCGCTTCTTACAGGTGTGGAAATCAAAGCAAGGAGACATGAAGTGAATTGCAAGTGATCATCTGCAGTGTCCCCTGCAGAACAGGGACAGATCAAAGTGTTCTGGTCACGTCTAAAGCATTGGTGCACTATGCTGTACGGCTCTGCTCCCCACTCACCCAGTTAGGGCACCTGACCAGGGTATCTTACAGCTTTTAATATTAATGCACCCACATTTCTTTCGTCCAGCAGAAAACAAAGTACAGGTAGGGACAAACAACCTGGGGAGCAACGCACAGCTCATTTTTTGTCCCCATATGCAGCCTGGAAGCACACCTAAGTCTGGCAGCTCAGAGGCTCCCAGGTCTCTGCAGTCTGGATGATGCCTCTCAGCTGCTCCTCCGTGCAGCTCACTGGCCAACAATATAACCCTTCAGCTGTCTTGTCTGATTTGGAGAGACATTTGATTCACTGTTTGCTTTACCTGAGGCATCTCTTTTCCTACTTGTCGTAGTGATACGAAAATTTAGGCTGTTTCCAGTCAGTGATACCATTATCACCATTACAGCTCCATCATGTAAAGAAATAATGTTGCTTTATCCTCGTTAGGACTGCTCCATTGAGACCTACACATTTCTTTCCCCTCCTGAATCACTCATTTGCTGTGTCTGAGGCTGAATGAAGAGGAATACGATCACTGTATTTTTTTAACATCCCAGTCCATCCAGTGCCTCCTAGATTGTTTCAGATCTCAGGTCAAATGACTTGGTTTCCATGAGCTGGTCCTCAGTTATCCCTGTGGCTTGTGTCAAGGTGCACCAAGGCAATGGCACACACACCATGAAGGGTGAAAAAGCTGGCAACTGGATTCACCTGAGGAGTTCAGAGGATCAAGAAACACTACCAGACTCTCCAGTCTATTGTCCTTTCCCATTGTACTGCAATATATCATTACAACAGACAGAGCTGGGCGCTACAGAAATCAGCACAAGACTGTGAACTTCACCAGGGTCACCCCCTTGCCTGGGTGGTTTCCTACAGAAGGTTCAGGGTCAGACAATCAGACAGTTAAGCACAAAACTTTGATCCATAAACAGACTTTTTAGATCATTTCTAGTTATTCAGTAGAATAAAACACTAAATAAAGATATATTTTAGTCCAGATATGAAGGCTGTGAGATGACGTCTGGTTTCATTCAATTTGAGCTGGAATTTTTTTCCTCCTTCTACTCTCTCCATCCTTAGTTCAGAATCAAAATAGTGACAGGAAAAAAGAGAAATGGGACAGTAAACAGGAAGAAAAAACAGGAACTGAAAACCAGGCCAGAAAGCTATATATTTTATATTCAAAATATCTCTTTTTTTTTTAGTAAGCAATCAGCATGTTTTGAACATTTTTGAACAATTTTTTTTCACAAATCAGATTTACCTTCTATACCAGCTCCAACAGACAAGCAGACAGATAGCTGCAATCCTCCATCTGAAAAGCTTTGCTCAGGTTCTTGCCCTCTCTAATGTGATCGCCAACAAGCAGTGACAGTTGGTACCATCTGCAGTGCTGTTTTTTCTGATTTGAATAACTTCTCAGACTTCCAATGAGACAAACAGGTCATTTCAGATTAGACATCAAACTTCACTGGCTTTTGGTCACTTCTGCCCTGGGTCAAATTTGACTACAACCTGTCACTTGCAAGTCATCTATCAATAGGTTGTTCCTACCTCCAAAACCACCAACTTCAAAAATGCATGTATTAAACCACAGGCTGAGCCCCTGTATATTTTAAAACACTTACTTAGATGAAGAAGGATATTTTAGGAAACTTTTCAGGGCCTTTTTTATTAGTCTACTACTTCATAAGAAACTTGTTTTATTTGCATGTGGGGGGGGGATTTAAAAAAAAAAAGAATATGAACAAAAGGAAACTATATTAAAAACGATGCTAAAATTCAGTGTGAGATTTAACAACACATGAGAATATAATGCTGAAGTGCAGTTCAGACAAGCTTTTTCCCTTTGCTTATCAGATGGATGATATATGGCCCTCCACTAAAAGGGCTTGTACAGACAAGCCTCCAAGGTCTTGCCTTCAGCTCATTCAGTAAATGCAAAATATGGGAAGCCAGAACACCAGAGCACCAACGGGGAATATTTGCAACGATGTAATGACTGCCCACGTAATGAAATGCCTGCATTGTGCGCAATGATTGGTCGCAAATTTGAGAAGAATGCAAAGCAGCTGTATACAGTTAAATAACTTGAGGGTTATCCCTGGTTAGAAGCTGATAAACTCAGAAAACATTGAGAATACAGGAGAAGTAGGATTCCTGCGACATCCTGTTTGCCCAGCATTGATTCCTTACGATGTTTACAGGCCCCAAAACAGTTAGTGTGATGATGCTGGAACACACCTACCCTGCTTTCATGACTGGCTGTTCCAGGGCTCATTCATAGGACTGCTACGACCATTAGATCTCTCCACTTCTGCACCTTTAACATCACACTTTGCCTTGGTTCAGAGTCTCACCATGCCATTCTACCTAATTTCAGACCATTTTATTTCTAAAATGGAAATTACCTCAGTAGTGCGAAGGCCCTTCCTATGACACTGTTTGCTTAATGATATTTAAAGAAAGAGTTTAATTGCTTAAGTCAAAGTCTTCAAATGTGTTTCAGTATCTTAAACATCTGATTCCACATTCCTTTGTGGACTCAAGTCTAACTCACTTGAAAGTCTGGACTATGAAAGAACAGAAAGGAGAATGACTACTCAGGCCTGTATAATGCACAGGGCCTTTCTCTTCCATACCTAATAAGCAAACACCAAGGAACAAGCATATTTTTCTGAAAAGCTTCTTGCCCTATATGGAGACATGAAAAAAAAAAAAAAAAAAATCCACCAGCAAAAAAATAGCTGCCTTTAGGGGAGAGCTGGGCCCTGTGACATTCGCTTCATCTTACGGCAACTAATGCATCCGGCAGCATCCCCGGAATCTGTGCGTTCCGCCAGGATAAACGAAAAAAAAAAAAAAAAATCCACCAGCACCCTTAACTTTCCATTGCTTATTTACACTTGTTGAGATAAACATATGCCTGAGTCATTTCACTTCAGCTTCCAAACACTGGTTCTTGTTATAACTTCACCAATAGATTAAAGAACCTCTTACAAACTAGTGTTTTCCTGCTGTGGAGGCACTTAGCACTGAAAACAAGTCATCTCTCAATCTTCTTTTTGATAAGCTAAAGAGATTGAGAGTATCTCATAGCAAAGCATTTTCTCCAGCCCTTGTATTACTCGAGCATCTCTTTTCTGCATCCTCTGCATCCTCTCCTATTTATCAGCATTTTTTTTTTCAGAATGTGAGCATTAGAAGAATCAGACAAAGTGCAGTACCATTGGCTTCCTAAAGACAGGGGTGAAGTTGCCTTCCCACTCCACTGTCACCCTGATTAAATATCCATGAATCCCATAGCCCTTGCAGAATTAGCCCAGAAACAGGGGGACTCTGTAGACACATCCACAAAGAAGAACGAGTAAACGAAAGCTAGATGGTGCCACACATTCTTATGGATTTATTTAAGGTTATTAAAAACTATATATTTTTGTGGGTGGGATCTACTGTGCTTCAAATTGCAAATCCAAGAAGGAATTTGCTTCACGACTCCCTTTATTGTCCTGAACAGCACTGGTTGAACTATAAGACAACTTTTGTTACTGACATTGCTACATTCCCTTTTTTAGTGATGGACCAACAAACATGTATCTCAATCCTGTCTTCATGGCTGCTTTTACAGTTTAATGGCGTGTTATAGTTTAAATGGTCACCAATTGAATGGGCCTTGTTGGTTTATGAAATAGCTGTTAATATTAGATTGCACAGTTGGGAATATTACAGCGTGCACTTGTGCATTAAATATTAATTTGTCTGGTGAGAGCTGAGACTATTTGAAGTGTAAGAATTGAAATTTGGGCAGGGCTTCAGTGTGTTGTTGCCAGTGGCTTAATGATGTATGCAATGTGCGCTAGCCTGAGTCTTTGGGGTACCACAGCCTTCAGTTAAGGCCCTCAACCTCTGTTTTTCATTTTGTCCTTGTTCATGATGAAGCCTGAAATAAAGACATACAGATTTCTTTCTTTTAGCCAGTCCAGGGCTTTTTCCAGATGATAAATCTATCCCTGCTCAAAGTAGGTCATGCAACACAGTGGCAAACATAATTTTTGCTAATACAAGCCTCTTCCTAGCAAACTATTTGTCCCTGATGATAGTGTACTGCCAGAGTATGCTCCTCTCTCATGTAATTCTTATTAGAACAGTCAACGTAAGGTTGCAGTCATCTCTTAAGTATCATCAAACAAGATACAGGAAAAAACAAACCAGCCACAGGAAGTACTCACAGTGAAAGGGTTTGTTGTACATGTCAGTCTTAAGCAGAAATGGGATGGATGGATGTAAATGTGAATTGGTTTTATTCAAATAAATACACAATGAAGGGCGAGTGAATTTGTTCATCAACTCAGCTTACATGAGCTAAGAATCAGCTAAGAATGGATTTGGTGCCTTGGCTAATCCACGAGTTATTTCTTCAGCTTTATTCCTTCTCCAGGTTTTTACCCATGTTTTACTCATTCATGCATTTGTGAATGATCTGAGTTCTCTTCATGCAAAATCCATAATCTACCAAGGTGTCTGTCAGACTGTGGAACACCTGAGACATCTCACTTTACCATGTCAAAGTTCTGCCTGACAAAGTTGTTTCAGGGTGGTTTTATTATTATTATTATTATTTCTTATTTACTTACTTTGGTTGGTTGGGAGCTGGGGCAGCACAATCAATGTTGGGGGCACAACAAAGAAAAGAAAAAGTTAGACAGCTCCTCAACTAGCAAATATGTACCTTAGTAACTTCACACACAGTCTTACTGACTTCCTACAGACTGTCCGCATGGTTTACGTTACACACAAATACACATTGGGAGAATCAGAATTATCCTGGAGTTGCAGAGGAGTGGGATATCTCTCTGACTCAAACTACTAGATATTTAAAAGCTTCATAATATTTTACTCCAAAGACATTCAATGCAACCTCTCTAGGTGTGGCTAGAAAACTTTACAATACACATTAGGCTGCAAAAACTGCGTGAGGTGATACCGTTAGTGAACATTTGGAAGTTGCTGCCACAGGAGGCTGCAGAGGCAGACAGTATCTGCAGGGTTTAAAGGGATTAGAGAAATTCATGGACACAGGTCCGTCAAAGGGGTAGGAAGGAATGTACCCTCTAACACCTTTAATCCAATGATTATGGATAACGGAGGAACTTTGAAGCAAAAGGGCTGCAGAAAGTGGCTGGAGTCACATACTCCTCCTTGACAACATCTTTTGGGGGCAATCTGAGACATCCAGGCTGGATGAATAGTTGGTTTAACCCAAACTATATTTCTTAAGAGAGTTATTTACCTCAGAGCCTTTTTTATTTTTTCTTCTTTTTTTACCTTGCCATTGAAGTTTCAAGACCCTCAGGTCTGGATGAACTTAACAGGAGTAGCGTGCTCCTGCCAGTATCAGAGGGAACCTTATGGTGAATGAGCCCAGCATGGCTGCAGGGGGCTTAGATATCAAAAATGCCATAGCATTAGCAACAGCAGCACTGCCCACTTCATCCAGTTTCATGTCACTTCTGGGGTTTCTGATAGAGTTCAGGACACAGACAGAATACGCAGAGACCTCATACAGCTGCTCTGATTTCTCTCTCCGTCTGGTGAGTCAAAGGCCCTCTCAGAGGAGATCTCTCAAGGACTGCTATTTCTCTGATATTTCCTGATTAGCATTTCCAGGAGCGATTTTGCTTTATAAGGAAATTCAATGAATAGAGTTACTGATAAGCCTGAAACTCGCCTTCCATATTTTCAAGAGCGACTGATGATTTTGAGTACCTCTGTTTGCAGCTGGCCAGTTTGAGATGCTTTAAAGGGCCCCCAGTTTTGGAGGTCAGAAGTTCTACAGAGAGGCAAACTTTTGCCCTCTTTCCAGCAACCCCAAACTCTGTGCACTCCTCTCTGCAAAGAAAGGAAACCAGAATCAACAGCCTTTGGAAAAAAAATCTAAAACTCAGATTTTGAGATGAAGCACAAGAAGAATTAAAAGGGTAATTACAGTTGCCAAGAGAGGAAAGACTTCAGCACATGCCTTCAGGTGAGCAGATATTTCAGCCCTGATGAAACACATGGCTTTATCTCAAACACACCTTTGACATTTCTAGTGTATGTGTTTTAGTGGGGATGGGTGTAAAACAGAGCACAGTTCCTGTAAAAAATGGAAGCAGACTTCAGAGCTCGATGGGAAACACATGGTGACACCAGATAAAAGAGACAGACAGAAAATAAAAAGAGCAAAAATTCTGCCAAAGGGGAAAATCACAACTCACATCCTCTGCTTTGGAGATGGCTCTGTATGATTACAGCCACGCTGTGAATATGGCTGTTCTGATAAAAAGTCTGCACCGTTCATATAGGAAAGTTCTTCTTTGGGGTGTTAAATGCTCTTAGCTTTTTCTTTTTCTTTTTTTTTTTTTCTTTTGCCCCCAGTTAAGCAGCTTTTGGGTACAACCAGCCATGCAACAAGCAAAGCCCTGCCTACAAGTTAATACCCAAATGCACACCCTGATTCCTAAGCGCATATTCATTTGAACCACAGTGACAGCCTCATTTAGAAACAAATTAGGGGTTAACTAAGAAGTCCATGACAGAGGCAGAATCGAGTTTCCCTTTTCCCCTCACTGTCTGTTAGAATTAGAAAGTGTCTATGAGCAGTGTGTGTCAAGAATATGAACATGAGATGTCATTTCTCCTGCCTCTAATTGAAGCCAAGATAAATGAAGTGGAAAGGCGGCGTCCAATCCAATCAAAACATGAAAAAGGTATTTTGACATGTAAATTACAAACTTCCTGTGTATTTTGTCTCCCCAATTACACCCTCCCCTGTCATGTTTTTTTAAATTATATCTTAATCTCCCAGTCTCCTAATAATTATGTCATCATTCTTGGGCCTTGAACACTGTGTAATGGTATTTTATAGGATGTGCCATTCATTATTAACTAAACTCACTCTCTGTCCCCGGTGATGCTATTTCTCATGGTGTTCAAATATGCATTGTGTCAGTTCTCCCTTTGTAAATGTTAGGCCAGTTCCACTCACTGCTTCTTGATTAAATGGTATGGAGTAGGCGAGATACTTTCAGACAGTTTATTCTGCCCATCATTATTTTATAGGGATGCACACTCCCTAGTATTTTTTTAATGGAATGGGTGAATGGTTTCAAATGTAACTTCCCAGTCAGTTTGGATCACTGAAAGAGCTTCGTGGCTTTCATGGTGTAATTGACTGTGTTTTCTCTCCACCTCTTGAAAGAAGAGACAGTATTGGCTCAAATTAAAATGCACAGAAAGGGATCGGGGAATAAGATCAATGCAGTATATAGCTACACCTACATGAGAGTATTTCCATCGACTGTAACAGTCTTTACATCAGATCTAACAGAATGACACCAAGGATCAAATTCATCACATCTATATTTAGATGTTGTGAATGCTACATCTAAGGTAGTCGGCAAGACCAAAATAAGCACTCCTAGAACGCTATTCATCTCATTCCTTTAAACCTCTATTTTTGGATGAGATTAATCACACCTTAGAAGTGCCTTTTTCTCTCAAAAGACTTGAATTAGGAGTCCTCATGATTTGTTCAAGCTGTAGAAGTCCACCAGAAGAGGAATCCTACCCCAAACAGAAAGGATCCTGTCCCTGGAGTTAAGGACTGCCACGGTAAGGGAGGACAGACGACTGCAGGAAGAAGAATTAAGGTAAGTCCTGTGATACTCGATCTTGTTATTAATGCAATCAGTTACAGGTTATTGATGAACAGCACTCAGATAAGAGTTGCCTAGGTTTCTGAGGAGAGTTTATTGAGAATACCACCCAAGCCATCAAAGATTCAAGAACGGTAGCTAATTAAATCCAGTATCAGATGTTATATAAGCATGCCGTATTTTTCTGCTTTAGTGATTATCAGACAAAAAAAAAAATGAGTAGCCATTATGATGCAAAAGCAAATATTTAGTTAAATAGCTAAATAGTTGGTTCAGCAATGTAACTTAACTCCCAATTTTAAGAGTACAGTAAGTACTCTCCAGAGGTGACTTGCACATAACCAGCTGGAAAAATTACAAAGAAAATTACTAACTTGACTGTATTTAAAAGTGATGTTAAACAACTTCTGTCTACACATAGAGTTTTATGTTCTCAATCAAACCTTCAGTGAGGCAGAGAAGCCTGTGAAATGCTTTCATCCCAGGCTTTCTGTTATTGAACACAGCATACACACGTCTGTCCTGTTTGTCAGCATCCACCTGCATGACAGGAATTCTGCCCTGGATTTGAACCGCTCCTCATCTTTGTCTAAGCTCTGTGTAAGTGAATAATGATCCCAGTATCAAAGATGCAGTTTGCAGATGAAAGTTTGGCTTTGGATACACCTGGGCGATCTCTTTTTATTTATTACCATAGCCAGTGAGTGCAGCAGAGGAGCTGTGCAAACCCCTTAGTGGCACCAGCTCAGAAGTGAAGGAAATGGAAACTCCTATTGAGTTTCAGCATCCTCTCTCTTTTCAAGAAGAGCTGTATTGCTGGAAGAGCTCTGGTCTACAGCTGTGCAAATAAAAACCAGGAGCCCCTTCTCCCTCCCTCGGCAAACGTGCTGCCAGAGCCAGGTCCCACCTCATCAGGCCTGGGAACTGCCTCTTCCCGGGGCCTCCTGACACGGACGTCTCCTCTTTACTCCAGCCAGGACAAAAATATCCAGCCCAACAAAAACTATCAGACTTATTTGTCTTGGTGTGTTCTCTCCTGCCATTTTCCCCAGACCTGTTGAGTAATATTTGACCCAAAGTGAGACTGCTTATAAACAGGCAATCTCCTCTTCCTTCACAGGGGCTATGGAGGGTCCATATTTCTCTTCTCTACTCTCCCTCCTCTACAGAATCTTTTTTTATCAGTTTTCTTTTTCCTGACCTTTCTGCTGTAAAACCTTGCACTTCTGCTCACCTGTCTCCAAAGCACTCAAACAGTAACTTCTGTTAAATTAACCAGCAAGCTGGCTTTAAGACTTAAATATCCAGGCACAGAGTCCACCTGCTGAGGAGATCCCACTGTTCTCAACCTGCTCTGCGCAGACAAGCCTACAGAGGCATTAAGCCTCAGAAGGCCCTTCGTAACCATCAATCCCCTGCTGGGAACTGGCTTTTTATATATTCACAGCACAGTGCTGCTGCCCTGCTCATGCTCTGCCACCTCCTGCACAAAAGCCTGGCTTCCCTGGAGATGAGCAAGCCCTCATGTGCTCTTGCAAAACATCTCCAGCCTTAGCCGTCAAGCTTGGGCCCTCTCCTGTCAGGCACATGCACCTTTCATGCAGTTTCTCAGGGAACAGCTCATCTTTACCAGGACTAGACAGTTGGTTTTATTGGAATAGGATTGAGAAAACAGGAATTGTTTTAGCCATCCTGTCCTCTGAAGGTTCCCCTGTCTGAACAGGAAGCAAGATTTATTGCATCTCCTTCATCTGAGCTTCTGCAAGTAGCTACCATGCTTTCTTCCACACTGCGGTTTCATAGCACAGATTCACCAAGTTGTGTTAGTGTCAGGCCCAGATGTGCACCCACACGTATGTGTTTGCTCCTTGGAAGGGAACGGTGAGGTTCCTGCCAAGCTGGATTTAATCCATTAGCACAAGATGCTCCATGTTCACGTAGCTGGCCTTCTAGCACTAGATAAAAAGAATGGGTACTCAGGCATGGTAGCAACGGTCTTGCCTTAATTAAAGCCACCCAAAATTACTGAGAGTCTCTTTCTACAGTTGCACCATTCCTTCTGCTAAGGGTTCATCTCTCCATCCAGGAAAGTTCCCACACAGATATAACGGAGAACCCCAAGAGATGGATGAGGTTTAAGTACCACACATGTCTCTCCCACAATGAGGCTGTGGTTGGGTATCATCTCTCCTCTCAGTACACACAATTACAAAAATTTACATCCACTCAAAATAAGATAGGTCAGTTGTCTACGCCCACCCAGTTTGTTATGCTTTTCTTTTATCAGGATAGTTTTTAACACATTTTTTCCATTTTTTTTTTTAATTCAAGACAAAGACAATTCATTCATAAAATTATTAACCCAAGAGATGCCAGAGCACTTGTTCAGATGTGCCAGCAAAACCCTTGACCCGTGTGTTGTGCCTTTAGATGGAAATGCATAAAGAGCAAGTTTCTTATAACAGCCAGGATGCTTTTGCAGCCTGAGCTGCACTGTTCCTGTATTACTTACGCAGCCTGAGTGTCCCCATAAAAGCACCGCATGTACCAGGCAATGACTTTTTTTATGCACTCCAGTATTCTGAAATGCCTTCGTGTGTCCTTCTCCCTTTCCATGTGCTCTGAATGTATCTGCACTTTAACAGAGTTTGCTGTTTGCAGCCCAAAAGTGCTAAGCTCGCTCAGTCACAGTTTACCAGCCCCTTTCCTAAGTGGTACTTCTGTACCAGTAAGAGATGGGCAGGCAGGATTTGTACCCAGGGCCAGCAATACTGCGCAAAACATAAAGTAAGTCCTCTTGGGCACAGAGAAAGATGCTGCTGGTGAAAGACCTCCCCTGCCTCCCCCTCCAGCTCTCCCACAGCTCCTGCAATCGCATCACGTGTCTGGCAGCAAACCCTCAGCACAGCCCCCAGAAAGGCAGAGCCAGCGAGAGGAGAGAAGAAGGGAGGATTTAACAAAATAAATGCAATAAGAGCTTGTACAGAGCTTTCCTCATGGACTTTCTTTCAGGGACACTAAACACGTAAATAGGGAAGATGTATATACACACACATAAATATACATACCCACATACACACTGACCTCAACCCCTAAACTGACTGAGGATGAAGAACCATTTCTCCCATTACATCCCTACCACAGCCTCCAACAGCAGAATTAGCCGTGCTGCAGAGATACATTCACCAGTACAAGACAAAGAAAAAAAATCACACTGTAAACCAGTCTGTGATGATGACACTGGCTCTGAAGGAACACACCCCTGTGGCTGGAAGTCCAGGGTCACTGCAAAGAGCCACCCCCCCCACTGGAGAACCACCAAGATCCCCCTGGCTTTCTTTTGGCCCCAGCATCCCCAACCTTGGGCACGATGGGAACAGACTCCACCTGCTCTGAAATTACAGGCCCCACTGCATGAACTTCAAAAATTGCAGTTTTAATACAACAACAAATTCTTAGCCCTCTGCAGAAGGTCATGCTCCCCTTGCAGCAGCCAAGGGCCCAAGGTGGCTTCCCAGACCCATGATGTGCTGAGGAAACAGCCTTTTCTGGCTTTCCTTTTTCTGTGACCTCTGATGCCAGATGATGCCTCAACCACAAAGATCCTCACCTCACCTTAAACTGCAAAAGCACAAAAACGTGCAGTAAAACAACACAGGAATTTGCACCTCAAATTTCTGATGAGAAACCCATCCTTCTTATGGATATGCTATTAGCAGTTTTCTTCTATTATTCACTCCTATATTTGCATTGTAGCAGTGATTTTAATTCATGGGTACGTTTATTAGAGCAGACTTAAAAACAGACAATACTTCTAATAAATTTTTAACAGAAAGAATTTGAGAGAGGGAGAAAATATGTTGGTGAAGAAAAATAGTATCACTCTTCAATAAGCTGCAGACCTGGTCACAGTATGCTTGAAATCTGAAATTTGCATAGATTCTTTCCCCCCTCAGATTTTCATCAAGAAAAGCTGCCTTTTATCAACCGTTACCAAATACATACAGTAGGATTTGGATTAGAATCCAGTTGTAACCAAAAAACCCTTTATCTTCATCAACATCATCCCTACAACGGTGCTTTTGCTAATGAGAAGACATGGAGAGCAAAAACAGCGGATGCCAGCATCTCTGCACGTCTTTCCTTTTCTCTTTTTCTTCTCTTTTTTTTTTTTCCTATCAAATCCTTGATTTTAATTCCAAAGCACATTCAACACATACAAAGACATACATTCAACACATACAAATTCAATACTACATGGAAAAGCAGCGTTTGTTCCTACTGGGCCAGATCCTCTACTGATACAGATCAATACAGTTGTCTCTAGCCTAAGTGCATTTACGGTGTGAATCCAGCCCCTGGGATCCTTGAGCTCACATACAGGAAAAGTCTGCTTTTAATTAAAAAAAAAAAAAAAAAAGGGCTTTGCAAATGTGGGTTTACAGAGAGATGAGGCCCCTCTGCAGGTTTATTCTGTTTTATTTGTATTTTCATAGCTAGAAATTCACATGTGGCCCAGCCAAACCAAGAGCCAGAACGGCCATCGCCTTGGTTGAAACATCTCAAGAGAAATTCAGTTTTGGCAGTCCCCATCTCCTAGGAAGCTTGTCCCAGTTTCACCAAACTCTTTGCCTTTGAGACAGGAAAGGAAAGAATGTTTAAAACCCGTTATTTTGATATGTACAAGCCAGAACTGAACTACAACTGTTTTGTTTGGCAATTTCCTTTAATTTTATGTTAAATGATTCAAACCATCCTTAAAAGCAAAGCATTTATGGAACAAAACAGTTGTTTTGGAGAGAAATAAAACATTTATTTTGACACAAAAGAGTCTGCTCCTTCCCTTTCACTGTTTGATTTTCTAACTTTTTTTTATTTTGCTTCAAAGAAACATATTTATTTTAATTTTTTTGCACTGCCAGAGAACAAAAATAATCAATTATTCACGCTGCTCTAGATAAACTATGCATAAATCATGAATAAAAACATACATTAATTCCCTTCGCTGTAAACTACTGTTCAGTGAAAAGTGAAACATAACAGGAATCTAAACTTATTCTCTGCCTCTCTTTGTCTTGTTTTTCATTTCAGCTTCAAGTATAACAGCTTGGATCTTGGGACAACCTTAGAGCAGCTCCGCTCCTTCCATGTTGTTATACTACCATCTACTGATAAAAGGATGCTACTTCTCTGGGATCCTTCTTAGTCACCTTGGTGCAACAAGCAATATTTCAACTCAATCAGAGCTCGAAAATGAGCATTAACTGCCACTTCAAGCGTTATCACCTGAATGCTCTCTTCTGCAATACGAACATATTCACAGAGTAATCAGCTGCACTTCAGACCCCGTTGTAGAAAATAAGGTATTGGAGGATTTATATTTGTTACTTCCTTTGTTTCTTTCAAGGGAAGAAAGCTGAGGGATGGGAAATGATCATCAAAAGCCTTTTGTCAACTTGAAGGAAGGAGGCTGGGTTGGTTTTTTACTAAAGTGAGGCAACATTAAATTGCTAGTTTAAAGAAGCTTAAAAATGCACTCCATTTAAAAACAAAACAATAACAAGTTTAGTCCCATAAAATATTAATTGTTCCCCATTATTAACAGCGGGAAAGGCAGTAGCTTGGCTTTTTTGCAGTGTTCCCACACCCCTCTAGAGGGTTCTCAGTGCTTCCAGCGAGCTGTCCCCGGTCAGCATCCAGGAAAAAAAAACCTCATCTGGGATTACTCTTCCGTTTGACTAAGGAATGGAGAATAGAGAGAAAAGCTGAGGACTCTTTGCAAGGTCTCTGGATGAAACAATTGTAAGTGCCAGTTATTTCATATCCTCTGCCCTTCTCAGATATACCCAAAATAGAAAGAGTGGCAGGCACCTTTTATTTTAATCAGTGTGCTACAGTGATTTGGGGCTAATTAGATGTTAGTAATTAAGAAAAGACTGCCGTGACGGATGTTTTTACAGGTTGCATTGTTGATTCAAGAAATAAGACTGTTCACCTTTAAGTATTGTCAGTCACATTACTTTAGCTGGAAAGAATTAAATGTCAATTTTATCTTGCTTTATCACTGCTCTTTAATCAATGTCGATGCATCACTTCCCCCTATCATTCCTCCATCAAACACTGACCTGGAAATCTGACACTGAGCTTTCCAACACCAGCTCAGCTAATTAAGAACTTTGTTATTCCACCTTCCATCTTTTAAAGAAAAGTAAGAAAAGTGCCAAAGAGACTCTTGCTTTCATGTGGAAAAGCATCAGCAGGGGGTTAATAATAATTATTAAAATGACTGACAGCTCGGGCTACGCTGTGATTTGGCCCAGCCCTGTAGTTCCTATAGTCACAGAAAGGTAAAAGCTAAGAAAAAGTCAGGCCCTAAATTACTAGAGTGAATAAATGGGATTTTAGGAAAGAAAACAGCTTCCTACCCTCAGACTACAGGAACAAACCGAGATCGTCTGGTAACCTGGAAAGGTGCTGTTATTTATCTTTGCATCTAACCCTTTCAGCATGGTAGCCACAGCCTCATTAAATCACTGGATGTGCTAAAGATCAGCAGAAGGAGCACTCGGAGCCTTTCCAAAGCAGTCAACCACAGACAGTGTGGGCCACAGCCAAGGAACTAAAAGCAGAGCTGAGCTATATCCAGGTGGGTTTACTGGATTTTCCTGCGTACAAGCAGAGGAGACTGTTTAATGCTTGTAGGGCCACAAGCTCTGGGAGTCCTAAGCACAGATTAAGATCCCGGTATTCTGGGGGCTGCACAAAAATGACAGCCCCAGTCCCACAGATTTCACAGCCTGAGCCTGACAAACAGAAACACCATGTGGAAGCAGCCCGCACGTGGCGGTACATGAAAAAAAAAAAGGGGGAAAAAAAAAAAAAAATAAAAGCAATGAAGAATTCTTGATCGGTACCATGTCACTGCTCTTCTGTCTTCAACAGGCTTTTAGTGAGAAAGCAAGAGAGGAAGCGTAGTTTAGATATTACAAAAATAGATGCTTTTGAAGATATTCACTATCTTTCCCTGCGTCCATGGGGAACTCATAAGGGCAGATACTGCAAAAGTGGTGGAAAACCTCCCTGGCAGAGAATCAATTAATTTAGGCCAGTCGGAAGTGGGCATTCATGTTTTTCCGTTCTTGATTCTTTTTCCTCAGGTAGCTTAACTCTGGAAGTGAAAAACCACCACTGATCTTAAAAGCGTGTTTTTCACTTAAAAGACTGTCAGCACAAAATGTTTCAACAGTTTCCAAAACTTTTCACAAAAAGCGTTCTCAATAAGAGTAAAGATCTATTGAGATGTGTTTCTCTCAATGAGCAGGTTGTATAATAAAAAAAAAAAAGGGGGAAAAAAAAAAAAAAAGTAAAAGCAATGAAGAATTCTTGATCGGTACCATGTCACTGCTCTTCTGTCTTCAACAGGCTTTTAGTGAGAAAGCAAGAGAGGAAGCGTAGTTTAGATATTACAAAAATAGATGCTTTTGAAGATATTCACTATCTTTCCCTGCGTCCATGGGGAACTCATAAGGCCAGATACTGCAAAAGTGCTGGAAAACTTCGCTGGCAGAGAATCAATTAGTTGTGGCCTGTCAGAAGTGGGCATAGATTTGTCAATACTGAGTAAGAGTGATAAGCAGGATGGATATGGGCTGTGAAGGCTCTTCAATAAAGAGACGGTCAGGACTAGCAATGAGTACTCGAGAGGCAGCAGCAGGTCAGAGCTGCTTGGGCGTGGAATCCAGCAGCACAACAAATCCAGGCAAGAAATTGGTTTGTTTCTGCTATGCTTCTGGAAAAGAAATATTAGGTGCATTTTCTGAACGTAAGCGAGAAGAACAACTGAGGCATATATTTGGCTGATATCAGCGTTTTCTTATTCAACCCCAAACAGTATCAGGAGGTTCAAATTTGGTTGGTCTAACTCCTCAGAGGTGGGGGCACAAACACACAAGCACTTGGCACCCACTGTTGCTTGTATTATCTCACCCAAAAGACCTGTAGACCTAACAATTCAAGCAGACTCTGAAGGCTTTCACAAGATCATTCATGTGAGAAAGACTTTTTTTTTTTTTTGCATAAGAATGAAGAATCAGAACTCCAAATAGATTTTAAGAGCCAGATTTGCAGTGAAAGATGGAGAAAAATGCAAGTGGCGCTCTTATCTACTTTTTCAAGGCCAGCATTTTCTCTGAGAATTGTTTTCTAGGGAAAAATAATTGCTGTTGAGTAAACTATGTTTCTCAGAGTGCTCATCACCCATCTCAAAGTCCTCTCCTAGCTCCAAAGCAGGTATGTGCAGCAGCTCCATCCTGACCCAGCCCTCGTCCTATGTCTCTGATTCAAGCAAGACTCCAGGCAATTCTAGCTCCAGAGGCCCCCAGTTCCCAAAACCAAATCCTAACCCACAGCAGGGCACAGTGAGGCCCCTTCTCAGCTCTGTTTAAAACGCACCGCATCACAATACACCTGCAGGGCAGTTCAGATTACTCACGTTTTGAACCTTTTAATTTTTTTCAGACCATGAGTAGGACATTTCAGGGATAAAATGCTGAATGGAGGCACTTACAGTGCATGTTCAAGTCTTGGCACTGCCACACACCTTCTGAGACTGCTGGTAAACAGCTTTATCTGTCAGTACCTCAGCCTCTCAGTTGGCAAATGAAGGTTCCTTAATGTATAGATTTTGTGAAGATCAATTCTTTAGTATCTGTGAAAAGCAGCATTAGAGTATCTACAAAGGGACCTCAGTAATACTGTTGTGTCTTCACTACCACCTTATGGATTGCACTTTTCCTGGAGCACAGTGACCTTGATTCTGCAAACTGTGTGAGCATATACTTCAAGTTTAGCTGATTTTTCAATGGCTTGCAGAATCGGCACTGATACATCCATCACAGATACATCCAAACACACAGCTGACAAAATAAATATCTTCTTAGCGTTCATATTATCATCCAGTGTTTTGGGGCCATCTCATAAAGGCGCTTATGTGCAACAATGCCTAAGCAAAATGGCTTGATTTAAGAGGGCTGAGGGAACACTTAGCTGAGAATTTCCTGGCTTCAGTTAGTTGCAGTCAAAGCGTTAAGATTATATTTCAGTGTCAGTATATTGTTTTTATTTGCTTTATTAAATTTGCTTTAACTTGCATTGACATTTCCTTTCCCTTGTTACTCAGTCTCTCAGCTGTAAAGATTCCATTTGCTGAATTGTTTTGCCATTTGTATCAACAATAACTATTAATACAATAGGAATTCTTAAGGGTTTTTTTTTTTTTACTAAGAAGTAAAAGTCAAGTCTCAGATGCTGCTTGACCTCCAGTCCCCAGACTGGCCAGGAGCTTTTGATTCAAAGGCAGCTGCACCACCAATACATAGAATTTGTTCTTTCAGGCCAGCTGGGCACCACTGGCTGCCACCAAAGTCCCGTTTAAACTCATCACCCCCTCGCTTGCAGGTGGAGCAGTGGTACAATTAGCAACAGCACTGCTGACACTGATTGCAACTATGGACAAGATCACACAGTGCCAAGCTTCCTAAAGATAACTTCAATTTCAGCACAAGCTATGAGTGTGAGTATTTTGGGTGGCGAAGTGGCAGTGTGATGGGATTTGCTTACTGGAAGCTCACTTGGAAAAATCAATGTACATTTCAGTCATATACTGGTGTGCAATGGTACATCTCTGCTTTATACACCAGTCAGGGAATTTGGTTCTGCAAAAATCATTATTTTCCGCTTTTCAAAGACAAAGGCAAATAAAGTTTCAGATTTGAGTGTAAACTAATGTCCAAAGAAGAGAGAGAAAATGGCCAGAACAAACCAAGCTTTATATGAAGCATTCCGCTTTTCAAAGACAAAGGCAATAAAGTTTCAGATTTGACTGTAAACTAATGTCCAAAGAAGAGAGCCAGAACAAACCAAGCTTTATATGAAGCATACAATTGTTCTAAAGTATCTAGACTTTGAATAAATAAGTTAGACTGGCACATTGACCTTAAACATGCCTCTGAGACACTGCATGAGGGTTCGCAGGGTCCCAGGAGCTGCTCCTGTAAGGTAGGAGGGGTTGTAACACGGGGCTATACCAAGGGTTACTACACTATCAGGGCTCTTTGGTACACAGGATCCCTCTGGGGTGCAGTCCCCAGCTCTAGGACTGTCCACAGACAGGAGCCAGCAAGGGACAGAGGAGTCACAGCAAAAGGCATGAAATGTTGTGTTGTCACAAAGAAAAGTCAGTCTTGGTATAACCTGTAAAATAGAGCACGGCTGGGCAAAGTCAGTATGGAGAGACTTCAGACCTTCGCCCTTCCAAGTGACAGGGTTCAAGATCCAGGTCTTGGCTCCTCTCTCCAATATTCAGGGAAGGGCATGACTCCCTGGCAAAATTCCCTGGCATGGGAGGCGAGTGAAATAGCCTACACTGGATAGACAGAATCATCTCATCTGTGCAAGAGGAGAGGAGAAATGGGTCTCCTGCCCTTGGGTTTACCCAGGTCACCCGCAGGTCTCACCAGGATATTCCCACCCCATATACATCCTCTTCAGCAATAGTCCACCTGGCAATAGGACTGTTCACTCAGTGACCTTATTTTGAAGCACCAGGCTCCAGAGACCTGTGGGGATGTACCTTCTCTCCAGAGAGAGGATCCCAAATGGTCTTTGCTTTATATCAGAGCCTCGTCGTACACGTGAATAACAAACCACCAATGCAAGCAAAAATGATCACAGCAAAACTGTCAATATTTCTCTCTTTACTTTGTGCACAGGGGCTGCTGAACTCCTGGAGAGCTGGTGATCTCCTGCACTATCGATGCTGAAGCGTAACCCAGAGACATAGGGGATGAGCAAGGAACAAGCCACAGCTTTCAGTTCCTTGCAGATATTGAGTAAATTGGACCTGTAGCTTTGTTCCCAACGTGCAGAGATTACACAATTTACTTGGTCAGCTCTACAGTTCAGGTGTTCTTCAGTTCAACCCAATTCCCAACCCACCAGCAATAAATCCCGTGGTAATCAGTATTCAAGACACTACAGTGGGAGAGGCCCAAGCTTTTATAGACAGAAAGACTGATGAAAGTTAACTTCTTATTTTCTATGGATATTTTCGATTTTGCAGGGTAGGGAGAGGGAAGGGATATAATTAAAGCATGGCCAGGATTTCTAATGGCTGCAACAGAATCAACCCCATGAATGGGCACCAGTGCTATGGGGCACCAAGTTCCATAAGCATTAAGTGCTTCAACAACAGTGTGCCTTTACCCCATAGTGCAAACATTTGATATGCTTCAGGCACAGCATTTCACTGTCACATCTGCCTGAAATCCTGCCCAGATGAGCAAACCGCAGCGCCAGCCTCTGCTCTTTGCTCTGTGAACGCTGGCACCAGTCCCAAGGATGCAAAAGTCCTGACACCAGCGTCAGGAAGCCACATGAATAGGTCAAACATCAAGTGATCCTTCTAAAAGAAATCACTGCAGGTGCCTTTCGTTCACCTTCTGCTTCCTGAACCTTGAGGGCACACTTGCTTTATGTTGCGCAGCTTTCTTTCTCAGCTCTAGAAACCTGTGCTTTTTAAAACCAAAACTGCCACTCTAGTTCCTTTCTCTTCCTTCCAACAGCTACAGCTTTAAGAGAAAGACCTGCAGTGAAATTTCCAGGGTTGGCAGTGGTGTGTCTCTGGCCCGAGGCTGTCCGGGCAAGCACCGATCTGCAGGCCACGTCCTCAAGTTGGCTGTGAACAACTGCCTACGCGGGGATCTGCGCAGGAGCCACACGTGTAAAACCAGCAGTTCCTTTTGGCCTGCAGTTGAAGGCATTTGGGTCTGCACCGTCTTAAGGACAGAGTTTTCTTTTGCAACCCTCAAAGAGGGTTTATTTATAAAATGCTTTTTTGCTAGCAAGGCCCGCCAGGAGGAACTGCTGGTCTTTTTATGTCATGGTCTAAAGCGCTGATCAGACTGTCACAGACCCAAGGCACCAGCCCCTTTGGAAAAGGACTCACTCCATGATGTATGGCAATAAATACCCACAAATGCTGCAGGAGAGTAGTGTCAAATTTACTAGGAGGGCAAAACTGTCAACATGCCTGCTAGGCTACTCCTGGATGTCCCCTGCACTGAAGATCATTTCCATCCCATTAAAGTCCTTTCCAGACCCTCATCCAGACCCAGCACAGCTCTGCACAGCACCAGGCTGTTCCCCACACCCGTTGCCCCAGCTCTCCCTGAGGCAGCACCGGGAGGAGGGCAGCCAAAGAACGGGATTGATTTTACTGCTTGAAGGCAGTGCTGGTACCCCCTACTCTGAGTCTTCTCTTTATAAAGGCCAGAAAATCCCTCCTGGTCATTGCTGAACTGAATCCAGTAACTTTTGCCCAGGGCTCTTCAGACCCACCAGGTGTACCCCAGCCCAGCCAGCTTTGCTTTTCCCTTTAAAAAATACCAATAGGAGAAAAAAAAAAATTCATACAGTTCTCAAGCAGCCTGTGCAAAGAGGTCCAAATTCTCTCCCCAACGTTCGTAGGGCACCCCAAAAGGGGACAACACGGCTCAGGCACCATTTACAGCCTGCGCTGCAGGGCTGTTAGTGATTTTGGCCATGGGGATAGCCTCTAGCTACCAAATTAGATGGAATGTAGACCTCCCCAGAGCACCCCAGCACTGTATTATGGACATTTGGTTCAGACCAAGTCTACAGCCTCCCGCTTTGTCTACCACAGCAGTCTAGACACTGCAAGTATGACATGCCACTTTTTTCTACACTAATAAACCCATAAGGGCAGGTAAGGCTGCAGGAAAAATGAGAACTAGCAGAGCAGAACAGCCCCTGAGTTTTTGTTTATCTCAGACTAATTAAAACAAAAAGTATACCATAACTCAACTCTTAATAATAGGTAACCAGATGTGTCATTACTTGACCACGCTATATTACGGCACATATATAAAGGTTATAAGATTATTTTTCAAAGCAGTGCACCACAGCTAATGGTTTCCTAGCACTTTTATAACAAACTTAGCACCTGAAGGAATTTTAGCTACCAATGCTAAAGGAAGAGATCACTAAACTTAATGCACACACTCAGTCCCTCAACCCAGGAATGAAAATGTTGGCATATAACATCATTGCACTGTACACTCTAAGACACCATTGCTATTGATAGAAGATACTTCCTCAAAAGACCATTTTTCTTCTTGAATTATACAAAATGTACTGAATAAGGAAAACTGTGCCAAAATGCCAGTTGGGCGGTTCTTATTTTTTTGTGCGCAGAGTTTACTCAGCCCCACCCAGAGCACAAACAAAGCCTCAATGTTTACAGAGGTAATAAAATATTATGGTGTGAGCGATTTACCTGATTGCCAAAAGGTCCAGGAACAAAACTAAAAGGACTGCACTAAAAAAAGTCCTAGGCCCAAATCCAATAAAGCCTGAAGGCTTCTAACACCCCATGGAAATCACTGTTCATTACGTATTTCCAGATGAGGGTACGTTGCCTATGTCTGAAACCATGCGGCTGAGCAACCCAAGATCCACAACATTATTAATTTCATCCCACTGTCAATCACTTTCCAATCCACCCGGCTGATGTTTTCCACCTTGATCTTCAATATCTCGTCTGAGGATTGAATTTTCAAGCTTCCAGCATCGATTGAACTCTCTCCCTACTCAAGCCACCACGGACACCACGGGGAGCCACGCTGAGTGCTCTCGGGACAAGAATCAGCAGAGGCTGCAGCTGGGCAACGTGCCTTCAGCAGGATGGGAGAAGGGACACAGCTGGGGACGAGCCACTCTCTGCGGTGGCCTCATCCCTGCTCTGCAGTGCTACTTCTGACCCAAAACGCAGCCCTGCCAGCCAGGCAGACACAAGCACCAGGCTGTGGGCAAGTGAATGACTCCAGGACTCAAAATGTGAGGTTTGTGGGCCTGTCCTGTGCAGCACGGATTCATGCAAAGAGATCCCTGCGGATAACCTTATTTTTGGCTTGGTCGTTTATTTTAGCAAAGTAAATAAACCAAACATATACATAGGCTTGGCTCAGAAACAAATAAAAACCCACAATGGTGCCTTGCACACAAAAACTGTTCTGACTGTTTTGCCCTGCCCAGAATCTCCTGTAGATTGAAATACAGGCTTTTCTTTCTGAACCATAATTAATGTTTTTGCAATATTGCCTCAGAGTTCGCCCAGGCCATCTGATGAATCTGACTAATAGGAGAAGATGCTTTTAACCTGTGGGCTGCCAGATGGCTGGGTACCTCCTTGGCCACATATCTTTGGCTGTCAGGTTGAAAGAAAGGCAGCAGATTCAGGGTTAAGCATTATTCCTGTCATGATTGCCCTGAACTTGCCCAGTTAAATTGCAACAGCATGGGTCTCCATAATTATCTAATTGTTAGTGTTGTGCCTTTACGTAATTTATGATGTAGCATTAAAGCCTGACCTCTGGTTTGAGATGAAGTGCAGTACTGCTGACATCCAAGCTCAAATTAGTAGGTAAGTAAGCACCCAATTAACGATTATGCCACTGAGCTTTCATTTCAATCTGACCACACTGCTACACTAATCAGTTTTCTAAGCCTTTCACCTTCCCCATAACTAATAAGCATTTCTCCTGCTTTTTATGTCTGCAAAAGCCTTGTTATCCTCATAAAAAGCACTCCAAGATTGCTGCTTCCAGTAATTCCTGCATTAAGCCACTGGCCCAGTGGCACATTACCAGCTCTCTAGCCACCCGATCAGTAAAACCCAAGGCTCACAGCACAGGCAACCTGGCACTCTGCAGCAGGGAGGAGTGGGGACAAAACCCTTGCAGTGCAGAGGAGTTGCTTTAGACTCAAAACACTGCAATTCAGATGAGAATCTGGTCCTGCCAAGGATGACATAGTTTCATGGGAGTTTAAGGATGCAGGACAAAGGGATTGAACGTCAAACCATATTTTGCAGCTGACTAAATTTTGTCATATTAACAAAACAGTGACAAGACCCGGAGTGTCAAAGATCTAGAGTATTAACCTAAGATCCATGAATTACCTTTTATTTGCCACAAGCATGCATGGAGGGGCTTTGCCTATAGACAATTCAGCCCACTTGTTAGACACTGTGTCACAGGTTGCCTCACTGATAAAAATGCCCCACTCCTTGAAAATCTGAGTTGCAGAGCTGAAAACCTGTTCCTCCTGGAATGAGATCCCTGATGTTATATAAATATAACAAGGAGCCAGGACTCAAGGCCTGGACAACAATGTCTGCAACTCTGCCTGATGACAGAAGTCAGTGCTAGAACACAAACTTACTGGAGAAAATAAATCCCCACTTCACTGCAATCCCATCCTCTTCATCTGCTCTTAAACTGCAGCTTTCCAGGGCTCCTTTAATCTCTAAAACTTCTCCAATCTTCACAGCACTTGCAACTTTTTCTTAGTAACCAGCTATTTAAATCTGATCTCAACAGCACAAGGGACAGCTTTGAAAAATAGACGTTTTTTTTCAAAGGAGGAAAGCTTCACAGTTAAGTGCTGCCACTGGGCCAGAAAAGCCCTGCAAAGCTGTGATTAAAAAGTAGAAGTTTGCAGCGAAACACGATTCTAACCCAAGTGCAAGGAACCAACACGTTTTGGATGGGATCACGTGCAGTTAAAAGCAGTAAGGCATAAACAAGTGCAGTAAGCAGTGTCAGGAGAAAGTTTAAAAACATAAATACATAATTAGTGTCAGGCTTAAGATTTGAATACCACATCATGGAATGCAATATAAAAATAATCTTTCACACACACCAAAAAAAAAAGAAAGAATGGTAGGAAAAGCTGCAGATTATAAGAAATTAGTTGTGCAAAATGTGTAAAAAAAGCTGACAGTCATCTAGCTATAGAGACTAATTTCCTGCCCCACCGTGGAGACAGCACTGATCAGCTGGACTTAATATAGCCTTCTCCATGGCAGCTGGGTCAAATAGTGGTCTAAGCACTAGAAAATTGCCTGCCATGTGGATGAGTTTAGTGCACAATAAGCTGTGTGGTAAACAAACACGTTTAGCATGCTCAAAAATAGATAGCACGCTCAAGAGTTTTATGACACATCCAGATAGACGCAGCCAGAGAGTTGCTGCAGATTGGCTGACTCAGGAGAACTCATTCATGTGACCCAGTTTTAGGGGCCCACAAGCAATTTTCTGCATGACACCAAAAATGTTCCAATAAGAGCCACGCGTGCGAGGAACAAAATACCGTCACTTTCTTGCAACTCCACGCATATATGGCGGTCCTAATGGCAACGCTTTCAAAAAAGAAGCACCAATTTAGAAGGCATCACTGCAAATTCTCCTTGGCCGATAATGCCCCCAAGTCATGCCACGGTTTCCAGCAGCTTTTAAAGGCTGCTCCATCTTTCTGGGTGTCACTTACATACAATATGGAGCTGATTCTTCAACCCATTTTCTGTTAGCAACCACATTCGCCAACTTATGCAATCGCCCATGTGTTTTTTCAGTGGCACTAATGAGTACCCCGGTGGATTAGGGACTGGGCTGCCCACTCATCTCTTACAAATTATCACAGATTTAAGGAAGAAAAACTATTAAGGAATCTATAAGGACTTAAGCCTGGGTTTTATAGCCACCCTTGCCCTGGCTGAGTCAACAAGAAAGCACTCTACCTGACTAATTGGGAGTCACTCTGCCTTCTGACATCCATGCCTTCAGCTCTTATTCTGAGCTACTCAGAGGAGACTTGGGAATGTTTTAAATTATTGATGAAGATAGGAAACCTATCTCTGAAACGCCTTTGGCAAACTCTTAATATTCTGGGATTTGGCATTGCAAAAGACAATGCCTCTGTCTCACTCATGCTGTTGATGTCTCTCGCCCATTTACTCGCACTATAAAATTACAGTTTCTGATTAAGTCCATACAGTACGGAGAGGCAAATGGAAAGTGCATTGTTTATAGCTCTGAAAGCTTCTGGGCAATCCATCTTTGGCGCCGGAGTCTGCAAACCCTTCCATTTGCAGAATTTTCATTGATGACAGGAGTCCTCAGAGAAGCCGACCCAAAGCAGTCAGTTGTCATAAACATATTGGATAATTATCTTAATTATTTATAATAGCACCAGTAAGCAAGCCAGCGCTGAGCGCACGGGTCCTGCCCTGGACAGCTCACATTTTAATCAGACATGAATACAGTGTGCAAGACGCAAAGCAGGGATGACATACAGGCTGCCAGGTGAATTTATTAATATTTTAGAAAAGGGTTCATCAGTAAAGAGTATTAGTATCTTCAGACCCTTTGACATGAGAGCGTTAAACCTGACCAAGCACCGCATGGCAGAGAGATTTTTTTTCCCCCCACATATTTAAAGGCAATATGCTCCAACATGACAAAGCCCTACCGATATCTTCTAATTATTTTCTTTCAGCTCACATGGTTTCAGATTAACTGCTTTGGCTCAGGCTGTGCTAACTGTGTCTTCAAAGTTAGCAAAGCTGAGAGAAATCTCCTTCGGTGTCTTGAGGGAGTTTGGAGCCAAGTTACCAAATTCAGAAGGGTTAAGAGACTCTGCTCATTTTTAGCTTCGGTGGCTCAGGAGAGCATTCCTCACAAATGACACTGAAGTTGATACATATATATTAGTTACACCATCCTCTCCAAAAAAACATCACCTACACTTGTTGTTACCAAAAGAGTAGGAAAGCAGCTTGTTACAAGCTAATAGACGATGTTTCATCAGACCTATTTGAGGAAGGGAAAAGAAAAAGCCTCATGGGAGAACAGGAACCTATCGATAGTCGGATGGCAACTTGTGGGTATGTCAAGAATGGGACCAAACTCTCTCCAGCCCCAGACCTGCACCCCTGTTGTCAGACACTGGTTTGCCATTCAATCAAGTTTCTTCAGGTATCACATGTAGACATGGTCTCCCCAAATCTGCCTAAAAATAGAATCAGCAACATGTGTGTAAGTATACACACATATGTGTGTGTGTATTACAAATACACACACAGAGTCTGGCCTTTTCTCATAAAAACAATTCTACCTGGACAAGGACACCTGACCATATTGAGAGCAGTGACAGAGGTTAAATTTGTCTTTAACCTACGGATTTTGCAAGTGCTGACTGCCAAAATGTGTTTTTTCAGCTGGTTAGTGTACCAGTCATTCGTTAATCAACCATCTTTTATTATCCATTAGTGTACATTAAGCTAAAAAAAAAAAATAGATTTGGCGCAGGGATCCCATTCTTCTTGTCTTATCTAATTTTCTGTTCTCAGAGGAAGTTTATATTTTTCTGTTTGAAAGGGATAGAATTACTGCAAAAGAGTCTGTCTGCCCTGACAGATCTAGCTTTCTTTTCCTCCTCAACAGCTGGGTTATTATTAGAACTGGCAGAATAATTCATAATGAATAATTTGACACCTCTTTTTCCATACATATATCACAAGTTGCCCACATTTATTTGTTACTGCAAATTATTAACCGCAGACTTTCTGCCAATAACTCCCAAAGGAGCACTACTGATACAATATATTCCTTGTCCCCCCAATAAGGAAATCCTTTCATTAAAGTCAAAGTGGGAAGCATTAATTACCCCTTATTTAAAGGTAATAACTCATCATCTGTAATCATTGCTCGGAGATAGATGCTAGTGTGATGACCCAAACTACTGCAGAGTTTGAATTTAGCATTGGATGCGGATGAAAATTCACCGAGAAGACACGGAAGAACAGTTGTAGCTTTCTGTCACATCCTTGCAGAAAGAAATTTCTGTTGGATTATGCCTTTTCAGGACTGCTTGTGTCCATAAGAGATCACTTCTGTCTTGTCTAAAACACTCAGGAGCCATCAGAGTCTTTAAACCACTGAGTACGATCATTGCACTGTGCAGTCTCTATTTTGAAAGGTTAGGTGGGAGTTAAGCAGTGAATAAACCTTTTTTTTGGTGCCCAGAATAAGGGTGAATATGGTCCTTTGGTAATATGTTACGTATATTCCCTTTCGTGGCCAGTCAGTTTTCATTTGTAACAGTACAAGTCCAGTATAGCTCCAGGGACACATTACTGATAAGCCCTGGGTAAATCAGTCCACAACACAGCCCACGGACACATCCACTGAGCCTCCAACCTTGTGTCTCCTCACCAGAAGGACAAACATACATTTCTCATTTCTCTGAAGGACAGAGCTCACTCCAACACCATGTTGGTGGTGCATATGAAACAGAACCAGCCAACACAATCTCCACCTAGAGCACGTAACATTGCCCTTGACAGCTCACAACAGCCTCAGGTACCTACTGGAATTAATATACATTGAAACCACTCACAAAATACCCCAGTAGGCTGGTTAAACCAAAGACAAATACCAGCAAATGTAAAGGAACTGCTGGGTAAGAAACCAAGCCAGCCTGTAGCATGTGGGTACAAATACAATAACCAAAGGCCCAACCTAGAGACTTGGAAAAATACAAGAACTCACATAACCCACTGAAGATTTTCCCAGCCCTGGCTAAATGAAGGTTTTTTAGTTATTTCAAGTTCAACAGGTGAGTTTAAAAAACCTGTTTAACATAAAACATAAGGCTAAAAACCAGAAGTAAGCTAAACATATTGGCATTCTGGCACCTTATGCTGAATAATTCATACATAAGGTACTGCAGAAAAGAAACATATGGTTTTGGTCCACAGTGACTTTTTAAGCAGAACATTTAAGAACCAACCACAAATGTATATGTCCAGCAAAAACCTTCTTGTGAAGAGTGAAGAGAGACCATTACAACTACAGCCTAGCTCTCCTTCAGCATTTCCCACAATGATTTAAATTTCCTTAATTTATTTTGCCCTGAAACACGACAGGAACACTTACAGAATCTCATCTAAAAGATTTAGGGTGCTCTCCCCGTTCCAGCACAACAGGGCTTACCTCATTTTGACACACTGATGGCAGATGCAAATGTGATGTATTAGCAGATACAAACTCTCAGGACAAAGGCCTTTCCTTCCCAAAGTGAGCACCAGTTGAGGTCCAAACTGTCTACAGAGGAGTTGTCGCACTAAAGTCATCAGTGCATCAATTTTCTCCTTGGTTGTTCTGAATACGGTCTCCTGCTGAGCACCATATGCGTGTCTGATAGCTGCCATTAAAAACCATCATTGCACACACCAGTCCCTCAAATACAGTCAGTAGAAAATAAACTCAGAATCCCAGCATGGTAACTGCTGGCAAATGAAGACTTTTAGTACTATACTCAGCCAAAGTACACAGCTACTTTACTCTTGGCTAATGCTGCATCCTTTCCGAGACACCCAAACCTATGTGCAAAGTGACAGCATTGCTGCAGTTACATCTTTAATCACAGCAGTGGTTAAAAGCCAAAAGTAAGATAAACATATTGGCATTCTGGCACCTTATGCTGAATAATTCGTACGTAAAGTGCTGCAGAGAAGAAACATATGTTCTTGGTCCATAGCATCTTTACTGTAAAATATTTAAGAATTAGCCTTGGATGCAGACATTCTATAGGAGACCCCAGTGCGGTGTCAGGAAGTCTATCTGTACCTGTGTATCCTTATTCACCATATTGATACGGCATGTATGTATTTACCACAAAGATTCAAATCCACACAGCAAACAAATTGTTTGGGTTATTCAAGCATTTTGAACCCTTCTTTACAGTGGATGTGGATGGTAACCCACACTTTCTTACGAGCAACATCCAGAGCTGCTCTTCCTCTGCAGACACACAGCAACAAGGACATCAAAATTTACAGCCCCTTTATAGCATCCAATCTAACTTGTATTGCTTCCATTTACATATAAGGCCTTGAATCTCATCTCACCACATCACCGAGATCAGAACCGGGTCCAGCGTATCTGGAAACCCACCCAGACACATGCACACACAGAAGAAACCTTTTGGCATATCTATGAAGAATAGGCCTTCCAAAAAAACATCCAGTATACAGATGAGCCCTCAAATTAGTAGAGAAAGCATGACGACTTCAGCAGTGGTGGCTGATGAAGAGACACACACATATACACCTCTGCCACCAATCGTGCTGCTAGGGCATTCATCAAATTAAGTACCAAGAGGAACAACACCTCTGATATCTCTTCATTTGGGGCTCCAGTAAATGAGGCACTAGATTAGGCCTGACAGAGGCCTAATGCAGCTTGAGCTTTTCCTGGTGTAATTAATTGGAACTTCGCCAGCTTGACAAATTGGAATGATGAATCTATCTTGTATGAATAGAAAAAAAAAATGCATAATCAGTCAAAGATTTAGTTAAGACAGCTTCTCTCTGACTCCCTGCCATAGCTAAATCCATTAAGGCGAGGAAACATCACTTTAAGAAAAGGCACTGCTCTCCCTATGTTCAATTTATAACTTTTTGTTCTTGAATTTAATGGACCAGTCAACCTGGACAGATTTGACTTTGGAGGGGCAAGGAAGGAGGAGGTGGGAAAGGTGGTTTTATTTTTAGCATTCTAATCTTCCCTGTGCCTGGGTAGTCTGGGAAAAAAAAAACAGTCACTTCGGTTTGAACGTACATTCCTGGGTTTGGATTTTAAATCTTTGGGGTTGCATGGGGGAATCTAATAAGAGCACCCCACATACTTTGCCACCGAGATGATTCTGTGATAAAACTCGCTTGTCAAGTTTTTCCCCTACTAACTTATTTAATTGCTGGTAACATTTAGGCTTTGGAGGATGTGATAGATTGACTGCTCTGCCAGCACTGCTTTTTCCTCTCCAATTACCACCTAGTAGTAAAGGCCCTTTCCTGACACATTTAATGGAGAGGCAGAGGGAAAACAGGTTTGCTTACTTTTAAAATACATTTTTATCATTCAGCAGTTATTTTCCATATATTTAATTTAAACCATGTGCTTCCCCCCCACTCCATCTTGCTTGTTCAGCCATAAGACGCGAATTTCGAAGAATCAATTAAGCAGCTAATATCCCCATTTATACTGAATGTTTAGAGAAACTTTACTTTTCCTCTTCGAGGCTGCGGGTTGCAAAATAAGTTACTCAGACGCTACGGAAGAAATGCTTATTGGTTAAGTGAGAGCTGACAATGATGGCTTTCATTTCAAACAATCCAGAATTCCTCCTTGGCTCGCACATGCGAAAGCGCCAGGCAAATGTTTAGCTGACATAATGCAAATGACTGGCCATAGATTTATTTGACAAACAGTTGAGCAGACAGCCCTATATTGCACTCACTTGTACCCCACACAACCCCACCGGAGCCAGGAGGATTTTGCTGGCAGAAACGAGAGCGGAATTAAACCCAAACACTGTGGTTCACGCATTGAGCCATTCGCTTTTGGCCACTGGCCAACCTGACAGCCACATTTAAATAAGCCACCTGCTGAGCAGGGAGTTTAAAGAGCTAAGTGCTCGGGAGAGCTTTAGCCGAAAAGTATATTGAACTTATGCAATAAGGCGTGAAGTGAAAGGATTTCAGTGACAAGGAGTACTAGAGGCCATATTATGGTCCTGACCTCTTGTTCTAGGGCAGATACAGAATAGTTTTTGGGATCCTTCCTCGCTTATGCTGCCTGAAACATATCAGACACAAACTCCATCCAGAGAACACCATTACATACGTGTCCCAAGAAGTGGACTATACCCAGCAGACACTTAAATTTCTTTTCATTATCTCTAATAATGCTAGAACAGGAAGGCTTATGCAGAACACGTTGTTTCCCTCTGTTTAGATATTGCTGTGATTTTATTATTCAGAAGAACTGGATTAGCTGTGTCAGAGGCAGAAGTCCTTTCCCAGGAAAGCCCTGAGACCCCTCTCTTTCCTTGGACTACGTTACCACGAGGACTTGGCTAAGGCACCTCACAACCTCTTTCGATTTGGTTCTCAGTCTCCTTGTCAGATTTAACAATGATGTCTTTAAGCACCTAGACGCTGAAACGGGATCACACTCTTTCTGCTGCTGATTATGTGTAAAAAAAATAACAACCTCCTGCTATTACCAATCCAGCAACAAAAAATCTCCCCAAAGAGAGAGATCGAACAAAGTGACAGAAAGGCGAGCAGTTCTGCTGTTCCAGCTTGTAACAACAGCAGATTGCAAAAGTGTTATTTGGCTCTTTCTTAGCCCCAGATTGTTCAAATCAAATCTAACCAATTTATAGCTGCAAGGACCCCTGGGAGAGAGGCTTGCTCAGCATCAGCTAGAACAGCCCCTCCAGCAGCCACATTCAAATTTGATCGCTTTTCCTTTGAATTTCAGAGAGGTACACCTGATGCATCACATCCACGTACGTAATTCCAACACCTCACTCCTTCTGCATTTGCAGTATTACTGCTTAACTTCCCCCCCCTCAGTCTTTGTTCAGAAAGCCCTGATATGGCCTCCTACCAGTGGAAACTACCAGTTTATTTTTTATTTCTTTACACTCAAACTGTCACACGAGTGCCTTCTGACTCGGTGGCGACATGGAGGTTGTCAAGTCAAGTTCAGCAGCTGACTCATAGGCCATTACTCACACAACTGCCATTCCACTTTTAACCTCCCCAGCCTGCGTTTAAAACCAAGTATCCCCTTAGCCAGGCTGCTAGGAAACACTTTAAGAACTTAATTCAATTAAAATGATGTTCTTTTCAGTGCAGAAGAGCTCCTATTTAGACATAGTACATGACAAGCGAATAATTTCAGTGGCAAAGGACTTGGACCTTTACTCATTCCAGTGTAATATGCCATGGCGCTGGTTCTATGCAAGGGGCATTTAAGGGTTAATGATTTGCCAATTAAAAAGATGTGTTCAAAAGATCCAAGAAGTATTACAGAAACCTACTTGTCACAGGAGATCCTGCTCTCCAAAGTGATTCTGCAAGCGGTTCCCAGGACTGATATCAACATCAGGTCATTTGTTTCTGATCACACCTCAGATCCTGCCCTGATGGTGGGAACGATGTGACCAGCGCTCACTGTGTCATGCTCTTTGCCAACTGTCATCTGCCCTTTGCTTAACAGGCAGAACAACCAAAACTAGCAGTGGGCTCCAGTACCGTAACACAGGCTGTGGTTGTTACCTTGCACAGGACCACAGGACCCTCCAGAGACTCTAGAAGTAGCCTGTGAGCTATTTGTGCATATACACACACACACACGCAGCCTGAGCAGCACCTCCCTGCAAATCCGCATACGCACCCTTTGCCCTCAGCTGCTTCTCGATGCAATCAGAGAAATACACTAAAACATACAGCCTGCAAAACAGAGGTCCAAGTTTGAAACGTCTCTGTGTCTGGGTGTTTGGCTCCAAAGGGTATTTCTGCCTGAGAGAACTGTAGAAATCTCAATTCAAGTTTTGAGTTCAGTTTTTCCATCTCAACACTGAATACTGGATCCTTCCTGCACATGCCTGTCCCTTGTACAGAAGGTTTCTTTTTTTACTGTAGAGATTTCAGTACAAGCTTTGAGTTCAATTTTTCTTCATCTCCACATTGAATACTCAGTCCCTCGTGCATGTGCGCACACCTGCCCCTTGTACAGAAGGTTTCTTTTTTGTTTGTTTTTTTTTAAGTATCCTTTCTACGCAAGGATGATCAATCGCCTCTGTCTCTTCCTAGTCACGTCCCTATTACAGAAGATCCTGTTCCAATAAATGATTAGTACGTGCAGAATGCATTAAAATGAATTATAATAGCAATCCGATCCCCAGTGCCTCGGCAGAACCTTTCCATCACAGGTGACAGCTGGTTCCCTTGGGCTTCGCTCTGGAGAGAGAGCGCCAGACCTCAAAACTCAATCCAGTAACTTTGTATGAACCACACCAAGTACATGGAGCACGCAGTTCTTCCATTGTCTCCAAACTAGGAAGGATATACCCTCAAGGCTATTCAACAAGCTGGTGTACACAACCTCGTCTGAAATAAATGTAAATGCATTTTTCCATATATTATGTGATTACAGCCACTATCTGCCTATGGTGCTATGTTTTATTACAGGCCACCAAAAATAATTAGTTGGTGACCCAGAAAACTGATATATAAAATCCTTTTAATCACCAATATGGCTTTCAATTATATAGTGTAAACTTATTAACCTTTTTACTGCTGAGATTTGATTTATGGAATTCCAGCTGCATTAACATTGCAGGAGGAGATCAGAATTGTCTTGTAGGAAGCGTTGGGACTAACAACTGCTAAGCTGGCTGTGCCATCCCCGAGTCTCACGGAGCAAAGGCAGCACCCTGCAAGTCCCCAGGGACTCATTTCTATCACAGCTGTGTGAAAAGTTTGGTCCGTGCAGTGAGATCATGGATACTTCATATACAAACCAGAACACACAGGCCAGTTACGGCTTTTGGAAGGAGCAGGGGTTGGGTGAGCACTTGCTGCGTTAATAAACAATAAGGGCAAAGACAAGGCTGCGTTTTGTACCTCTCCTACTTGCACAGTCAGAAATACTTGGATATTGAATGGAGACACTTTGGGGAATTCTGCTCCACAGGAATCCTTAACAGCTGCTTTATCCAAACAAAGGTTGAATACGAAGAGAAGGGCTATTTGTGAGGGTGCGTTTGTAGAAAACAATTTACAAATACGTTCTTCTTTCATTTTAACTAGACAGGTATTTCCCCTTTTCAGTTGTAGTGGATTTCCCACCCCGTCAGAAATCAGAGTTCCCAGAAACTCATAGATTGCTATGAGGGTTTGTTCATTTTTTCCTGGTACAGAAACAGCATTTAGTGGTTTGTACAAGGTCTTAGGCATTTCTGGGCATCTTCCCATGGGCCTGGGTTTCTACAGATAATGCAGAGATCAGCAGGAAAGAAAAACAGGCCACAGTGAAGCCCTGCTAATTAAAAAGCCAAATTGCTAATCTGAGCTAGGTAATGCATCAAGATCCAATAAAAGTTACAGGCATCTAAAAGGTAAATACTACCATACCAGACCTGATTGCATCAGCCAAGGATGGGAAGACCTGTATTTCCAGCCCACACACATCATCTCATTTAAGCCTCAAGAATACACACAGAAATAATGATTCTTGCCATAATTTCCATTCACAGTTTCCTCCTATTTCTTGCTGGCTCATTATTTATTGTTTAATGACAATAAAAAAGAATAGCAATGTTCTGTAAGGTCATTTCTGCTGTGAACACCTAATTACCTCTTTTACAGTCTCTAGAGGACTAAAATAATGAATAGATTTTGGGTCAAATTTTGCAAAGAAGTATCAGTTTTCAATTTTCATTTTTAAAAACTATTCACAGTTTACACACTTCTCAGGAATTTTTAATACATAACCATCCCCAAATGGCACAAAAGAGCAAAGTGAAATAACCAACATTCCCCACAAAATGAACCAAACCTTCGCCATTCACTTAGGTTTTTGTTCTTCAAACTTGAAAAGCTTTGAAAGCAGCAGTGAAGAGAGGCTACGTGGGTAGGTGTTTTGATAACCTGGGCAAAAGCCATCGTCTTTACAGAAGGGAAATGCCAGTATTTGCCATCATCTTTCTCAGCATTAAATGTTATTCAATAAGACAAAGTTTCCCCCATGGACACAGCCTCACGTGCAAAACAGTGAGCCCCTTCCCTTTGGGCACTCCTCGGGTCACAGTTTCTTTTGTAAATATGGATTTGTAAGGGTTCACTTCAACCTACACCCTCGGCAAAGACCCCCAAATCCAGACTGCCTGGGTCATACCTGGACATCCAGCAGATTTATCCCAAGGTCAGCTCTGACATCTCCTCCTCCATGAGCTGAGGTTTCTAGCGCAGCACAACAGCACGCATTACTGCCAGCCAACTCACGCCGCCTCCTCGGAGAGTTAATAAGGCCCATCACAGAGATAGCAGGATTTTTAAATGTATTCTGTGAAACAAGGAGAATAAAAATCAATGGCACTACATAATCCAGTCAGTGCCTTTCTTTGCTCACAAATCTTCATTTGTTCAGCTGGGAAAATTATGAACTGTCTAGAAATAATACAGTAAAGGCGGTCAATGACAATTACAGCATAAAGACTAATAGAGATGGTGGTATGAATCTGGTATATTCTGTTCTGCTGAAGCCCATTTATAAATTTTAATAAAAACGGTAACACTTTACGATAAGTGGACATCATTTAATGCTCAATTACTACGAAATTCCTTTGGAAATATATATTAAACACAGCAGCTCTGCATTTATACCAGGAGGGTTCCTTGAGATTGATGTTATCACAGTGAATACTAGGGGAATGTCAAGTCCAACACCGGTGCATTCAATATTCTTGCCCTCTGGGTCAGGTATCCTTTCCTCCCCCACCCTGACATTTGAGACAAGTCCTTATCTACGTGGAGAGGAGCCACATGAATTATATACGTGCTGCATTTTTTAAAAAAGGAATTTGCAACACAGGCTGGCAAGGCCTTTAGCAATGATTAACTGAGACATTTTTGAATAACAATACAAAAAGGTACAGCTCCTAAACAGGCAGTTTTCTCTTGAAGGCCAAGAGGTTTCTAAACCCCTCCATTTATAAAACAAGCATTATTTCACATAAAGCACAAAACCTTTACAGCAGAACTAACTTGAACTTACTGAAGATTTCTCTTAGCAAGAAAAATACTATAAACCTTTATCTTCTACTTGCAGAAACTCTTATGTTAGAACACCCTTAGCCCAACCTTACCATCAGAGTCCTCCACGTAGATCTGAGCCCTCAAACCTGCTCAGCACAGGTGGGATTAATTACCCCACAAAGCAAAGCAGGATCTCCCTTATCCCCTACACCTGCCTGCATTTATGCTTTCAGCCACAGGTGTTTGTGCTTTGAATCACCACCACTCTTCCCTGGCTGTTCCAAGTTTGTTCCAGAGCAAAAGCAAAGGGATGTGATCAGTGAAACAGCAAACTGAACCCTAGCAGGGTATGGCTGGACCTTGCTGAAGATGCCATAAACCAGAGGCTCCCATATTTTGTTTAGCTACAACCTTTATTAGCAGCTGTTACCAGCCGAGGCAACAAAAATGGCTGGACTTGGTTTGGGAAGCCAAATCTGAGGCTATTCTTTCTCCCTGGATGTCTCTGCAGCCAGTACTCTTATGTGAACACAGTCAAATGTGACTTTATACACAAAATCCATTGCCTGAGGGTGGCAGGTAGCTGGCTCCCTTGGGGTGAGGGTGCTTCCTGGCTGTTCCAGGTTTGTTCCAGAGGAAAAGCAAAGGGATGTGATCAGTGAAGTAGCAAATTGAACCCTAGCAGGGTATGGCTGGACCTTGCTGAAGATGCCATAAACCAGAGGCTCCCATATTTTGTTTAGCTACAACCTTTATTAGCAGCTGTTACCAGCCGAGGCAACAAAAATGGCTGGACTTGGTTTGGGAAGCCAAATCTGAGGCTATTCTTTCTCCCTGGATGTCTCTGCAGCCAGTACTCTTATGTGAACACAGTCAAATGTGACTTTATACACAAAATCCATTGCCTGAGGGTGGCAGGTAGCTGGCTCCCTTGGGGTGAGGGTGCTGCCACTTGGGGTGCTGCCCTGCTTGCTTTACAGTGAAGACTAACTAACAAGATTAGACGAGGTTTGAAAGATGGCAGGTACCAGACACCGGCCATGGGAGTCTCTTTGTAACACTACTAGGAGCCAGAGACAAATTTAAAGGAGTACATCTCTTCCCAGACAACAAATACTAGTGATAGCTACTTAGCAGCTTGGGAAAAAGACACAGCAATTGGAGGAAGGGGGCATCCTAAGTGCTCTGCTAGAACTAACGTAATTCCATTTAATCTTAAATCATATTTTGCATCCTCTGCTGGAACACTATTTATCCCAGACCTCCAGGCAGCTTAGACACCTGGCATAATAGCCCATTAATTACTTCAGCATGGGAAATAAATTTTAATATCTTCCTCTTTGATGCTCATTATTAAACACTTCACGCATTCCCAAATTCACATCAATGGTTCACTCTTCTCCCTTTTAAATAGAAAAGGCTTTGCTTTACAGTTTTACTTTAATCAACATGCCCCTCAACTCTGGGTGGCATGCGATAATGTTTTTACCCTCATCCAGGGTCATCAGCTCATTTAGGAACTCAGGACAAGGTATTTGTATTTTGTTGCACTCATGTTCTGATCCTGTTAAAAGTAATTACAACATCAAGTTTTGTCCAGTGTTTCAGTACCTGAAGATGAAAGGTGGTATGAGGTATAATGGTAGCAGGTCAGCACTTTCAATAAGCATCCATCTGTAAACAAGCCCCTTAAAATATTGCAGTAATGTGAAAGGAAGCTGCATCCTAATTGGGTAGAGTGAAAAGCCACAGGGCTTATAAATATAATGTGCAGGTGATCTGTCTTGCCAAAAAAGAGGAGGTTCGTTATATGAAGGACACATTATCCTTTTCTCTTCCTATGATTCAGCATGGTAAGTAGTCATTCCTAATTGGCTTACAGCTTAGTATGAAATATTAGGATGCCACACAATGTGATGACACAGCTGGATTCCTAAGGGAAGCCAAAGAGTGATCTGAGAACAGAAGAGGGACAAAAGCAGATGCTGGTCTGAAAAAAAATAGTTATAGCTTACAGAGTAGCATGTCATTCTTTATCCTCCTCCTCCCGTGTACAGCATGCTGTGTACAGCACACCACTCTCCCAGTAGAAAGGCAAGAGACCTGTCATTTCAGAGTTCCTAAATAAAACGTGGGGAAAAAAATGTGATTGCTGGGAGTATTGAAACAGGAAGAGGCAAGCAGGCTGAATAAATCTGGGCAATAGCTGCCTCGTCATGAAAAACACCCTGTGCAAATTTCACCTCTCTTTGTGCGTGGCATGATGATTTCCTCAAATTTATTCTCGACTGGGAAGTATTTGCCAAATTACCCAGTCAAACAACCTGCGGGTCACTCACAGAAGTTCGGCATTCGGGAGACAAGCCATTTGAGTGGGCACCCAGGTCGTACGGTGGGAGCTTGTTTCCTGGTCCTGCCCTTGATTCAGGAAGGTAATTAAACAGCTGCCCACCTGAAGTCAATAGGGCTATTCACATGCACTTAAGTGCTGCTGACGCCAGGCTGAGGGGAATAGACTTCTCAGGGGGAGATTTTTTGCTGCAAATACTAGTGCTAATTCAAAATTCACTTTCTACAAAGCCCTTCTCCTGCAGTCAGCTGAAATTAGCTATAGCCACTGTTGTGCTTGCCAGGAAACTTGATAGAATATTGCCCAAAGTGAACATAAAGGAGAAATAAACACAGCAGAAATTAATAACAGGAGTTCAGACCAGTAGGTTGCAGAAGATGTGTTATAAATTTCATCCAGCTGTAATGCAAATTCTGCCAAATGATTGGGAACATCTCCCTTTTTATATCACTGTTTCACTACATATTAATAGCAACCAGTTACTGATGCGGTACTAAAATATTAATGATATGGTCATAAACCTGAATCAGTGCCTAACTTGGCAGAACAACATAGGGCAACTTTTCAATCACGTGTGAACAAAACCAGTTTTCAGAAACCATTTTGTTACTGCGAGACCATGTGAGCAGAAGTAATTGCATGGCTATTTTAGGCACAAAAATTGTTAGTCTTCCTTGGAAAAATCAACAGCCCCATTGAGGTGTATAGTGTGGGTGCTCAGATATTTATGCAAGGCTGAGAGAATCTCAAACCAGGCAGAAACAAAGTTCATGCAATTAATTAGGAAGATTTCATCTGTGATTTCATCTGCAGCTGGTATGACTGAGTTTTATATGTATATTAGAGACAATAGCCTCAAGCCCCTGGGGACTGATTGTTTCAGCAGGATTTAGCTCTTTGTTCTGGACTGAGCTGGAATAGGCTCACCAAGTAAGGCAAGAAATCCAAAGCAAAATCCAGAGTTTTTTGCACCTACCTGATATAAGAGCAGGTGAAATTATCAACTCTGCATTGTACCATCTGTGACCACAACCAAAATTTGGGAATGTTCAAAGTATTTAAAAGTGGGAAACTTCTCTTGCACCTTATGTATTATGCAGTCTGTACCTACTCAGGATAACCAGGGGCAGCTAACCAAGGCAGCCTTTGGGATGCTTGATTGGATCTGTGAAAGAGAAGCATGTCTTGAAGTCTCCTTGCTTCTCACTTTAGCTATGCTCCAGCAGAACTGGGCTGGTCCATTTTATTATTCACTTTTGTCCCTTGAAGATGGGGCCATATATCTAAGCTCCTTTCAAACACCTTTAATTGAAGCTACAAATTAACGTGAGTAAGGACAGACACAGAAGGATTCCATGCACTCTGCACAATTCCCAACAGCGGCCAGCACCCCAGGAAGAGCTGGAATACTAAAAGAATACTTGATTTCTACATTTCCACAGGACACAGCTAATGGCTCACACTCATGACTAACATCACTCTCCTCTTGCTCCCCATGAGGATCCAAAAGAGGCACTGGAGGAAACTCATATAGAGCTGACATTTTATGTAGGTGTATCAATACTAAACCAAAGTCTTTGCTTTAAAGGTCTTTGACTGCTTCTTCTCTGAGTCATCGGTGCACAAGGAAGCTGACTTTGGTCCTAACTGAGTTTTCTGCTTAGAAGTGCAGAGAATGGCATGAAATTAATTATGTCGGAAAAGAGTCCTTTTCTTCTGGTTTTCTATTGCAGTCACGTAAGTGAGAACCAAAAATACCACTGAGATATCACTTAACATTGTTAGCACCTGGGAGGCAGGTCTGATCACTGCGACAATGTCTTTATTATTTGCTGACCAGAGTCGCCGCAGTCACTTACAGCAATGATAATCTTTCTTCATTATATCTGCAAGCAGGTGCCACCGAGGTGTGACTGACAATCATCCCTTTCAGAGTAAGTGATCATGGGGTTTCCATTGCTCTCACATCCATTGGCTCCTTGTTTATTAATGACACGGCTGAAATTTTAGTGTTGCTTCTGCTCAGGTGGAAGATAGCAAACATTTACTTTATTGAGATTTGCCCTTAGGAACGTTTCTCCTCAACTCAAGTGGTAAATAACGCAGTCTTACTGCAAATCAAGTTGCCAAAACAAAGAAATTTTTTTTGCTTTGCAAGTTACCAGAGCAGGAGAAAAATTGCCTGTGTTTTTAAACTTGTTCTAGCAAAACACTGGAAATGCATCGAGCAACACGAGAACCTCTGGCAGTCATTCATTTCTGGTCTCAGACAACCACCTTTTCAGTTCCGAGCACAGTGACTGGCAAATGTAGTATTTCAGGGTTCCTTCACGTACCAAAGCGATCAGCGTTACTGAAACACCAGGAAGATCAAACACACCTTCTCCTTGGACAAAGCTTATGATCAGCTCAGCTCCAGTTCATCTCTTAGATCTTTCTTTGTTTTTCTGTGACAAAGACCAGTGGAGGACAGTGAGGACAAAGATAAGATCCTCTCAGACTCTCCCATATAGATGGGTCTGGCAGAGGCTACAGGGCCCCAGAGGGCAAATGATAAATCTCCATCTTAAACCTGTATAGAGCAGCTCCTGCAACATCTCCCATATCTAAAGTCTACTCTAAAAAACAAAAAAAAATCTCTCTTGGAAGAAGACAAGTCAAACATAACTCTTTTCTTTATTCTTTTTCTCTCTTACCATGCTTTACAGATGACTGTTTCATCTCATTCCTCTGTTTCCAAGAAAGACCTTTCTAAATCCTCAGGCAATATTCAGAGCAGGCAGATTTTTCTTTGAGTGTTCAAGGCTCATCTGATCAATTAGAAAAAAAAAGAAGGTTACAGCACATTTTAAACCAAATACCCCATAGTATAAAATCTCAAAGGTTATTCTATAAGAAAAATATTTTCTGTTAGCAAGTAAATGCAAAGAAATGATAACAGGGATTCAGCACAACCTCCTTTCTCATGTGTCCTGTGGGATTTTCTGCATTGTTCTCTCTGTTGAAAGGGTTTAAAACGCAAGGGTAAGGCTGCTGAAGTCCTGGACATGTGAGTTCTGTTCCCTGGCTGGAAATAAAGTGCCGCGGATCACACAAAATTCTTCCCAGCTGTTTTGTCTCCCCACATTTTTGTCCCTTTTCACTCATGAAAGCTATGAATTCTCTCCAGCCACAGACTTTCTCCCAGCATGTGATGCACCACAGGGCCCCACAATCTTATCTGAGGCTGTTTGGGCCCAGCTGCAATGCAAACATTCTTCACCACTGGGACTCCCTTACAGGGTTCAGTGTCTCTCTTTGCAACAGCAAATTTCCAGTGAAGTACAACTGCTTCCTCAAGGTGAGTGTTCCCTAAGACCTCAGGAATCAGAGCTGACATAACATGAAATTTGCTTCCCCCTTTACCAACTCTGGCTAAATAAACTCATCTTCTGTACAGTAGGACACACTTCATTTTCTTGTCCTTCATTTTCTTCTCCCTCTTGTTGATTCCAAAAGGAGACCACATAGACCAACCATCACAGCCAATTTGATTTCCAATTTTCTGGGTAGCTTTGCAATCACACTCCATTTGTCACCTGAATGCAGTATCGAATTTGCAGCCTGGGTGTGAATGACTTCTGGAATTATCTCCCTTGGACAAGACACCAAAGCAATTCAAAAGCAAGTAAACAGAATGCAGAAATACCCCTGAATAGGATTATGTCAGGTTTCTAAATCCTAATCCTGTTACTTCAGCAGCTATCCATTTCTCTTTTCCTTCTTCCCTTCTGGCTAATATTTTCCTACCCAGAACTCAGTTCAGCATCACCACAACAATCAAATATATTCTGTAAAGTTACTAGGACTGCATGAACATTTAGAGCTTGGCAAGCTGTATTGTAACAACAAGATATGTTCTTGACAGCCACTGACCCCAAAAGCTGATGTGATCAAACACATCCCCCCATGAAAGAAAGAATAAGACTGTAATCAGTTTTACCATTTTAAGGAAAATAAATCCTAATCCTTTGCCGTTCTGTGGTATTCCTCTAATTGCTGTTTCCTTACACATTCAAACATCTACAATTTGGTTCCGTTGTTTGAATGTCACTTGAAATCAAATCAGTGTTGCGGATACAACGTCTTTGAACCTTTTAGTCCAGCTGTGAACTTTGGGCTTAATCCTTTAGGGCGCCCTTGTCTAGCAAGCTTTAATGTATATTAAATTTTCTAAAAGGAGAGCGAAAGTGGTCAAAGCAAGATAGTGCAAGATTCTGTGTTTCATAAATTAATAAGCATCACCAACTGCATTGCTTGACCCTTTAAACTCTGTGAAATTAATATAAGTAGACAACCAAAGTGCACTTGGCCCCTGAAGAGCCTTGGAAGTTCACTTAAGCAATCCAAGTTTCCTTAAAGTTTTATAAGCCAGCTTTTAAAGCAAGTCCTTTGTACTTATTACTGGTGACAGTGAGCATTACAACAGCCAATGAACCTTTGCTGACTTCCGACCCCAATATGGTAGAGCACAGTTATCAAGGGAAATATCAGAATCAAAGCTTGTATATTACATTGAGGTCCTGACTCTTGAAAGAGCCCCCCATAGACTCTTCAGAGTATGTCAGTGAAATAAACAGCTAATATTCTCAGACATCTACTTATGATGTAAGGATATTATTGTTTACTTAAGCACTTCTGGCATAGTAACACACACTCCCCACAATAAAACCTGAAGCCTCTCACGAAGAAAGCTGTGGTACTCTCAGTTCCCATGCAGGAAGACAATATTTTAAGATCTTTTATTTAGCCCAGAAAAACACTCCACTTGGTGGTGGTGAGTCAAGCAAGACTAAGTCTTCATCTTAACCGATTAATGGATTTAAATTATTAAATGGCATTAGGTAAGCATGGTGAGGAATACACGCTCTTCTCTTGGCCCTCTGTGCAGGGTGAGTCTGCCTTGAACAATGAGGGAGGCGTGTATCCACACCTACTGCGCTGGGCATTAATCTTGCAGTCACTTGTAATACTTGAGTTAGCATCCTGTAGAAATAAGATATCTCACCCTTTTCAGCTGATTATATTTTTCATAATGTAAAAGGTTCTTGCTGAATTATTCAGGTGTTTTTCCCACTGCTCAAAAAAAAAAAAAAAAAAAAAAAAAAAAAAAAACAAAGGAATTCTACGTGGCAACAGTTTCCCAAATAGAGGACCAATGAAGTCCCTATGAACCTAAACAGTGCATTCCTGACAGAGAACAATAATATGACAAGTAATTAAAGCAACTGAGAACAGAGAGCATCCAGCATTTATTAAAAAAAATATATATATTTAATTATTCATTAAATCCTTTCTTTATCAAACTATAATTTGCTATTCTGAAACTATAATTCAAATGTAAAATAAAAGGAAACTTTTTTAAAAGTCATAATTCAACTACCATTTTATTTCTCTTCTTCTGAATTACATTCCATCAAGCAATAACTGTCTTTATCTGTACTTAATAGCTCATTTTTCAGATTATAGAAGTGTTTTCAGGGCTTTTGTATTGTATTTCTGGGGTTTGATTTTATTCATTTCTAATATAAAATTTACAGAGTCTCCATACAGTAAAGAACTTTGATGTTAAAAAGTTGGGTGCAAGATTATTTCTTTGAAAAGTTGATGTTTCTATGCTGCTATCATTTCTCCAACTAATATTTCCTTCTGTTCCCTAAATTTTCTTTCCTTAAAGCTTTCATTTTGTGGCCCTGCCAAGCTGTCTATATTTTCTTAAATTCTCATTTCCTCTGGCACGTGTTTCTTGCCCCACACCAAAAAAAAAAAAAAAAAAAAAAAAAGACAGAAAAGCTAAGGCAGCCAGCTATCTAGGAATAAACAGGCTGACAGGCAGCGGTGCCCACTATTAGTAATTATTATTGGACTGTAAAGCCCAATTAATGATGTTGCTTAAGCTAAACTTTTCAAAAGGGCAAGCAGAATTTCAAAAAACAGACAGGTGATGAGAAGTCACAAGATTATCTGCTGAAGGGCATCAAACTCCTATTGCGTGTATCGCATCCCCCCCAGCAGCCAAGTCAGGGAGGGTATGTGTTATCTGTTCTCTCCACCTGTTTGGAACATTTGGGTGAAGCTTTGGGGGATATTTAATGATACTGGTTTCCATTTGTTCATCTCATTTGTCTACCTAGATCTGAACACTGAAAGAGACAATATCACGGCACGGAGAAAATAAGTACATAAACATATACACGCATTTTATACATATACCATGCATAATTGTACGTAAGATATTAAATAAAAAGCAGAATTCAACTCTCAGGAAATAACTGATGAAATTTCTTACCAGAAACAGAAATAACAAGAAGCAGCTGGAAAAACGAGATACTTTCGAGGAATGTAGCTTCCACGCAAAATGGATGTTAACAGGGACACTCTGGTGACAGGGTTGCAGTCCCTGCCAGGCAGATGTCTACTCTAAGAACAGCGAACTTCATTTAGCAGCTCCCCGATTATTAAATATAAATTGGACCATAAGTGAACCTTGAAATATTTTGGGTCTTTTCTGACACATGTTGCTCCAATTCTGATACAGAATCTCCAATTCTGTCACCAAGCAAGGATTATTGAAGATGGAATCACGTGAATTGATCATTATCGATAACACAGCTAATTTGAATGTGTATATATATCTCTATGCCCATCTATAGTGGTATTTGTGGTTTAATTGCATGGGCCCATAATGAAGGAAATAAAAATATATTCAAATGAATCCCATGCACTTACTGACCACATAGTCTAAGGGGCCATCCTAGTGCAGCATAAGCAAACAAATAACAAAATTGACATGAAAGAAAATAATTTCTACATTCAGGACTCCTCCAGTTGAAAACCAGTCACTCATGGGCCTGCTGGTTCCTGCCTTTCCTCAGAGCTATAGGTCTTGTTGCCTGCTAGCAGATCACCAGCTGGTGTCAGGAGGGAATAGAATAGGGCATTTTTTAAGGGAGGTGGAAAAAGAGGCCTGCATTTCCTTCCGAGGAAGGAAAGCCAAATTTGTAAATCCCAGACCTTCAACACTAACTTGAGAAGGCAGCTCTGGTAAATGCTCATTTGGCACTGGTAGAATAGACTCTGCATAAGCAAGACATCCTGTAGCTCTACACTAGCTTGCTTTTCGAGAAAACCACCTGTGTAACTCTATCTGGAGTGGAAGGGAGACAGATCTCTCCCAGCTATGAAAGTTGCTTTCCTTGCTTGGAACTTTTGAGCACTGGAGAACCTACAGGAGCTTGGAGATGGGATATTAATTTGTTTTCCACCTTTTCCCAGGAGATTTCCAGGCTTACAGAGCTGATGAATGAGCACTGTCTACCCAGCTCCCATATTCCTTCAATCATCTTTGTTTTTTGTTTCCTTGGATCAGAAAAGTTTGTTGAGTCTGGGGGAGTTTCAGAACTGCCATCCAAGTCACTAAGGTCTTCTGCAGACCACGTTTCATTAGCCAGCTGGAAAAGAAAAGCCCCTTTTATCAAATCCCCTGGGGCTAAGCCATATTGAAAATAAGTTGTTCTTAGCACTTTTAGAGGCAGGGTTTCAAATGATAAATGAAGAAGAATATTCTCTGTCACAGAGTTTTCTTTGTTTTTCAAGTCCTGCGAGTGAGTTTATGATCTTTGAAACTCTGGTACTAAGAGCACTGTCATTTTCCACTGAACTTTTCCTTTTTTCCACTGTTTCCTTACGCGGAAGGCTGACAGCAGCTTGCAGAAGAGAAGTACAGATTCATTGGCTAGCCCAGAAGTTTATGGTTAGAGCATTTCCATAACTAAGGTAATTAACTTGTGGTGAAGATGTGCATTTTCTTTCTTTCTTTGGACAGCATCTAGTACCCGCCCTGCAACCCTGATGGTTCCTGAACACTCCTGCTGTACAGAGGACTTTGAAATGAATGGGAAATAGCCAGGGTATGTCTACCTTCATGGCCATGTTTTCTGTTTTGTTTGAATTTGATGATACATTTTCTCTTTGAAGTGTTTTAGCTTTTTTAAGTTTTGGGGTGCGATTTCTTCTCACAATTTTAGTAAATTTTCAATTGTTTTTAGTTATTTCTTAGGAAGAACAGAACCAGGCTCTGAAATGTAATTAAAATTTTTACAGTTTCTAGTTTCTAGGCTAATTTTCTTAAATACCACAAAATTAACATGAAAATAGGTTTTGAACAAGTGCTTGAAATTTTCAGTGCCTAAAAAATGCCAGTGCATTATTAATAGCTTCAAAGTTTTCAAAATTTTCAGCAAAATCCAGTACAATTTTTATGAAGCAACAAACCTTTTTCCAACTACTTTATCAGCGAAGCTTATGAAAGAAAAATCTATCAGACAATGCGTAGGAAAAATGCTCTAGTGAGACTAACAGTTAAAACCACAAGTACTGTACTTGGATCAGAAAATTCCTTTTCCACAGTAAATGAATATTTATTTCAAGGATACAACTTAGTAACTAAAACCAGCATTAAATGTATTGGCTGCTGTACATTACATTGTACAAACAAGTTCTAATATGAATAAATACTGCTGATCCAGTCGTACGAAGACAGCCAGGCACAGAACTCCTATTGATTTCCCTTGAATCATTTGTTTGAGGGTGTAAGCATGATTTTCTTGCTTAGAATTAGCTCAGATACCTCTGTGCAGCAAGCACTTCCTTGCAAAACAGGGATAAACTTTGGTCCTTCCAGCCCACTGGAAGGAGATTTTGAGATCTTAGGTGTTTTAGGGTTAATCACTCGCCTGGCCCTGGCTCTGGGGTCCCACTTTCCTGCCTGGCAGCCAGAGGAAGCCACGCTCCATCTCCTCTATGAAGATGATTTTCACTTCCAGCTTCCTGCCTCCAGAAGGGCCAAAAGGGGAAATCCTGCCTAATCAGCTGTGACCACAATGGAAAGCAATGACCATCTTCCGCTCTTAACCAGAAAAGTGAGACTGTCTGCTTGGGTTTGGGTTTACATCTGCCCGAGGGAACGTAGTGTGACTTCAGCTTCCCTGGGTATGAGGGGGAAATGACCTGGGGGTAACACGGGTGATTCTTTCCCAGCAGGTAAGGGAAGGATTAGAATTGGAAAAATTGGGATTGGACCATAAGATGTCCCTAACTATTGACATTAAAGCAAAAGAGACACATCGGAAATATTGTGGAAGGGCTAAAACTTCAACCACTAGAAAAAGGTCTGGTACCAGCTACAAGCTCTGCCAAATAACATCGAATTGATCCAATTCTGCCCAGGTCAGCATTCACCCCAGCACTCCCTCCATTTGGGCTACTGACACTGCAGCAAGTTCAAATACTGAGTTGGCCCCCAAAAGAAACCCCTCCTACACAGACCAAACACACTCTACATCCCCCACAAAGGAAGGAGACCTTTCCACAGCTCCAGAAATATTAATTTGACAGTTTCTCCTTCCTTGGCTACAGCTCTAGTAATTGATCTGCTCTATTATTTTTCCCCATTCTTTCTTTCTTACATTTAAATATGTCCTTCATATTTCTGGAGCGCTTTTTTCCCCCAGCATGTATCTCCACTGTTACATTATTTTTTATCTCTCTCCTCTACTCTTCAAGTGTGAAAAGGGTGCTCTGTTCTCTAATATTCATTTTTCTTTTTTTATTCTCCAAGTACTTTCTTTCCCATCTGTAACAGCCCCTAATATGCACCTCCATTCGATTTTACTTACCCAGCTTGAAACCCTCTCATTCTAATTACCTTTTCAGTTTTCTTCTATTTCTCCCTTGAGATGTCTCAATTAGTGTACTTTTTCTTACTGGCTGTCACCTCTGAGCTACAAGGTGGGTCTAACTCCAACTTAAACCATGCAGAAAATAAATGAGGAGCCGTTCTTGGCGGCCCTGCTGAAGGTGGTGTTACTTTACAAACTAGTGCACCTTTAATAGATGATAAATGGGCAGAAAAGTGGCCTTGTTAATGCAGCAGCCCTTGATTTGGTTGCCACACCGTGTCCTTTCATTACTCAAAGATACAGGAAAGGCAACCTATGCTAAGTCCTGGGTGATGTACTTCCATACAAAGAGAGTGAGTAGAGGCTAATTAACATAGTTCTGGTCAAAGCCTGAAATTAACTCTTGTCTTTAAAGACCAAAGCTAAAAATGCCATTTGTCTTGCCCATAATTATGTTTAGAGGTAATTATGGTAGTAGAATAACAGCAAGCAAAACGAGTCTAGAAGTGGGTTTTTCTGCCCTTTCTGTCTCTAGCAGAACTCTAAATTCTATTTCTGTCAAAGAGAACTGGATAAAAATGCAGGTGACATCCACAGTACATTTCTTTGATTAAAATTGGCACCGTCATATTGAAGTTCACACAGAGCTTTCAGAACCTAAGGAGTAAATGCTCTCTCTACACGCTCCCATACAACAGGAAAAAGAGCACCCTCCCCACCACAGCCCGTGTGGTGCAGCCAAGGAGAGATGTGTGCCTGGCTCATTAAAGTGCCAGGTTTGGTCCCAAGGGCTACATCCCCAGGAATGTGTCCTGCCACCTACATATGTCCCAGGTCACTTCAAATGACCCAAGATATTTCCATGGGACAGAGAGCAGCTTTTGTCCTGCATTAACACAGCATTACGTCCGAATTAAAGCACTTGCTTCCTATGGTAATTAAATTGTCATGCAGGTCTGACCATACTGCATCTGACTTTCAACCTCATTTGTCCAGAGCCAGAATAGCTATCTCCGTATTTTGCAGTACACATATACAGATGTTTGAACCCACTTATTTAAATTATATTTTAAAAACCCACACCAAAAAAAAAAAAAAAAAAAAAAAAAGACAGAAAAGCTAAGGCAGCCAGCTATCTAGGAATAAACAGGCTGACAGGCAGCGGTGCCCACTATTAGTAATTATTATTGGACTGTAAAGCCCAATTAATGATGTTGCTTAAGCTAAACTTTTCAAAAGGGCAAGCAGAATTTCAAAAAACAGACAGGTGATGAGAAGTCACAAGATTATCTGCTGAAGGGCATCAAACTCCTATTGCGTGTATCGCATCCCCCCCAGCAGCCAAGTCAGGGAGGGTATGTGTTATCTGTTCTCTCCACCTGTTTGGAACATTTGGGTGAAGCTTTGGGGGATATTTAATGATACTGGTTTCCATTTGTTCATCTCATTTGTCTACCTAGATCTGAACACTGAAAGAGACAATATCACGGCACGGAGAAAATAAGTACATAAACATATACACGCATTTTATACATATACCATGCATAATTGTACGTAAGATATTAAATAAAAAGCAGAATTCAACTCTCAGGAAATAACTGATGAAATTTCTTACCAGAAACAGAAATAACAAGAAGCAGCTGGAAAAACGAGATACTTTCGAGGAATGTGGCTCGCAGCTTCCACGCAAAATGAATGTTAACAGGGACAGTCTGGTGACAGGGTTGCAGTCCCTGCCAGGCAGATGTCTACTCTAAGAACAGTGAAGTTCATTTAGCAGCTCCCCGATTATTAAATATAAATTGGACCATAAGTGAACCTTGAAATATTTTGGGTCTTTTCTGACACATGTTGCTCCAATTCTGATACAGAATCTCCAATTCTGTCACCAAGTAAGGATTATTGAAGATGGAATCACATTAATTGATCATTATCGATAACACGGCTAATTTGAATGTATATATATATCTCTATGCCCATCTATAGTGGTATTTGTGGTTTAATTGCATGGGCCCATAATGAAGGAAATAAAAATATATTCAAATGAATCCCATGCACTTACTGACCACATAGTCTAAGGGGCCACCCTAGAGCAGCATAAGCAAACAAATAACAAAATTGACATGAAAGAAAACAATTTCTACATTTAGGACTCCTCCAGTTGAAAACCAGTCACTCTTGGGCCCACTGTTCCTGCCTTTCCTCAGAGCTATAGGTCTTCTTGCTTGCAAGCAGATCACCAGCTGATGGGCCTGCTGGTTCCTGCCTTTCCTCAGAGCTATAGGTCTTCTTGCTTGCAAGCAGATCACCAGCTGGTGTCAGCAGGGAATAGAATAGGGCATTTTTTAAGGGAGGTGGAAAAAGAGGCCTGCATTTCCTTCCGAGGAAGGAAAGCCAACTTTGTAAATCCCAGACCTTCAACACTAACTTGAGAAGGCAGCTCTGGTAAATGCTCATTTGGCACTGGTAGAATAGACTCTGCATAAGCAAGACATCCTGTAGCTCTACACTAGCTTGCTTTTCGAGAAAACCACCTGTGTAACTCTATCTGGAGTGGAAGGGAGACAGATCTCTCCCAGCTATGAAAGTTGCTTTCCTTCCTTGGAACTGTTGAGCACTGGAGAACCTACAGGAGCTTGGAGATGGGATATTAATTTGTTTTCCACCTTTTCCCAGGAGATTTCCAGGCTTACAGAGCTGATGAATGAGCACTGTCTACCCAGCTCCCATATTCCTTCAGGCCTGTGACACATATTGTTTTTTGTTTCCTTGGATCAGAAAAGTTATCATCTTTGTTTTTTGTTTCCTTGGATCAGAAAAGTTTGTTGAGTCTGGGGGAGTTTCAGAACTGCCATCCAAGTCACTAAGGTCTTCTGCAGACCACATTTCATTAGCCAGCTGGAAAAGAAAAGCCCCTTTTATCAAATCCCCTGGGGCTAAGCCATATTGAAAATAAGTTGTTCTTAGCACTTTTAGAGGCAGGGTTTCAAATGATAAATGAAGAAGAATATTCTCTGTCACAGAGTTTTCTTTGTTTTTCAAGTCCTGCGAGTGAGTTCGTGATCTTTGAAACTCTGGTACTAAGAGCACTGTCATTTTCCACTGAACTTTTCCTTTTTTCCACTGTTTCCTTACGCGGAAGGCTGACAGCAGCTTGCAGAAGAGAAGTACAGATTCATTGGCTAGCCCAGAAGTTTATGGTTAGAGCATTTCCATAACTAAGGTAATTAACTTGTGGTGAAGATGTGCATTTTCTTTCTTTCTTTGGACAGCATCTAGTACCCGCCCTGCAACCCTGATGGTTCCTGAACACTCCTGCTGTACAGAGGACTTTGAAATGAATGGGAAATAGCCAGGGTATGTCTACCTTCATGGCCATGTTTTCTGTTTTGTTTGAATTTGATGATACATTTTCTCTTTGAAGTGTTTTAGCTTTTTTAAGTTTTGGGGTGCGATTTCTTCTCACAATTTTAGTAAATTTTCAATTGTTTTTAGTTATTTCTTAGGAAGAACAGAACCAGGCTCTGAAATGTAATTAAAATTTTTACAGTTTCTAGTTTCTAGGCTAATTTTCTTAAATACCACAAAATTAACATGAAAATAGGTTTTGAACAAGTGCTTGAAATTTTCAGTGCCTAAAAAATGCCAGTGCATTATTAATAGCTTCAAAGTTTTCAAAATTTTCAGCAAAATCCAGTACAATTTTTATGAAGCAACAAACCTTTTTCCAACTACTTTATCAGCGAAGCTTATGAAAGAAAAATCTATCAGACAATGCGTAGGAAAAATGCTCTAGTGAGACTAACAGTTAAAACCACAAGTACTGTACTTGGATCAGAAAATTCCTTTTCCACAGTAAATGAATATTTATTTCAAGGATACAACTTAGTAACTAAAACCAGCATTAAATGTATTGGCTGCTGTACATTACATTGTACAAACAAGTTCTAATATGAATAAATACTGCTGATCCAGTCGTACGAAGACAGCCAGGCACAGAACTCCTATTGATTTCCCTTGAATCATTTGTTTGAGGGTGTAAGCATGATTTTCTTGCTTAGAATTAGCTCAGATACCTCTGTGCAGCAAGCACTTCCTTGCAAAACAGGGATAAACTTTGGTCCTTCCAGCCCACTGGAAGGAGATTTTGAGATCTTAGGTGTTTTAGGGTTAATCACTCGCCTGGCCCTGGCTCTGGGGTCCCACTTTCCTGCCTGGCAGCCAGAGGAAGCCACGCTCCATCTCCTCTATGAAGATGATTTTCACTTCCAGCTTCCTGCCTCCAGAAGGGCCAAAAGGGGAAATCCTGCCTAATCAGCTGTGACCACAATGGAAAGCAATGACCATCTTCCGCTCTTAACCAGAAAAGTGAGACTGTCTGCTTGGGTTTGGGTTTACATCTGCCCGAGGGAACGTAGTGTGACTTCAGCTTCCCTGGGTATGAGGGGGAAATGACCTGGGGGTAACACGGGTGATTCTTTCCCAGCAGGTAAGGGAAGGATTAGAATTGGAAAAATTGGGATTGGACCATAAGATGTCCCTAACTATTGACATTAAAGCAAAAGAGACACATCGGAAATATTGTGGAAGGGCTAAAACTTCAACCACTAGAAAAAGGTCTGGTACCAGCTACAAGCTCTGCCAAATAACATCGAATTGATCCAATTCTGCCCAGGTCAGCATTCACCCCAGCACTCCCTCCATTTGGGCTACTGACACTGCAGCAAGTTCAAATACTGAGTTGGCCCCCAAAAGAAACCCCTCCTACACAGACCAAACACACTCTACATCCCCCACAAAGGAAGGAGACCTTTCCACAGCTCCAGAAATATTAATTTGACAGTTTCTCCTTCCTTGGCTACAGCTCTAGTAATTGATCTGCTCTATTATTTTTCCCCATTCTTTCTTTCTTACATTTAAATATGTCCTTCATATTTCTGGAGCGCTTTTTTCCCCCAGCATGTATCTCCACTGTTACATTATTTTTTATCTCTCTCCTCTATTCTTCAAGTGTGAAAAGGGTGCTCTGTTCTCTAATATTCATTTTTCTTTTTTTATTCTCCAAGTACTTTCTTTCCCATCTGTAACAGCCCCTAATATGCACCTCCATTCGATTTTACTTACCCAGCTTGAAACCCTCTCATTCTAATTACCTTTTCAGTTTTCTTCTATTTCTCCCTTGAGATGTCTCAATTAGTGTACTTTTTCTTACTGGCTGTCACCTCTGAGCTACAAGGTGGGTCTAACTCCAACTTAAACCATGCAGAAAATAAATGAGGAGCCGTTCTTGGCGGCCCTGCTGAAGGTGGTGTTACTTTACAAACTAGTGCACCTTTAATAGATGATAAATGGGCAGAAAAGTGGCCTTGTTAATGCAGCAGCCCTTGATTTGGTTGCCACACCGTGTCCTTTCATTACTCAAAGATACAGGAAAGGCAACCTATGCTAAGTCCTGGGTGATGTACTTCCATACAAAGAGAGTGAGTAGAGGCTAATTAACATAGTTCTGGTCAAAGCCTGAAATTAACTCTTGTCTTTAAAGACCAAAGCTAAAAATGCCATTTGTCTTGCCCATAATTATGTTTAGAGGTAATTATGGTAGTAGAATAACAGCAAGCAAAACGAGTCTAGAAGTGGGTTTTTCTGCCCTTTCTGTCTCTAGCAGAACTCTAAATTCTATTTCTGTCAAAGAGAACTGGATAAAAATGCAGGTGACATCCACAGTACATTTCTTTGATTAAAATTGGCACCGTCATATTGAAGTTCACACAGAGCTTTCAGAACCTAAGGAGTAAATGCTCTCTCTACACGCTCCCATACAACAGGAAAAAGAGCACCCTCCCCACCGCAGCCCGTGTGGTGCAGCCAAGGAGAGATGTGTGCCTGGCTCATTAAAGTGCCAGGTTTGGTCCCAAGGGCTACATCCCCAGGAATGTGTCCTGCCACCTACATATGTCCCAGGTCACTTCAAATGACCCAAGATATTTCCATGGGACAGAGAGCAGCTTTTGTCCTGCATTAACACAGCATTACGTCCGAATTAAAGCACTTGCTTCCTACGGTAATTAAATTGTCATGCAGGTCTGACCATACTGCATCTGACTTTCAACCTCATTTGTCCAGAGCCAGAATAGCTATCTCCGTATTTTGCAGTACACATATACAGATGTTTGAACCCACTTATTTAAATTATATAAAAAAAAAAGTAAAGACATTACTGTTGTTATTATTGCTGCTATTATTAAAATCCCAATGGCATATGCTGCTGTCAGCATTCAGTTGTCCTGAGATCCATCTATCTGCAGTGCCTGTTCCACCATCATCACTGAAATTTATGAGCACATCAGCCATTAGTGGGTTGGAGGATTTATCTGTGAGGGATAGTAGTGCTAATTTAAAGATTTCAAACTAAACTTTCCTAAAGTTGGTATATTTTTGGATCAAAGCTTGACACTGAAGTTAAACTCCTCCCAAGGGTTTATTACTCAAAGAAATTTCAAATACCTCATAGACCTAGATTGATCGATCGATCGATCGATCGATCTATCTATCTATCTATCCATCCACTCGGTTTTCCAGGTATTGCATTTATCTAGGTTGGCAAAAGCATTTAGATTTCTACTGCACTGGGCCTGAAGGTGTCCATGTGATACAAAACACACATATTCTATGCACACTGGAGTTTCTAAGACATGCATTATTGGATCAACTCCTGGCAAACGCCAAGGTCTGTCACACAAATGTATGCAGAGCATATTCACTTGCTCCAAATTTTTCTCTTTCTGAAATTATTACACTTTACAGTGTAAATTCAGTGAATTCACTCAAGGGCCTATAATATCATTTTTGGCACAAGTACAAACTAAGATCACCTTGATTTCACTGAGATGATGATGCTGCATAAAACATGTTATACCAACTTCATTTGAAGTAGTGGAGGAAAAAAGATCACCTTTGCAGACTTTCCTAATGCCTCTAATGGAACCACCTCTGCCACTTTTACTAGTATCCTTCATGGTGAGCAGGGAGTCAGGGCAAAGGTTCCTCTGAAGGGATCAGCCCTTGGGGTCCCAAAGGCATTCTCTCACTGTGGCCCAGTCGGTCTTCAGAGATCAGGTCAACTGGAGTACCATTTAAGCACCACAGGGTATAGCAGCTTTGCTTCAATAAAAAGCCTACAACTACAGCATCCTTTTGAAAGTCTCACTGTGCTGTCAAAAGTGAATTCCAGAAGACCTGTATATCCCTAGAGCTGTGACTTTCCAGAACTCCAGAAAAATTCCCAAAAGTAGGGCTCCTGTGGTCAAAAGTTCATCTGTTTTTTCCCAACTGTTTCAGTTATCTAATAAAAGTTATCCCTTCTCTCTATGGATGTTGCCTCACATACCTCTTCAGACCCTCACAGCTATTGCATTACAACTACTATCTTTACAAGAGGTGAAAATATCTTTACAATGACATCTGCCAGTATCACCTCACAGATACAACCACCAAAGACCATCTGGAAAAGCTGCCTCTTCCCATAATATTTTTGCATCCTTCATGAGATTTTCTAGCAAAATTTTGTAATGATTTGTTTAAACACACAAAAAAAAGCTCAAGGGATCTATGTTACTCTGACATCTGTTACATTCAAACTCTCTTCAGGGTCCTGTTAATGGAGTTTCCCCCGTGATGAGGTGCAACTCTACAGATGCAAACCTTGCAATGTTGCCATTTATGGGACCTTCACTGATGTTACAGGGTACATCTCTCCGTTCATAAGACCAAAGACACTTTTCTACAGCAGAGGCAGCCTGGCTTGTACTCCCAGGGGAAGCACAAAGCAGAGAGAGTACAAAACAGAAAACCATAGTGTGACTGCAGTGATCTACAGCCAGCCAACGATAATCCTGAAACTGAACCAAACTCTGCCTGTCCCTGGCACAGCACGCAACAGTCAGAACCAAAGATGTGATGTGAAAACAAAGTTCATAGCCAGCTGTCAGTCATCAGGGACATGTGTGACACTCTTCTGACCTGCAACTATTCTACACCCCACCAGGAGCTGGATACTCAGGACCACTGCTAGGAGATGGCTATGTCAGTAAGCCCGTGTGACCCAATCCACCACGAGATTCACCACTGTTTAGCCACGTTAGCCCAGGACTGGCAAGCAGAATTTCTTTACACAGTGAACACTGCAGCAGGCTCTGAGATGGCTTGCATCTAGTTACTGAAGTATTTCTTCCCCATCTTCATTGCTCTCAGGTTTGGTGTGGCTGCACCCACCAGCCAGCGTAGATGTGTGATGGAGAAACTGGTTGTACAATCTCACCACACTTGAGAGATCAAACTGGTAGAGATCTTAAGAGGCCCCGACGTCTTTTGCCACGGAACAAAACTGTTTCACTGCAAATTGTTAGCCTGCACAGGAATGATTTATCTTTTCCTTTTGCTATGATGATGTGATGTTTGAACAGGGCCCAGCCCTGCAGTCACTGGCAGAGCACTCTCTCCTTGGAGATCAGTAGGTCTGTGTCAGTAAGGCCATTCCACCAGCAGCAGCACCTAGATCCACGGGTCCCAAATTGTTCTACACCTACCACTGCATAAAGCTGTTCCAAGGTGATGAAAGGGCTCCATCCATATTGTTTGGGCATGACTGATCCCAACTCTTGACCCTGGCTTCCAAGGGTCATGGTATTCCTCTCCTTAACATCAATGAGATATCTAAAATAGTAATGAAGGCCTCAACTCCTATTGAAGCCAAAGATGTGTATCAGAGGGTGAAGAAGAGGGTAGAAGCAGAGCTCCTAGTTTGTGTTCGGCATTCTGCAGGACGAAACCCATCAATGCTGCTTGGCTTCCAGTGCTTAATTTAAGCAAAGGAACTCCTACAGAAACCTTCTTGAATCAGCAGGAACTAAAGCGAAGGAACTCCTTTCTTCTACAGAAACCTTCTTGAATCAGCAGGAACTAATTTTTCACAACTCCTTCTCTATTTCTACTGCTATTTGAGAACACCTTGGTCTTTGCAGAGCCGCACAAACCAACAGAGACAGCTCTAAAATGTCTTACATGGCAGCTCCAAATGCTTACAGTTTATGTAAAGCCATGGAGCCAGCATGATAAGATCTAATTACCAAGCGAATTAGTAAAAAAACAGCTGCAAGGTTTGCAGAAATGTCTTGAAGTGCAGAGTAAATGGCCACAATTGATAGAGTTACTGCACAGGCATCCTGAGGGCACAGTCTGCAGCGCTTGAGTCCTAACCAAAATCGCTGTCAACAGTTGTTGTTTTCTCCATTCTGTTAAATGAAAAGAGCATGAAAATGATCCTGCAAACAGCCATTTAATATTCTCATGCACATGAACTGCAATTAGCAGCAGCAGCAACAACAAACTCTGCTGTAATGTGTTCATGGTTAATCAATTCAATTGATCACTGTTTATTAAATAAAAACCTGCTCTCTAAACAGTTCTTCTCTAAGTGCCATGTTTTGGGGCTTGGGGATATTTTTTTTCCCTAGCTTTCTTTTTTTCTTTTTCTTTCTTAAACATGCTGCTAGGAAAATCAGCGGACCAATTAAAGCTTTAAATTTAGATCCAAGCTAAGAGAAATGCTAGCAACATATAGCCCCTTTACAAAAGCATTAGCTTAAAAGAGGTTTGAGTCAGCCTAGCCACTCCCTGGGAAAGCTACACCAAATCTGATTTGTTCCTATTTTAGAGGGTTTCAAGCCATGTTAGCAACAGCCAGCGTATTTATCTGTGTAAGAGACAGTCATGACCAGGTCAGCTCAGGATATCAGGAAGTGGGCCATTGATAATGCAGATTAGGGGGCACGCTTTATTCACATCAGCACTGTAGCATTGATCCCCCCTATTCTGCACCGTTAGAGAGCAGATCGGAAATCAATGAATTCCAGGCTGGAGAGATGCTGTAGATAACAGCAATCCTCTATAGCCAGTTATCTCCCTACAAGGAATAACGATCTTGTACAGAATTGAATGCTTTAAATGTACGAAGAATATACACTACATTACAAGTTCAATGGAAGATTGATACCAGGCCAGATAAGAGTCTGGGCGTATCCCCAGCCCTGAGCTAACTCCAGCACTTGAACACTGCACTAAGAACTTCCACCTTCAGTACTGGACTCCTCCTTGCCCTTCAACTGCTCCAAACGCCGCAGAAGGGAGGAGAAGGGGAGTGTTGACACACAAAAATAACCTCGTGGGATTTAATTAAGACTACTGAACCTGTGTCACTTGTAATTTATGGCAGATTTGAACCCGTGCCTCAAGAGGGAGAAAATGAAGGCATTTCCAGTACATTAGCTGACTTCAATAGCAAAGTCAAATCTGACGTCCTGTGACCCTCGAGTGAACGAAGACTAAGGAGTCCCTGTTATCCCAATTATTTCTGACTAGATTTGTGAGATGTTTGCACTACCATGGAATCCAGCCACAACCAGGTACCTGCCCTAATGGGGGAAGTGCAAAGCCTCCTCATGCCACGAAGCCCTTGTGAGAACATTAGAAACCTCCAGCAAAATTGGGTCACTAATGGCATGTTCCATGGAGAAAAAGGGATGTGGGGCATATTCCCTCCCCTGTCAGCAGACACTTGGCCTCTACAGGAGCTAAGAGAAGGCTTACAAATAAAGCTCTGCAAATGACACGCTTTGCCTTTTATGGCCAAAGTGAAAAAATAAACTTAGCAAAAATGCTTTAGGTCAACTAAAATGTTTTCTTCAGTCTCGTATCAGGTGCTTCACCTTTGATCCTTTGGGAGACTGGGGGAAGGGTGAGAACATGCTTTACTTATTGGTCAAAATCAGGCATATTCTACTGAAAATGTTAAAAAAAATTAAAACTGTTTTTCATATGCTTTGCTTTTCAACCAGAATTAATTGCTAACTATGCATCCAACTTCCAAGTAGGTTCAGCTGACTCAAAATTATCCATCTCTTCAGGGGTAGGAGAAGAAATCACTGAAATCTTTCACTCAGAATAACTTCTACAGAGGTATTTCAGGAAACTGAAAAGCAGAGATACCTTCTCTTTTTTTGTGTGTGTGCCAGTCTAAACGAGTTCAATAAAATAATATTAAAAGGAAAACTTTTCACCAAGATGAGACAGATGTCTTGCATGACTGACCAGCCCTGAAACCAATAACAACGCCAGCGAGGCTGAAAGCTGCAGCAGTAGCAGCAGCCTCTCTAGTCTGACCTGTTTGAGAGAAAAGGGATTATTAGGGAATAAAATTAAATCCTTTCGATATAGGTTCCACAGCCAGTGAGTTTAGCACGCAGATGTCTAGTGACTGTGCTAAATCCATCTTTACCCCTCGGCTTGCGAGGCAGCATCAGCTAAATGAATTCCTGACCACGCTGATATGACAGCTGACAGTCGTGTGGAGGAGAGGAGGAGGCAGGTAGGTCCTGCTCTGAAAGACACCATGGGGAAAGATGTCCCCAGTCCCTGCCTGAAGCACCAGCCCAGTTTGAGGTGCCCTTACAGGAACGCCACTCCAGGGTGGGGTTTTTTTTTCCCCCTGTAGGAAATTGGCACTCTGAAGTTGGGACAGAAGCAAAACCGCATCAAAGCGGTTCATACTTAAGTACAAATTTTCCTTGTAGTTCAGTAATTTATACGGATTAGCAGCCACTGACCTTCCCAAGGCCCCCAGCCACCGGGCGCCATCCTTGGTCACAGAGTGACCTCTAGTGTTACCAACGGCGGCGAGGCAAACCGACCGCCCCGCGCTCGCTGCTCACGGCAGGCCCCGGCCCTCACAGGAGACCCCGGCCCCCCACCGCCGGCCTCGGCCCTCACGGCAGGCCCCGGCCCCGGCCCCACACTGCCGGCCTCAGCCCTCACGGCAGGCCCCGGCCCCGGCCCCACACTGCCGGCCTCAGCCCTCACGGCAGGCCCCGGCCCCACACTGCCGGCCT
>NW_015090862.1:16606765-16611479 GCF_001431845.1 Calidris pugnax
CCCAGTCGGTCTTCAGAGATCAGGTCAACTGGAGTACCATTTAAGCACCACAGGGTATAGCAGCTTTGCTTCAATAAAAAGCCTACAACTAGAGCATCCTTTTGAAAGTCTCACTGTGCTGTCAAAAGTGAATTCCAGAAGACCTGTATATCCCTAGAGCTGTGACTTTCCAGAACTCCAGAAAAATTCCCAAAAGTAGGGCTCCTGTGGTCAAAAGTTCATCTGTTTTTTCCCAACTGTTTCAGTTATCTAATAAAAGTTATCCCTTCTCTCTATGGATGTTGCCTCACATACCTCTTCAGACCCTCACAGCTATTGCATTACAACTACTATCTTTACAAGAGGTGAAAATATCTTTACAATGACATCTGCCAGTATCACCTTACAGATCCAACCACCAAACACCATCTGGAAAAGCTACCTCTTCCCATAATATTTTTGCATCCTTCATGAGATTTTCTAGCAAAATTTTGTAATGATTTGTTTAAACACACAAAAAAAAGCTCAAGGGATCTATGTTACTCTGACATCTGTTACATTCAAACTCTCTTCAGGGTCCTGTTAATGGAGTTTCCCCCGTGATGAGGTGCAACTCTACAGATGCAAACCTTGCAATGTTGCCATTTATGGGACCTTCACTGATGTTACAGGGTACATCTCTCCGTTCATAAGACCAAAGACACTTTTCTACAGCAGAGGCAGCCTGGCTTGTACTCCCAGGGGAAGCACAAAGCAGAGAGAGTACAAAACAGAAAACCATAGTGTGACTGCAGTGATCTACAGCCAGCCAACGATAATCCTGAAACTGAACCAAACTCTGCCTGTCCCTGGCACAGCACGCAACAGTCAGAACCAAAGATGTGATGTGAAAACAAAGTTCATAGCCAGCTGTCAGTCATCAGGGACATGTGTGACACTCTTCTGACCTGCAACTATTCTACACCCCACCAGGAGCTGGATACTCAGGACCACTGCTAGGAGATGGCTATGTCAGTAAGCCCGTGTGACCCAATCCACCACGAGATTCACCACTGTTTAGCCACGTTAGCCCAGGACTGGCAAGCAGAATTTCTTTACACAGTGAACACTGCAGCAGGCTCTGAGATGGCTTGCATCTAGTTACTGAAGTATTTCTTCCCCATCTTCATTGCTCTCAGGTTTGGTGTGGCTGCACCCACCAGCCAGCGTAGATGTGTGATGGAGAAACTGGTTGTACAATCTCACCACACTTGAGAGATCAAACTGGTAGAGATCTTAAGAGGCCCCGACGTCTTTTGCCACGGAACAAAACTGTTTCACTGCAAATTGTTAGCCTGCACAGGAATGATTTATCTTTTCCTTTTGCTATGATGATGTGATGTTTGAACAGGGCCCAGCCCTGCAGTCACTGGCAGAGCACTCTCTCCTTGGAGATCAGTAGGTCTGTGTCAGTAAGGCCATTCCACCAGCAGCAGCACCTAGATCCACGGGTCCCAAATTGTTCTACACCTACCACTGCATAAAGCTGTTCCAAGGTGATGAAAGGGCTCCATCCATATTGTTTGGGCATGACTGATCCCAACTCTTGACCCTGGCTTCCAAGGGTCATGGTATTCCTCTCCTTAACATCAATGAGATATCTAAAATAGTAATGAAGTCCTCAACTCCTATTGAAGCCAAAGATGTGTATCAGAGGGTGAAGAAGAGGGTAGAAGCAGAGCTCCTAGTTTGTGTTCGGCATTCTGCAGGACGAAACCCATCAATGCTGCTTGGCTTCCAGTGCTTAATTAAAGCGAAGGAACTCCTTTCTTCTACAGAAACCTTCTTGAATCAGCAGGAACTAATTTTTCACAACTCCTTCTCTATTTCTACTGCTATTTGAGAACACCTTGGTCTTTGCAGAGCCGCACAAACCAACAGAGACAGCTCTAAAATGTCTTACATGGCAGCTCCAAATGCTTACAGTTTATGTAAAGCCATGGAGCCAGCATGATAAGATCTAATTACCAAGCGAATTAGTAAAAAAACAGCTGCAAGGTTTGCAGAAATGTCTTGAAGTGCAGAGTAAATGGCCACAATTGATAGAGTTACTGCACAGGCATCCTGAGGGCACAGTCTGCAGCGCTTGAGTCCTAACCAAAATCGCTGTCAACAGTTGTTGTTTTCTCCATTCTGTTAAATGAAAAGAGCATGAAAATGATCCTGCAAACAGCCATTTAATATTCTCATGCACATGAACTGCAATTAGCAGCAGCAGCAACAACAAACTCTGCTGTAATGTGTTCATGGTTAATCAATTCAATTGATCACTGTTTATTAAATAAAAACCTGCTCTCTAAACAGTTCTTCTCTAAGTGCCATGTTTTGGGGCTTGGGGATATTTTTTTTCCTAGCTTTCTTTTTTTCTTTTCCTTTCTTAAACATGCTGCTAGGAAAATCAGCGGACCAATTAAAGCTTTAAATTTAGATCCAAGCTAAGAGAAATGCTAGCAACATATAGCCCCTTTACAAAAGCATTAGCTTAAAAGAGGTTTGAGTCAGCCTAGCCACTCCCTGGGAAAGCTACACCAAATCTGATTTGTTCCTATTTTAGAGGGTTTCAAGCCATGTTAGCAACAGCCAGCGTATTTATCTGTGTAAGAGACAGTCATGACCAGGTCAGCTCAGGATATCAGGAAGTGGGCCATTGATAATGCAGATTAGGGGGCACGCTTTATTCACATCAGCACTGTAGCATTGATCCCCCCTATTCTGCACCGTTAGAGAGCAGATCGGAAATCAATGAATTCCAGGCTGGAGAGATGCTGTAGATAACAGCAATCCTCTATAGCCAGTTATCTCCCTACAAGGAATAACGATCTTGTACAGAATTGAATGCTTTAAATGTACGAAGAATATACACTACATTACAAGTTCAATGGAAGATTGATACCAGGCCAGATAAGAGTCTGGGCGTATCCCCAGCCCTGAGCTAACTCCAGCACTTGAACACTGCACTAAGAACTTCCACCTTCAGTACTGGACTCCTCCTTGCCCTTCAACTGCTCCAAACGCCGCAGAAGGGAGGAGAAGGGGAGTGTTGACACACAAAAATAACCTCGTGGGATTTAATTAAGACTACTGAACCTGTGTCACTTGTAATTTATGGCAGATTTGAACCCGTGCCTCAAGAGGGAGAAAATGAAGGCATTTCCAGTACATTAGCTGACTTCAATAGCAAAGTCAAATCTGACGTCCTGTGACCCTCGAGTGAACGAAGACTAAGGAGTCCCTGTTATCCCAATTATTTCTGACTAGATTTGTGAGATGTTTGCACTACCGTGGAATCCAGCCACAACCAGGTACCTGCCCTAATGGGGGAAGTGCAAAGCCTCCTCATGCCACGAAGCCCTTGTGAGAACATTAGAAACCTCCAGCAAAATTGGGTCACTAATGGCATGTTCCATGGAGAAAAAGGGATGTGGGGCATATTCCCTCCCCTGTCAGCAGACACTTGGCCTCTACAGGAGCTAAGAGAAGGCTTACAAATAAAGCTCTGCAAATGACACGCTTTGCCTTTTATGGCCAAAGTGAAAAAATAAACTTAGCAAAAATGCTTTAGGTCAACTAAAATGTTTTCTTCAGTCTCGTATCAGGTGCTTCACCTTTGATCCTTTGGGAGACTGGGGGAAGGGTGAGAACATGCTTTACTTATTGGTCAAAATCAGGCATATTCTACTGAAAATGTTAAAAAAAATTAAAACTGTTTTTCATATGCTTTGCTTTTCAACCAGAATTAATTGCTAACTATGCATCCAACTTCCAAGTAGGTTCAGCTGACTCAAAATTATCCATCTCTTCAGGGGTAGGAGAAGAAATCACTGAAATCTTTCACTCAGAATAACTTCTACAGAGGTATTTCAGGAAACTGAAAAGCAGAGATACCTTCTCTTTTTTTGTGTGTGTGCCAGTCTAAACGAGTTCAATAAAATAATATTAAAAGGAAAACTTTTCACCAAGATGAGACAGATGTCTTGCATGACTGACCAGCCCTGAAACCAATAACAACGCCAGCGAGGCTGAAAGCTGCAGCAGTAGCAGCAGCCTCTCTAGTCTGACCTGTTTGAGAGAAAAGGGATTATTAGGGAATAAAATTAAATCCTTTCGATATAGGTTCCACAGCCAGTGAGTTTAGCACGCAGATGTCTAGTGACTGTGCTAAATCCATCTTTACCCCTCGGCTTGCGAGGCAGCATCAGCTAAATGAATTCCTGACCACGCTGATATGACAGCTGACAGTCGTGTGGAGGAGAGGAGGAGGCAGGTAGGTCCTGCTCTGAAAGACACCATGGGGAAAGATGTCCCCAGTCCCTGCCTGAAGCACCAGCCCAGTTTGAGGTGCCCTTACAGGAACGCCACTCCAGGGTGGGGTTTTTTTTTCCCCCTGTAGGAAATTGGCACTCTGAAGTTGGGACAGAAGCAAAACCGCATCAAAGCGGTTCATACTTAAGTACAAATTTTCCTTGTAGTTCAGTAATTTATACGGATTAGCAGCCACTGACCTTCCTTCCCAAGGCCCCCAGACACCGGGCGCCATCCTTGGTCACAGAGTGACCTCTAGTGTTACCAACGGCGGCGAGGCAAACCGACCGCCCCGCGCTCGCTGCTCACGGCAGGCCCCGGCCCTCACAGGAGACCCCGGCCCCCCACCGCCGGCCTCGGCCCTCACGGCAGGCCCCGGCCCCGGCCCCACACT
>NW_015090862.1:16612339-16615106 GCF_001431845.1 Calidris pugnax
CGACACCATGGGGAAAGATGTCCCCAGTCCCTGCCTGAAGCACCAGCCCAGTTTGAGGTGCCCTTACAGGAACGCCACTCCAGGGTGGGGTTTTTTTTTCCCCCTGTAGGAAATTGGCACTCTGAAGTTGGGACAGAAGCAAAACCGCATCAAAGCGGTTCATACTTAAGTACAAATTTTCCTTGTAGTTCAGTAATTTATACGGATTAGCAGCCACTGACCTTCCTTCCCAAGGCCCCCAGCCACCGGGCGCCATCCTTGGTCACAGAGTGACCTCTAGTGTTACCAACGGCGGCGAGGCAAACCGACCGCCCCGCGCTCGCTGCTCACGGCAGGCCCCGGCCCTCACAGGAGACCCCGGCCCCCCACCGCCGGCCTCGGCCCTCACGGCAGGCCCCGGCCCCGGCCCCACACTGCCGGCCTCAGCCCTCACGGCAGGCCCCGGCCCCACACTGCCGGCCTCGGCCTTCACGGCAGGCCCCGGCCCCCACTGCCGGCCTCGGCCCTCATGGCAGAACCCGGCCCCTCCATCAGCGGGCACCGGCCCTCACGGCAGCGAGAGCTTTTGCCCTTTTTTATTTATATCTTCACCCAGGGCACGAGGGCACTATCAAACCCTGTGAGCTTGGTCCTTCCTATATTTTCCGCTTCCTCACTTGTGAAAGTTTTAATGAATTTTTTTAAACCCTGATGAATGTTAGTGTGGAAAGGTGAAAGAGGGAGAACTGAGCAAACGTGGGTTTGAATCCATTTTCTGCCGAGCTCAGGTGTCTGTAAGCAACTGAACAAACCTGCTGTTCAACACAATACTAAACCAGCGCCACCTTCCAAAGGCTACTTCTGCACCTTTCCAACCCCAGTCTGGAAAGCCAAGCTCTAGCACAGTGGCAGGAGGGGACAGACACATGGCACCTCTTAAGCATGGCTTTCCATTTGAGTCTGGACAAGCACCGAGCACTCTCAAATCAAAGCAGCCCTACCCAAGATGTGAAGGTCACTGAATCACTGCACAGTAACAAGTGCTGGAAGTGAACACCTTCTGATAATCAATCCTTCAGCAAGAGATTGTCTTTTTCCCCACAGCTTCCTTTGGGCCTCCAGTTCAGCTTAGAAGAGAAAGAAATAGTTTTAAGTCTTTGTGTTTATCCATCACTGCCCCCAGTAGCTGTGCATATTGGACATCCACGGGGAAGGGTCAAAGCTACACCACAGACAAACCCTCCAGATCTTTTCAGTAGGGTCAAAAGTACAACATAGAGTAATGAAACATAACCAAAGTTCAATCAGGTCTTACTGAGTTGACCAGAAAATAGTTTTTAAAGTCCACTTCAGACCACTGTCAGTTTAGGTACCTGAAGAGCTAGAAACCCAGTATACTCCAGGGGCACAGGTCTAGCACAAGACGTCCATGTACTACTACTTTTCAGTGATGTGCCATAAGACTTCACCTCTCCAGTCTGACGATGTCCACATGCCTTCCCTAAATGCAACAGCCTGGACTAGCAAAAGTTCAGCAAGTTGTGAAATGCCATGGCAGACCTGCGTTTGCCACACTACTGGTAGTCTGCCTGGCACACTTCAGTGCTGGGGGGTCCCTTTCTTCTGTGAGAATTAAAATTAAAGGAGAAGAAAAGTTACTAGAGCTGAGAGGAGCTATGGGGGCACATATGGTAGGTGAAAGGCAGAAGGTGAATGGGAAGAAATAGGCTAAGGGGGGGAGAACATAAGTACAAAAAGCTCACAGGAGACCAGGAAAGAGCTGGAGAGCAGTGGTCAGGATGTTGCCAAACTGGCTTTTGCTGATTTTCAACTTCAGTTTTCCTTACAATGAAAATTAATGCAAGTATTTTGACATGGATGGGGGACTGAGATAAGCAGATTTTCACTGCTGAAATGAAGTAAGGGTTTACAGATACTTCTTTGGCATTTCTGATTCGTCTATGCTGTTGGCTACTTCCTTTTCTTTCTCTCTTTTACCCTCATCTATAAGCACATCTCAGACCACTCTGAGTTCTGACAGTCTTCCTTAATTCATGGGCAGACTTCCACCCTCCACAGACCAACAACAGCCTGCTACACACATCTCTTCCCCCAGACCATGGAATGAAGACAATGTTGCCTAAGATTTTATAAATAAAATAAAACAAAACATTTAATTTAAAAACCTCATATGATGTCTTTCACCTACACAGAAGAGTTGAAGAGACAAGTGCCTATTTTAAGCAGGGAAGGCTAGAAAGTCCACTAGTAGCTGACACAGTGGCTTTTCCAGACGAAATGAAGACATGAACTGGAACGGCGTGAACGACAGGGTTGGCATTCCTTGCAGGCCATGATTATCACTTATCAAATTACCCATGAGCGGAGCAAGCCAAGTGGAGCAGCACATCACACTGACACACACCAAACCAAGGCCTGCAGGAAGCTTCAGAACTCACTGTCCTCAGCCGGGGGTGAAGAAATGTTGTAGATCAGGCATGAGAGAGTGACTCTGTGTTCAAAATTACCTGTTCTCATCTCAGATTCATAGAAGTCAGAAAAGGAACCCACTACTCAGAAAAAAAAAAAAAAAAAGATATTCTAATAACATACAATAAAAGAAAGGTTAAGGAAGCCTGGAATACATCTGATTATTGTCTGGTTCAGTGTTCCAGGGGCTGGCCCAATAGTCCTTGGAGTAATCAACTTCAGCAGGCCCTTAACACACAACCAGTCTGAGAGACCATCTCCAGGATACCTTGGGTACCATTGCTCCAGGAAGAAATCT
>NW_015090862.1:16615121-16634537 GCF_001431845.1 Calidris pugnax
TTCTTGCTCTGGCGCTTATGCCAGATCTTCTCTGAGAATCTAATCCGTCTAGGTCTAGGTCCTTCAAGAGCCTAACATGTCCTTGTTGCAACTTCTGCCTGGTTGTCTACCCTCAAAAAAAAAAAAAAAAAAAGATATTCTAATAACATACAATAAAAGAAAGGTTAAGGAAGCCTGGAATACATCTGATTATTGTCTGGTTCAGTGTTCCAGGGGCTGGCCCAATAGTCCTTGGAGTAATCAACTTCAGCAGGCCCTTAACACACAACCAGTCTGAGAGACCATCTCCAGGATACCTTGGGTACCATTGCTCCAGGAAGAAATCTCAGCTGAAAGAGAAAGCAGGTTTGATGAAGGCTGAAATTAAGGGTTGTTCAACACAGAACACTGAATTCAAATAGGAGGGAGAAAAATTAAATGATGCCTGAAGACTCCCTGACAAGACATGGATTCTGGAATAACACTGCAAATAATCTGCATCCATTTCCAAAGGGCAATGGGCCCTAACTGTGAGCTTCCACGGAGTGATAGTCCAGAGCTATTCCTGACTGATATCTCCTCCTGTAGACGAACACTCACTTGTTAAAAGCAAAACGCAGTGTACTGACAGCAATAAACTGTAGAATTCAGATACGTTTCTTAGGGCTAAGAGAAGTGTAAACCTCAAAGATAAAATTAAGGAAAGTTTCTAGGTGTAACTTGAGGAGTCAAAGGAGAAAGCTAAAATCAAACACCACCAGACAGACAACTATCAGTAACCCAAACAACAGAGAGGTACAAAAGGCCAGAGAAATAGCAGCCCAGATGGTGGTCATGTGAAAAAACACATTCCACAGATTGCAAAGCACTTAACTTATTTATGATTACAGACAGAGAAGGATGGCAAAGTTAAAAAAGAAATGTGCTTGGACCATAGTCATCATAGGCAAATGCCAGTTGTGCACCTCTCCAATTTTGACCCATTGTTTCTTGAATTATTTTTCCAGCAAAATAACTTTGATGTTTTAGATATGTCTAGAAGAAAAAAAAAAAATCTCATGAGATAATTTACAATATTGCATATCAAAGTACTGCAGGAAAGGGTGATTTTATTGAGAGACAGAAATTCTAGAAACTGTTAAGGTGGTCAACAACTACTTGCCACAGATCTCCCCAAGAAAAATAAAAGCTTTTGTCGTGAGTGAAGTGATAAAGTGATAATATTGCAGCTTCTCCAGTATTGCCTGAGCATTCATACCCTAACAAGAGAGAAGAATAACCATGTCAGGAACATCTCTCCTCTTTGTCTTCATTAATTTACATTTTTGGCTGCACACCCCAGAGGTGTGCAGCAGAGAGGAATGTGCAGGCTCAAAAGGGCTCAGCTGGAATTGCAGCCCAGTTCTGCCATAAAGTGACTCAAACTTCATTAAATAAAATAAACCTGTTGTAGCCCAAGGATTGACTGGCTTGCAGTTTCCCTTGCTCCTGGGTTAATACAGCGAAGTTGGCACATTGATAGAACACTCAGCGGGACAATGGGGTGTGCTGAATTCAAATGAGTCTTTGTGGCTGGTAGGACTGTACTGGGTACTTTGTTCCTAGTCTGCTGCTTGAAGGAAGGGAACAGAACACAGCTAAAGAAGGGAGAAAAAAAATTAAAATCTGCAATTGCCCACTGACATAGATTTGTCACAGAAAATTGAGGATCTTACAGGCCTTGAAGTGACTACAAACTAGAGAAGATCATAAATTCCACCTTGGACTCCAGATTAAGAGGGTCTTCTGATTCCGATATGCCTGACTCCAGCTCATTATAAAAACTATCAGCCCATACATCCCAATGGGATATTGTCAGAAATTCTAAAATAGGTAGAGCCCATGTACTACACCCGACCCACAGCACACACGCTGGACAACTGAATCATGTAGCAAACCAATGACTACCAGAAAGTATGAGCTGCACACTTAGTTCACAGCTCAGCTGCAAATCATGCTACACAGGAGATGTCAGGCATCAACCACACAGAGCTGATGATGTGAAGTTGTGACACCCCCCAAGAGCATGCAAGATGGAGTCTGTCCATGAGATCCTAGTGACCATCTGCTGGAGGTTTCTACTTGTAGAGCAACCCGGTAAGAGCTACTGCTCCAGTAGTGCTGTCAGACATCTAGAAGTCAAAATATACACTGAATGGCCTGTTAAACCCAAAGCCTTCTGCCAAAAGCAATAAGAAATTCTTTCCAAATCTTGATTCTGGTTCCAAATCAGTCAAGCCAGCACTCAGGAAAGGGACTTAGGCATTGAACTATCTAGGCTTGGGAATAAAATGCAGAGTAGTAAGCAAGGGCCCATGTTTGTGCACGGTTGGCAAGGACTTGATGGGGAGACACAAGAGCCAGCACAACAGGGAGCGCCAAGCAAAAGCACACATCTGAAACCTGGCCTCTTTGCATACTCAGATATTGGTACCCTGCCAATAGCAAGGCACCTCTGTAAAACCATAACTCAGGCTTGAAGCTGATTCCTACCATCAACAAAAAGGCAGGTGGGGCTGTGACCCCAGAGAGGATTACATACTTGACTGCCAAGACCAAGGCAGCAGATCTCACAGGAATCCGAATTGGCTTTCAGGAGGTATTGGGGAAAAGCCTAGTCCATTTTGGCATGAATTACGTACAGAAGGGCAGGACAGAGATTCTGGAAGCAAAATTTAGGTTCTGGGGAAGGAAACTGCAGACAATTAATATTCTCTGAAAACACTCCCAGTAACTTCATGCAGGACTGGAAGGAGAAGCAGGAAAGTCAAGGTTTAATACCTGGCTGAGAGAGGATGGTTGAAAGAACAGATTCGTCAGGAACTGAGGACACATCTGGAAAAGGGGGCCCAGGCCCAATGAGCAATCTCTGGCTCATTGCACAATAGTCTTATGGGTACTTAAAATTAGGAAGGTTGTGAGCAGGCTTTTAAACTGGAGAGCAGAGGAAAGCAAGGAAGTGCAGAGGCACAAACAGCTTTCACTGATGCTTCTTTAAGGACAAAGCCATGAAAATCATGTACCCTTACGTAGAGGACACAGCTGGGGATAGAACAAGTCAGACAGAAGGACAGAAAACAGAGTAGGTGCCATTTGAGTGAAGTACTCTGAGAACAAAAACAATGATGGAAAATGCCAGAAATCTAATAAGTGAGAAAACTGGAATGTCTTAATTAGGCGAGGACATCAACTAAATGCGTATTTCAGAAACTTGGAGGACAGAAGACAACCCATGAGATTCTCCCCACATACCACCCACTCCGTTTATGCACAAAACAGATAAATATGGGGTGATTTCCACTATATACAAGAGAAGCCATTCTGGGAGAAATGCCCAGTGGCTAATATTTATTCCATGCTAGCTGCATCAGCAGTGTTCTGGCAGCAGCATTAAGGCACAAAACCAGTTTGTGCCTGGGTGCACTCAGTACCTCCCTTGGGAGATGCTGCCACCTTTAACTACAATTTGGGTCATGTTCAGCATGCACAGTTTATCACTGCTGAATCCAACACACTTTCTATGCTATCAGGAGAACAGCGGGCTAAATGCAATAGTGTTTTGAGCTGGAGAAGAGACTCTGACAGTTTTGGAAAGACATTAATGCCATAAAACAGAAATAATACACTAGGTAAGGAGTTAACATACCAAGGTGGGCAATATATTATTTTAAGATTCAATTTCCAACAATTCTGTGATTCCGTGATCAGTCAGCAGGTGTCATGCCCCAGGAGATGAGGAAGCACTACTTGAAATGGTGACTGACATAGGGAACTGAGAGTCCACAAGCTCACATCTCTGCACAGGCTTGTCTTTACACCTCTCCTCACGCTGACAAGGAGCTTCTCCGCTTTGTTTCCTTGGTTTCTGCATCCCTTTGTGTCCAGTAGTCCCATCATTTGGGGCCATGCTCTCCCTGTTTGGTTCCTCTGGGATGAGAAGTTGCAAACTCCATGTTCACTGCTACGATAACCAGCCATGGCATCGGCGCCGTGAGCTGAGACTTGCCGTGTCTCAGAGGCGTGAAACTGAGGAGTGATAACCTGGCCTCTGTTGGTAGCCCTCAGTTTATTCTGTGTTTAAAACTACAGATGTACAGGCTTTAAGGGACCTCATGTGGGGTCACCTAGTTCTTCCTCCCAGCCCAAGACAGGACCTACATCACTCCTGAGAAATGAATTATCCGAAGAAAATATTCTGAGAGCAGAAAAGCAATTACTTAAACACCGCTTCATTTTAATGCCTATCAGCTTTCAATCCATATCTGTATCAGTGTGGGGGTGTTTAACACAGGATTGTACAATTCCTAGAGTAATTTCAAGAACAAATTGTACCAGAGCCACAGAGAGAGAGAGACATCCCTAGGAGGTATTTGGGTAACATAATCAATTCATACAGAGACAGCAAGTGTGTGAGTATGCATGCGAGTACAAAAAAAGCACATGTACACACACTCCCACACATCACGCCGGGATGCTGCAGAATGCCATAGACATCAGGAGTATAAAAGCCAGCCTTTTGCATGCATTATTTCTGAAATTTCTGAAGCCCTCCTGCTTCGCAAAGCTGAATTATTTAAAACTAACATGGGGAAGCAGAATTGCACTTTAAAGAGGAGGAAAAAAAAAAAAACCCAACATTACCTGTATCTGAGCAAATCAGATTTTGTTTCATACTCAATTGCTCACAAAGAAAGTTTATAACCCTGATTTGACCTCACCCAGAGCTGCAATTTTCCAACTCACAGGGTGACAAAACTAAGTTGAAACACATATCTGAATACACCGACAGCAGTTTGACCCTGGCTTGAGTTAAACTGATTTTTATATCTAAAGACAACAATCATTTTCTTGTGTCGTCAGAAGTAATGCAGGGGGACAACAGTGCGAGGAATGTCACAACATGGGGTGCTACAGACTGGAAAAAGCAGCTCCTTGATGGGGTCCCCTGGTCTCTGGTGTGCCCCTGGTAAAATGATCTAAGTGATTCTGGCCCATTGCCACAAGCCCTCTTCTCTGCTGTGTGTGCAGAGAAATGTGTTACAGCATTATGAACATGTCACTGGCACTGTTAGCAGCGCAGGGATAAAACCTCACTCATCTTTAGTGCAGCGAGTAGGAAAGTGTATCATTCCTTTAATTATTAAGCACAAGTGAACTATCCTCAGTTTCCCAGTTTAGACTCCATTGTGCCCTGCAGATTCATCGCTCACGGGTTGACATCGCAGAGCTTTAAAAATATTTTGCTCTCTTTCTCTAGCCCTTTCTCACTTCTTTGTTTATTTTTTTTTTTTTCCTCCCTTGAACTCCCAAGCCCTCTGAATCTGAGGACAGCGAGCACCACGAGTGAACTCTGAACAAAGCTGGCAGCTCTCCTGCCTCACCGCTCACCCTCCCGCCAGCGCAGCCCCCGCTCCAGCCTGCCAAGTCCCCCCGGCTCCAGCCTGCCAAGTCCCCCCTGCCCAGCCCGGGTGCTCACAGGGGATGGGGTTTGTGAGCCTCCTGCACTCCTCACCTGAGGTCGGTGCTGATACAGCTCAGCAGCAGGAAGGGCCCAGCTGCAGCAGGCGGTGTGCCCATCACTCTTCCAGGAATGGGGATGCATCGTGTCACTCAGGAAACCATTGCTCAATAATTATTTCTCCAGCAAACACATCTACGCTGGTACATTGGCTTCTGCAGCCCAGGATGTAGGTCCAGAAGGAGCCTGGGGAGGATCTGCGAAATGAAAGGGACAAGATCTGAGTTTTGGCTGAAAGACCCTTTGAAGTTTTCAATGCAGCATAACGCTGCTGTCCTATGCACTGGGCTGTCTCCTGCAAAGACCTGTCTTCTTCACCACTTGGCTTCTCTGGGATGAGTAGGTCCATGAATGGACCTCCTCACTCGTTTGGAGGTCAGAAGGAATAGCATTTTATGGAAGAAGGCCAAATTCAAAACAAAGAGGAAACCAAAATTAATCCTTGGAGTAGAGACCAGCCTAAATCTTGGTATTTGGATAATGAATCAGACTGTGTCACCTACACTAAAAGAATCGTGAACATTCAGGGCTCTGGTTTTGCATCTCTTGACTGGGTGTAAAACCCTGTGTTCCTTCCAGATCACATGTTGCCATCTGTCTCTGCTTCTCACCAACTCCATTTGGCCACATGCCGCTCTTTAGGGCATATGGATGTATCAGCCAGTAAAGAGGAACATTACCTGAGGTTTTCATTTCCCAGTGCTCTTTTTGTGCTTCCTGAAGTCTGACGTCCTCCCCCTCCCCTGAACATGGCCCTGAGTTTGAACTAAATCCAAGATCAGTGTAGTTCAGATTGTAAGTCTGATTTGATTTCACTGATGCCTCATTGTGAGTGCCTTTAAAACTGGGAATGGGATAGAAAAAGAATAGACAGAGGAGAAACAGCAGGCAGTGTGAGGTGAGAGAACCTTTATTTTAGGAGAGATAACTATGGAAAAAGTGGAGGAATAAATTCATCAACACCTGTGGTGTGGCAGGTGAAGTGGATATTGATTCAGGTTAAAGTGGTGCACCTGGGCTGCTAAGAACAAGCCCAACTAGAAGACAGAGGAACATCCTGTATCTAGGTAGACATGAATGTTCAGATTCCAAAACTTAGTTCAAAACTTTGGCCATCTAAGTAGAGAGTACAAACATAGTACCGGCTATGCAGTTTGTGCAGCTCTGAATAACAGCTGAATCCCAGAAATTTCAGGAGCTCAGATCAGATCCTACATATGGCATAACGTCCCCGTGGCGGGGCTTTCCACCTACTCACCTCCAGGCCATTAACCAGCTTGCAAATGTAAAGCTGAGCCCAAGACACAGGGAGAACCTCCTACCAACCCCATCCTCTCCATGCAGCCCTCCAACATCTCCTTACACCTCCTTTCCCTCTCATTTCCTGCTTGGCTCATTTGCTGCCCAGTTTTTCTCTGTGCCCACCCTATGCCAGGTAGGACACCATGGTCTGTATTGCCCGAGGCTGCAGGGGAGTGCTGGGGGCACACAAAAGCCATGGGGTGGGTTTGTAGACATCACTGTCAACTTGCATCAGTTCAGCCCCTGAGTTATCTACTACTGCAAACCATCCTCAGAGAGCTCTGCACATCTTCCCTGCCAGCTGCCAGCCACAGCACAGTTCCTATTTACTATCACACCACACAGCCAGATCTGGAACCCAGCTTGTTAAATCACAGCGTTGATCCAAGCTATTCCATGGCTTGGACTAAACCAACACGTGCACATCCCCTTTGTTAGTCTTTCTAAGCTCAGTCCTGTGCCTCGCTGCATACATTAAACTGGGGGGTGAAGAGAAGGATTAACACAGTGTCTGCACTGGATTTTTTTTTTACTCTGTTTGTGCTGAGAGAAAGGGGAAGGCAGATGCTTAACCCCCAGCAGGAGCACACCACTGAAGTTAGCTTTGCAACCTCCTCTTCCTTGCCAATGTCCCTGTGAAGATCCTCCAGGCAATCTGCACGGAGGAAGCTCTGGCTCACCTGCAGTCACTTGCATCTGCGAGATCAGCTGCTTGGTGGCACCTCATCACTGTGAAGGGCTGGAGCTGCTTCATCTCAGCTCCTGCTGAGTTCTGAGGTCAGCAGAACTTGTGAGTGTCTGCTACACGGGGAAGCAAAACGCTGCTCTGCGAGTAGCAGGGTCTCACAGCCTCTGCTCAGATGAGAATGCAGCTGGAGATGTAAGTCAGGAGCCCCTGCCTATTACCAGAGACAGGATTTTGCTTGCATGAAAGGCAGATACTCCTCCTTCCCATCTCCTGCGTAGCTAGGAACCACGCTCCCCTCTTTAAGTAATGCTTATATCTACAGTCTTTCGCAGCCTTCTAATTATGTTCATAGCTAGATCCACACAGCTCAGCTTTCTGCTCCATACTGTGCTACCTCTGCTGAGCCCCACTGAACATTAACCACACTGTGCAGAGTCGAGGAAAAACCCTGGAAAGCATCTGACACACCATGGATACTACTTGCAAGAGAAGAAACAAAGTTAGGACCAAAAACAGCCTGCAGAATTTCAATCAGTGCGCAGACAAGAAAGAATCGGAATCAAGTTTTGGACTCTAGAAAGGTCTTTTTTTGCTGCCAAAAAGGTTTTTAGAGCCTTTTATGGGGAGTTAATTCAGAAACAAGAGGTACAGCGCCCCATGATTATTTTTTTTTAAGAAGAGAACTGTGCTTCAAAGCATTTCTTTGTATTTCTGAGCCAAGGCACACCTGCCTTTTATCGATCTACTGTGCAACTGGAAGAGAGCCAACACGCTCCTGCAGAGCAAGCCCCCACCAGAGCAGCACGATGCTCCATCAAACACTGGCCACCTATCCATTGTCATGTATCCTGTATTTGTCACTAGCCAGATCAATCCCATGCTGTTCAGCACATTTTAGGAACCCAGGCTAATAAATCATTTAAGTGCCTCTCACTTCACAGATGGTAAGTGCAGTTCAATGAAGGTAATTATAAAAAAAATTACTTCTGGAGCAAAAAAATCAAAACATGGGAATATCTGTCTAATAGAAAAGGCCTGCAAAGAGATTTGGGAGTTCTAATAATTCTGAGGAGCAGGTTAAAGGTCTGAGAGTCTGACAGTAGGTTTTCCCTCTGATTGACTGAATCGATCCTGTCCTCATGTAAGAGCTCTGGGCTCCTGTATCTACGAGATTTCAGGTCCTGAAAACAGGGCCGAGGCAAAAAACTATACTGAGCCTTCTCCTCTCACTATAACGGGGTGGTTTTTTTCTTTTTGCAAACACAACATCCATCACTGAGATAAGATGATGGAAAGGTGCAGGTCCTGCAGGGAGCAGGGAAAATACCCAAACTCTGATAACAGTGGCAGATTCAAAGTGAACTCCCAAATTTCCATTTGCTTTTTGTTCTTGGATTTCGACACAACATGCTGTGACTGTGTCATTTCAACCTATCACTTAGAATCATCTTTCTAACATGGCAGAATAAAACTCCTTAGTTCTTAGATGATGCACATAAAGGAAAGAGGTTCTTCTCAGCCAACATCACTGAACATATATTTATGACTGGTCAAACTCCTCTCTCCAGCTAAGAGGCAACAGCAAGTTAAGTCATCTTTGTACAGCCATTGAGGCCACAGCTACTACCACCTCTGCGACACATAGCCAAGGGAGAGAAGCAAGACAGACAGGAGAAAGCAGTCTCTCTGAAGCATCTTTCACTCCAGGAGAGACTAAGAGACCTGTGATTGTTCAGGCCCTTGTCCTGACCCTTCATTTCTGTTCTGGTTTGTGTCTCTGACTTCTGACTCTCTCTCCATGTCTCTTAGTTCCAGCTGCAGATCTAAGCACAGAAAAGGGCTGCCTCTCCTTTTCCAGCCTTCTTTGTGTAGCAGAGCTAGTTCAGCCAAACTTCAGGGTTGTCACAGAATCAATGCTCCCAATACTACTGAGATACAGAACTAAATACTAAACTGTTAGATTTATTTATATGTAGCATGGCAAAAACTAATCCAGCAACTGGCACAATCCCTCTAGAGTTTAAAGCAAATCCAAAGCAAAGATCTGAAGTCATCTGATTACCATTTTCTTTCTTTCTCTTTTAACCCCAGTGAAAGATAAATTAGTGTCCCTCAAGCAATTTACAAAGTTAGTCGTGTTACTCCATCCAATTTTGCATTAAGCTATACACCCAATTTTAACAAACCCACTAATTTTAAAAAAAATAATAAATCACATAAGGCCTTCACATAAAGCCTTTAAATTTTAGGGTATTTACCTGATCCTCTTACTGTCTAGTAAGTTGTGATCTTTATCTTGATCCAAAGACATTCTGTTGACTATCCCAAGGGTAAAACTTTGTTTACAAAGCACTAGGTAAACATAAGTGGCTGTGTCTCCTCCTTACAGCTTTCAGAACAAATAACGTTTTTCTGATCACAATTACAATTTGAGGACTGTGACATTTAGTGATGCATTCTAAGTGACCTTAAATTGTTATGTAAAATAAGATGTGCAGGCCAAATGTGAAATATGGTTCCAGGAACAGTTAGGAGATTATAGATATGAATAAATAACTTTGTTGAATGAATACCTTCCTTGGACCTTAGAATTTCAGATGGATCTCAATAGCAGCCAATCATAAAACCCTTCTTATTATGAAAAGTCTTAGCAGCATAAAACATGCAATGCAGCTACAAAAGAGAAGAGTTAAGATGAGGACAGTTTTGGTGAAATTCTTCACTGTGCTGAAGGCAGAAGACGAGCTGTATCCCCAAGACCTTGGAAGTGCTGGGTTTTTTGACGCACTCTTAGAGACTCAAGAGATTTTACCTAAGATTCATCCCTGGCATTTGAGTATGCATCCAAACTGAATCAATAAAGTTTTGAGAGCTATCTAATATGAGTTAGCATAAGTTTAGTGATTTCATAAGTGCCTGAAGCTTTCCTGTTTAGTTTCACTAAAGTCATCAACTAAACCAGTCTATAAACTAGGTAGCCCTGAACTCTTACTCCCTCTCCTACTTTGACAACAACTTCCATTTAATTAGCACCTTATCATGCTGAGACATCTCAAGGCACTTTATGAAAGATGTATAGTCGTATAATCTGCAGTGTCAAGGTAACAAATGAAATCAAGACAGAAAAAACAAGGAAAGCTTCAATTTAGATTTATAGAGCAAAAGAGTAGCAAAGGACAAAAAGGGTTGGATCCTCAGCAGATATATATCAGTGACTGAGTAGTGTTCTTCATCTTCCAATGCTCTAGTCCACTAACTTGAGGAAAAGTTTCTCCTCTTACCTTAGTCATGTTTCGTATTCATATTTCCACACACTAGAAATTCCTTTAAAGTACCTAAGAAAGAAAACCTGGAAACAAAGTTTTGATATTGCTGACTGGTAACTCTTTACTCCCCTTTAAACTCACCTCCACAAGACTGTATGTAGAACTAAAAATTATAGTAAAAATAATTTAGCATTGCTCTACATTGCCTCTATTTAATGTCTTGCCTGTGGGTCAAGAAGTAACGTATGTCACATCTCACAGTAAGATGTATGCAGATACCCAGGTCTGGTGCAGCATTATAAGTGAGGCTGATACTGGAAATGACACCCATCAAATGAGAAATTAAACACCTGTCCAATCTAGATTTCTCCATATCAACCAGGTGGATACTAAAGATCATATGACACTCTTCACAAAGCATGGGGGACAACGCTGGTGTCTTGACCAGTATTCCCTACTCAAAAGAACAGGGCTATATATCCTGGACCGTGAATAGCCATAACAGAGAAGCTGGTTTCCTCTAAACCATTATTAACATTATTAATCTGGATCAGGGGGCACGTCTTGATGTTCCTGCTCAGATTCTGTTCAGGTGAAATGCTCAGTAAATGTTGAGGATTTGCCTTTGCCCTTACCTGATGCATTAACTTACTTAAAGCCCCATTTCTGGCCACTATCACAGTCAGAACATGTTCAAGAGCTGAACTTCAGCTCTTCAGCTGTAGCTGAAGCTGACAGAAGACCACAAGATATTAGGACTAAGTTTTAAATTAAGGAGTCCACTCAAACTTGTCAGTTGGGCCAAACTGTTACTAGAAACATTGATAAGGAAATAAATAATTTTAAAAATCATATTTCAAATGCCTTCGCTCATAAAATTCTTCGCTAAGCACTGACCTCACTGCATTTTGTTATATGTTGCACCCAGCCATATTAATAAAATGGATGTCTAACATATTAAATTCATGTCAAAAGTAAATGGTAACGTTAAGAAAATCTTTTTCTAAGGCGAAAATGCAATTTTAATGACATCAAAGCACAGATTCGTAAGAAGATCATGTGCTCCAGTTTGATGATAAAAAAGAAAAAAAATCAAGAGCTCAGGCATTTTCCTGATGTACAACAATGAGCCAAATAAATTATATATTTGAAAAGGAAAACAAACAAACAAACAAAACAAACCAAAATGAGGACAGAGATTAGAAAATGAAAAACACAGTCTAATCTCACCATTTTTGAATAGTCAGGGTTAGTGACACACACTACTGGAAAAGATTCCAAGGCAACAGGGAAATAAGAGTTAAAAAGCAATGAATAAGAATCTCTCTGCTTTAAATACACAAAATATGCATAAAATTAAACAGCGTCATAAAACAAAAATATACAAAATGGCCACAACAAGTTACATTTTCACCAGAGCTTCACGGGTTATTGGAAGAACTGTGTTTTTAAACCCAGATTTCCTCTCTCTTCAAAGCTTCTGATAATATGCAAAAGCTCATGGTTTGTTGCTATAGAAAAAAAATAATATCCTTGAATACAATTTCACATTATTCCCTTTTCTCCCTCTTGGCTTCTGTGATGCCACTAAACCTAGAATGTATTTTAGTTCAGAAAGATCTACTGGCCTGTCAACTTTCAAAATACCCATCAAGCCATTTTTGTAACACGTTGGGGCGAGGAAAGGGGAAACCAAATTTGAAGGACTTGTCAAAGCTCACAGTAATTTATGAAGTGAATGGAAAGTGCCTTTGACAGTAAGAAACTACTTGATATGAAACTACTTTGCAGTGAAATAAATACTATAAACTAAGCTGAGATGCCAAACTTCTTGCCAATGTCCTACCAAGGGGCTGTGCAATGCAGGGGCCTCTTTTGTACCTAATTTATGCCACCTCTGAAAAAAAGATTGTGAGAATCCTAACTGTAGAGAGTTTGTCAACATCAATCAGTGGAACAGTCTCAAGGAAAGGTTAAGAGCCATGTTCATTTTCACCCTCTAATGAAGGTACACTATGTCCTACCTTATTTAAGTATTGCTCGGGTTGCAGTAGCACATGGAAGCACCAACAACAGAGATCCTCTTAAAATTTGGCACCACACAGACATGTAACGAGATATGGGAGTTGTAAAGCCTTGAGAAATTATGTTCTAATCACACAAGATGACACAGGAATTGTTTCTGTCCCCCATTTTGAAGGTCAAGAACCAAGTACTCAAAATATCTGGCAAAGGTGGGAGTTGAGCCCAAGTCTCCCAAGTACCTTAATTACAATTTGAACTAAGTTGGACTAAAATGGCACACAGCAACGAATATTAGCAGGGTAAATAAACTCTACAGAAATAGGTAAAGTAGGACTGGCTAAAAATTTTGTCTGGAAGTAGAAGAGCTCTGTGGAGATTTTGGTTTTAATAAAAGAAAGCTTTACTAGAAGTGTCCTTTCTCTGGGAAAAAAAAAAAAAAAAGAACAGTGTGGATAACATCCCAAATAGTCTCTATCTCTGATAAATAGCCAGTCACAACATTACATTTGGCAAAGTCCCTGAAGAGTACACATTACTTTATTACTGTTATTATTTCTACAGAAATAGGATTGTACCAGTATTGTCATAGAGCAGCCTAATCTTCCCCAGGCTTTTTGGGTCAGAAATGAATATATGGTACGGATGTCCCAACAAGGATTGCTGGGCCAGTCAGTGAAGGGATGCCATGGAAACACAAGGCTATGATGCAAGGGGAGGATACATCAAAAGATACAGGCAAATTCAAGCCAACACGGAGATACGGTCCAATAATTGAGAGTGGTGGGCTCTGAAGAAGCAGAGACTCTTGTGAGCAGGCAGAGACTGAAAAGGACAGTTGAATACAGTGTTTTGGGGACTTGCAGAGTTTCTGATAATAGGCAATCATTTCAGCACAATGCTTAGAGCATTTAGAGACACCCAATGCATTTTCCACTCTTACGCTGAGATTGAAGAATGTTTGAGGAAATTCAAACACCTCCATGCCTGGTGAAGTGGAAAAGGGGTTACAAGTGGCTGCTATAGCTTAATGCAAGTATTATCCAGCTAGCGCTGAAAAGAACTCAGAAGAGTCAAGATTAGGTGGCTGCAGAGCAGCCTAAATCACCAATTTGCGGATTGTTCCCAAACACAACTGAGAATGGAGAAAAAGTCAGCTGTGAAAAAAGAGTCAGAGATTCCTTTTGTAAGCTCAGTGGCATGTGGCTGATTAGAATTGCAGGCGGTGTTTTCGGTCATTGTTTGCTCGTGTTTTGTCTGTAAATCTGAAAACTGTAATAACATTTCATACTCCCAAAGAAGACCCAGAAGTAGAGAAAAGATAGTCAGTCTGAATGGCGCATTTACAATGACCTCCATTTCTGAATCCCTTTATTCCTTATCTCTCTCATTTAATCAGTGAAGGTTATTAATAGAAACAACCCTATGTTTTATTCGTCCTTAATGCCAGGGTTGCTTCTTAAAATTATTCAAGAGATGCCAGTATGGAAGTCTTCTTATTCAGCCAAGTAACAGTGAGACTAACTTCCAGTGCTAGTGGTAAAGCTAAAAAAAATGTCTTTGCCATTAAATCTTTGAGGGTTTCAAATAATTTTTAAATTGTGAACATTACCCTAGGGTACATCTTTATTTTCAAGCTTCAGCTATTTATTTATCTTTTTAATTGTCCCAAAATTCAATTTTTAAACTGAGTTTGATCGGGTTTGGATGTTTTTTTGTATTTGTCAGCCCAAGGTCAGTCTTTGGATGAGTGCCTTATTAGCTTAAGGGTTTTAACAAGTAGTATAGGAGCTGGGGGTTCCAGTAGTAGCAGACAAGCCACAGCCTTTTAATATTTAGTATGTTGTTTGGGGTCCAATTGTGTTTTGGTTGCTATGGTACGAAGTCTCCCATAGGAATAAAAAAACACCCCAGGGCATTGAGTCCACATTCTGGGGATGTTCTGGCAGCAAAAAACTAACATTGTGCCAGTTGTAGGCTTTCGGATTTTTACAATGTTTTGCATGCAAAGTGATGGAAGCAAGATAAATGGTTGCAGATGGTTGAACCTAGACTTCAGAAAACAAATTTAATTTACCTAGTGCACTGCATATCTACACTGCAGATGTTTGCTTGGTTTGCAGGTCCTGCTGAAACAATTTTCCCATTTCCCTGTTTCTTAAAAGATGGATGAAGAATAACCTAATGAGTGAGAAGAGCTGCTCAGCCTCACATCACCAACATAATACACTCTTGAGAAGCCAAATGCTAAAATGCAGATATTAGAGGGCACTATCATATCTCTTTAGAATTAAAACTCACTATCAGAAGATCCAGATTCTAATCCCACTTCTCCCTGATGAGGACAATTCATGTGAAAAAGCATCTATTAGAATCGGAAAAGACTGAGGGAGACAGTATGGAAACTTGTATGATGAAGGCCCAAACAGACTCTGTAGGACTTCAACTTGGCAAGGAGATGACGTAGAAATTATGTTAGGGGTCTATAAAATCATAAGTGGCCTGGAAGGGTTGGACAGGAATGGACTGTTCACAATCTCTTCCCATATAAGAATTGAGAGGCCATTAGGTAAAGCCCATGAAATCTATGTTCAAACAAGCAAAGGAGGTTCTTTGTGTAACAGAAAGCAGATGTGGAACTCCACCAAAGGCAAATGCAAAGACTTACATGACTTCAAAGAGAGGATGGCCAGGGCTGGTAAGAACGATCCAAGTTCAGAGATTCTGAATTTATCCACCTATTTCTGTGACTATTCAGATCTATGGCCTGCCAGTGCATTTTTCCTAGTATATAGAATATCATCCTATTCCAAATGGCTTTTCTTGTTCTTGTTAAGTGTTACCTCTGTCTCCTGACTGCCTGAAATGCCAAAGCCTGTGGTTATCAAGGAGATAACTTTTGACTGTTACACTCACTTCTGACTGTTACAATAACACCCCAATGCTTGTAATGTATGAAGAAGTCAAATACTGATATAATAATTAAGAACTTCAAACTGGTTTTCAGTAACTTTCATTAGGTTACTAGTGTTCAAACATGAGAAGGAGGCTTAAGCAAAACTAAAATTACCTGGGAGATGACTTAATTCTTCTCTGCAATGAAGAGCTCATTGAAGGCAGCTAGAAACAAGTCCTACAGAAATGCCACAAGACAGAAGTGCACAGGGGTAGCATGTTTATGTATCAGCACACACATATTAGGGAGAAGGAATTCTAAAGTCTCATGAATTATTGCCTGTTTCTAATAAAAGCCCTTGTTTACTAGCTAGGAAATAATTCAGTTAATATAACAAATGGGTAGATTTCTCTGCTAAACTTAAAGATTTATCCCTGTAGATCCAGAAGGCAGAAATTATGGGTCTTATAATTCTGCTCATACACACACTCAAAGCAGACACTCCCAGGGTATTTTCATGTACAGGAGTTCATGATCAAAATGGTGCATAACCTAGAATTGTTCATCACCGAGAGGCTCAAGTCAGGTTATTCAAGGCTTTCTATGATAAGATTAATAACAGGGAGCATACTGAGCCTGGAGCAAAACATTGTCTAGGTCATGGCAGGATAACTATCCAGTCTATCACAAAAGCTTCATGAACTTTGCAAAAGCTGAACTAGATGCAGAGAGGTACTGAATAACTCAAAGTTGTCAACAATTCCTCAACATAGCTTGTATTTTCAAGTGTTTAGGCACTCAGCAGGCCATTTTCATTATGGAGCTCAGGGAAAATGGCTTATTGTTCACTTATTTCTAGTAGCTGGAATAGGAACAGTATGCAGTGATTATCAAAAGTACCTTTTGCTGCACAGAATTTCTCAGTAATGCAGGGACAGACAGATATTTAGTACAGGTCATGGAGAGGATAAAAAAATGTTCTTTCACTAAAGAAACACTGGTAGGTTTTGGACCAGCACACCACATTTCCCTTACTTCATGATCTGGAGGGTATGAAGCCTGTTGACCTGCCTCCTGGAGCAACCTATGCCTCAAGTTTCAGAACAAAATATACTACTTCTAACACAGGTTATGCTACATTATACAGAAAATGAATTAAGAAAGCAGGCAGGACCAAGAAGCAAAGGCAGAACAGAAGAGGTACTCCTGCATGCATCGCTTTTTCCAAAGACCAGCAATCTCATTAAACAGTTCAGGCCTTGATATTCATCCACAGCCTTTGCTTCTGTACCTTCTATGACAGCAAGTTCCTGTACTCCCTGAGAAAGCATTTCTTTTTTTCTACCCCATATTCACTGCCATTGATTTCATTGATTGACCCCCTTTAAATCAGTCAGTGCAAAAATATAAAGGGTATCAGATAGGGTTCCAGAGTGACATAACCTGACATAATATAGCCTAATGTGACAAACTGCTGAAGTCTGAAGGAGAAGATATTCCCAATTCCAGACAGATATCAAGGGTGAACTGAGACAATCTGAGGTTCTCCATTCACACCTCTGTGAAGCAGCACCACCCTGTCAACCCATCTCCCACTTCTGTCCTTCAGTATCAGTACCTTTCAGGTGTAAGATGAATGAGGGAATCCATCACTTTAATTTTTACCTTGAATGAGAAGGTCTTTGATGGCACGCACTCCTGCTGAAAACCTGTGGGGAGGAAGTTACAAAACTCCAAAATTTACACCCAGCTCTCACCTGTGGCATTCACAGTGCCCGCATCAAGGAGCTGGTGAATATTAAGTAAACAGTTACACTGCTATCAGAGTGGAGGTATAAGGACAGCTGCTTTTTAAGCACAAGCACATCATGCTCTACGGATTTTCACAACTCCTCCAACATATGAAACGTGCTGCTCTCTCCGAGTTGCAATTGCTGACAGGAGCTGCTGTTTTCACAGGTTGCTTTCTTCCTGGAACGAGGTCAAGATTTGAAGGGCCGCCAGGAAATAAGAAGGATCCTGTCTTTCATGTGTAACTCTTAATGCTTTCCTTAAAGATGTCATGTATAATAACTCAACAGAGCTTCTGATTGCACGAGCAAAGGTGGCTTCATTGCTTGACACGGTGTACTCAGCAGTGCAGACAGCAAGAAGCACACTGCTGTGCTGGGCCGCTCTGAGCGCTTAACAACTTCAAAGCCTGATGCTCTTTATTCATTGAAACCCCTAATTCTCTTCACAGGATCCCCTTCGTAATTAGATGAATGTTTCAGTCTCTTCAGACAGACGTGGAGGGGACAGATACCGCTGAAAGCGACGGTGAAAGCACACCACTGAAATTTAGCATGAATGTAGGTGTCTCACCTGAGAGATCGCATTCATTACACAAGCTATGGAAAGTGATGGGTTTCTCCAAAGAGTCACTCAAACCCTAATATTAAGAGGGAGTCCAGCTTTCTCCATTGATTATGTAGGAAGCAAAGAGGAACTGGCCTTCTAACCTCACCGTTTACAGTGTAAATAGTCTCAACGTTTCACAATACTACAGTAGCAATTTGTGGTTTTTTTTTTTTATAAGCATGATTTCCTGCACATAAAAGAGACAGGAGGGTGTAGAACTGTTTGCATAACACAGGTTTACAGATTGCAATGGAGTATCATCAGTTACGTGCGCTCACACAGCACTGAACCACAAAGTGAGGACAAAGGAAAACAGGTTTTATCACCTTGCCAAAAGTTTGCAAGAAAATTCTGTGTGTCAGGGAAAAGTGCATATTTACAACTTATGTTATAGCAACACTTAAGGCTGGAGACATGAAAGAAATAAATAGAAACCAGGTTCAAGAATGCACCCAGTTAGATAGCTGCTTTTACATCATCTGTATAGGTCGTCAAGGTTCCTAGAAGATCCTCATATGAAAACTTTAGAAGAAAGAAAAGACAGAGCTATACAATCCTGCTGATGCAGAAGATTAGGTACTTCTGTACTTCTGAAAGCAAAGGATCCATGTTGGAGGATGAAATCCATTATGTGAAATCCCTTTGCATCTCCAGGTAAGTGGGAGGGTGGAGGGACCTTTCCATTTCACACCCCTTATCCTTCCTGCATTACCAGATACGGAGCAAACCCTAATAATCTGCCCTCCTTGTGGTTTCTAGTCCTGGAATTAAAGCAGACACAACTCTGCAATTTTAGCACTCCAGCAACTAAAGGGAACCCACTGGCTCGCCTACTCATTTGTAACACGTTACAAGAATGAAACTGGATACTTAAATCCTAACTTGTCCTTTATCCTCATTGTTTTACATTCATCTGAAAAACTTCCCCACCATGCAGGCATTCACACTGCTACTCCAAACGTGTGGAAGGAGGAAACGAACACAAGGTGTTACATTTGCCCTGCAGGTGCCCAGCTGAGCTAGAATCTGTTCCTGTCCATCTGCCCAGGTTTTTTGCTCTATGTGACACATAAGATTGCAAGATTAAGAACTGTCTACTTTTTTTCTTTTTATGGTAGAGAATGCTGGTTGAGATCACCTGGAGGAAAAGGTATCAGACCTTTAGGAACCTATGCAGACAAGCACAATAAACTCTGCAAGAACTGGGAAGCAAAATACTTTTGCATCTGGAAACTCAGAGTGGGATTCATTACATACCAACAGTATTCCTCTTTTCTCTTCCTAGAGCTCACTAAAGAAGGTCCAA
>NW_015090862.1:16635166-16934527 GCF_001431845.1 Calidris pugnax
CTGAAAGCGACGGTGAAAGCACACCACTGAAATTTAGCATGAATGTAGGTGTCTCACCTGAGAGATCGCATTCATTACACAAGCTATGGAAAGTGATGGGTTTCTCCAAAGAGTCACTCAAACCCTAATATTAAGAGGGAGTCCAGCTTTCTCCATTGATTATGTAGGAAGCAAAGAGGAACTGGCCTTCTAACCTCACCGTTTACAGTGTAAATAGTCTCAACGTTTCACAATACTACAGTAGCAATTTGTGGTTTTTTTTTTTTATAAGCATGATTTCCTGCACATAAAAGAGACAGGAGGGTGTAGAACTGTTTGCATAACACAGGTTTACAGATTGCAATGGAGTATCATCAGTTACGTGCGCTCACACAGCACTGAACCACAAAGTGAGGACAAAGGAAAACAGGTTTTATCACCTTGCCAAAAGTTTGCAAGAAAATTCTGTGTGTCAGGGAAAAGTGCATATTTACAACTTATGTTATAGCAACACTTAAGGCTGGAGACATGAAAGAAATAAATAGAAACCAGGTTCAAGAATGCACCCAGTTAGATAGCTGCTTTTACATCATCTGTATACGTCATCAAGGTTCCTAGAAGATCCTCATATGAAAACTTTAGAAGAAAGAAAAGACAGAGCTATACAATCCTGCTGATGCAGAAGATTAGGTACTTCTGTACTTCTGAAAGCAAAGGATCCATGTTGGAGGATGAAATCCATTATGTGAAATCCCTTTGCATCTCCAGGTAAGTGGGAGGGTGGAGGGACCTTTCCATTTCACACCCCTTATCCTTCCTGCATTACCAGATACGGAGCAAACCCTAATAATCTGCCCTCCTTGTGGTTTCTAGTCCTGGAATTAAAGCAGACACAACTCTGCAATTTTAGCTCTCCAGCAACTAAAGGGAACCCGCTCGCTCGCCTACTCATTTGTAACACGTTACAAGAATGAAACTGGATACTTAAATCCTAACTTGTCCTTTATCCTCATTGTTTTACATTCATCTGAAAAACTTCCCCACCATGCAGGCATTCACACTGCTACTCCAAACGTGTGGAAGGAGGAAACGAACACAAGGTGTTACATTTGCCCTGCAGGTGCCCAGCTGAGCTAGAATCTGTTCCTGTCCATCTGCCCAGGTTTTTTGCTCTATGTGACACATAAGATTGCAAGATTAAGAACTGTCTACTTTTTTTCTTTTTATGGTAGAGAATGCTGGTTGAGATCAGTATGTGACACATAAGATTGCAAGATTAAGGACTGTCTACTTTTTTTTTTTTTTTATGGTAGAGAATGCTGGTTGAGATCACCTGGAGGAAAAGGTATCAGACCTTTAGGAACCTATGCAGACAAGCACAATAAACTCAGCAAGAACTGGGAAGCAAAATAGTTTTGCATCTGGAAACTCAGAGTGGGATTCATTACATACCAACAGTATTCCTCTTTTCTCTTCCTAGAGCTCACTAAAGAAGGTCCAATTTGGTCTTGATTTAAGGTTCTGGTGGGGTAGGTTCCTCAAAACACCCATGATGTTTCTTTCTCCATTAAGAAATCCGTTTGTGTGACGGCTGTTCTTCACATTTAGTGAAAACACCTGCTTTGGAATAAGTCAGGTCCCTCACTGTCTTTCATGAAGGCACACAGATGTGTGCAGCTGGGCCTTTTTGTGGTATCCAGGTCTTCTTGAACCTTCTATGACCCTCTTTGAGCCTCAGACTTCTCCACCAGCTGCATCATTGATGCTCCATGTGCAAAGCTGATTCAAAGATCTCTTCAGAGCCTGTGTCAAATCTAGAAATCTTTGCTGTGCAAGACCAGCCTCCTGAACAAACCCTAATCCAGATATATTGCTAAAATCTCATTGATAATAGACTTCCCTCCCAAAATGAACTGACCAAAAAGTTTATCTGTGTTATTTTTCCTTTTCCCATGCCATCCATACCCTCTAGATCCATACACTGAAACTCATGGACCCAAATATCTAACCAGTTCCAAAATTTCAATTTGAATCACTGAAAAACACACCTTAAACTTCAACAAAGGATCTACTAAAGAAAATATTACAGAACTATTTGTGATGATTAGCCATAGGTCCCTGCAGCAGCTCTCTCTCCATCTCTGCGTAGCTTATGATCAACTAGACAATCCTACAATCATTGTCAAGCCTGACACAGAGTCACAACACCAGGCAGATATTTCTCAGCAGTACCTGAGTACTCCAGGTGCTGCTTTCATGGTTTAAAAAGCTCTCTCTCCATTTCTGCATAGTTTATGATCAACTAGACAATCCCACGATCATTGTCAAACCTGACACAGAGTCTTAGCACCAGGCAGATATTTCTGTAACACCTCAGTACTCCAGGTGCTGCTTTCATGGTTTAAAAAGACTTTTGAAGACCAAGGATTTTTCCTGGCTGGCCAAAGTATATTTTATTTACATTTAAATAGTGAAAGTATGATTCTGTTCCCATGCCCTTTGCATGTATATAACTTCTGGGTTTTTCACTTGCCATTTGAAGAGATAGAACATACTGATACCCACGCTATCCAGTACCGAGGCTAAATTCTCCCTTTCAGAATAAACAAGCCTTGAAGCTTTCATTTCTCTCTGACTTATCTCTGATCTGTTTGAAAAACCTGACCAGATCCTTCTTTTCGTCTCACAAAAATTCACGCCAAGCGAAGTAACATCATCACAACCTGTCAACACTTAGAGGCTAAACAAAGAAAGAAACAGATCAAGAAAAACAGAGATGAAAAGCTTTTGTGCCCCTCTTCCAAACTAATACTCCCAAAATGTGTTTGGAGAGAGGGGGAAGGAACCATTGTTTGAACTAACACATCAGCTGATGTGATTATTTAACTAACTATCTCCATCCCCAGACATATCAAATGGAATGCAATGCCAGCTGAAAGTATTATGTAGCCTTCAGTGATGTGAAACATATAAGCTCTAAGGCATACGGTTTGGCTGAAGACTCCAGCTGGCACTGGTAGTTTTATTGTACTGTGAAAAACACTGAAGTCCTCAGATGCCCTGCTGATCAGGGGCTCTGAGAAACTTTTCCGTGGATCTGCCTGACATGTACTCACACTGCAATTACCACACTCCTCCCTCTCCTGCTTTTCCCCTCGCTGCAGATGTATACGCGCGTTATTTAGTCCAAGAACACTTGTGTTGGGAGTCCATGTGCCGTTGCATTTGGGAGGAGGGAGGCATTCTTTGTCCAAGTGCTAAAAAATCTGGTACCTCAACTTTCACTTGAAGGTGGCTGCAGCACATGTAGAGACTATTAAAGGCTGTGTTTTGCTTCCTAACTTTTCACGTTTTTTCCTCCCTTTATGACATGTTTATTGGCCTTGAAGGGCGAGGAGGGATAACATAGGAAACTGAAGTCCTCCATTCAGCTCTGACTCACCTATTGTGCACCCCAGCCTAATTTAAGGACAAGTTGCACTAGGTGTGGTGACTAGGTAGTGTGAGCAACTGGAACCATTAATCCCTGGTCACATCTGATTTTCGGCAAAATCTAAGCCAGTGGGTCCAGGGTAGTTAAACGTGCAGCTTGGGCAATTAAAAAAAAAGAAAAAAAAAAAGGTTAGAGATGAATATTATTTGGCCTGAAAACAAATCTGCAAGGGGTTTTGGAGACTAGTGCCTTGAGGATTACAGCTTATTTGTGGAGCTTTAACAGGAAACTGCTAATTATGACACCTGCACAACTTTCCTTGAATTAGACCCTGGGGATGCATTGCCTCACCTAGAGATGTTAGCCAAAGCCTCAGGCTCTTAATCCATAGCCGTCACCTAAAGTGAGAACAGAACAGCCAGCCATAGGGCATTTGCAATCTTAGTTAAGAAAGGGTATTGCACAGTTTAAACTGATTTTTTCCTTCAAAGACAAACTACTTGAGTTTTGAATACTCTTCCAAGGAGTTTTACCCTTCAGGCTCTTGTGAAATCAGCAGTCTGAGCCATTAAAATGCCTTCCAGTCAAAGAGAGTGTGTATGCAGTACTACAAATCGGTTGGGAAAACATATTCAAACTATAAGAATCAAAGCAAATAGTCTAATCAATAGGATTGTAAAATGAGGGAATTCCACACAGTGCCAACGTTATCACTGACTCTCCATTTCGTTAAAATGTTAAAATGGACATGTGTTTCTCTGGCTTGGTTCTCTAGGTGAGATGAATATTAATTTCCAGACTAAAAAATATGCTTTTATAATTATTTTCTAGAGCTGCTATGCTTGCACAGTTTATACTTTTCAGTACACAGTGTTTACCTTGTGAATAATAAAACCAGGATCTTTTTCAAGAAAGCTTCATTTTAAGGTTTAGGTCAGGCAGTAATTTAGCCAAGACGGACTCAGGAAACCAGATGAACTTGCGTATCTTGCAAAAATTAAGGTTCTAAAAATTGCATGAGCGTCCACATTCTGGGTGAGACTCTGGGAACATCTGCCGTGACAGGCTTTTCTACACTGCCCACTGGTTATGTGGTAACGAAGCCAGTGCATCTACACAGCCCAACCAGCACCTCCCTGAAGAAGAGGAGCTTTGTTAATGTGCTCGTCCTCCTCCCCTTTCGCCTGCCTATGGGTCTTGGACACAGCAAGAGGCTGTAGCAGTTCCTGTTCCAGAGCTACGGTGACTATTTTAGCAGGGTGCTTTGTATCCAGAGAGGAGATTCAGGCCACCAGCAACAAGCATGTGACACAGGAGGTAGCTGTGTTAGGAACCCAGTTGTGCCACATTCCCCGTAGTATCGAGAAAGTCTCCTTCACAGTTCTGCAGCAAGTTTCCTCCTGAAGTGCAACTCACAGACAAAAACTATCCTGATGCAAATAGTGACTGACCACTATGCTTTTTTTTTCCCTTTTTAAATCAAACTGGTCAGTGGCAAACACTGCTGACATTGACCTCAGCCCCGTGAATGCAGCAGGCGCTCCTTGAAGCCTCTGAGACAAGCTCTCATTTTGTTGACAGAAACATGCCCCGAGTCCTGTCTGCAGCTCCTGCACCTGAGCCTCTTCATAACTTGTTGGTACTAAGGTAATAACTGATCCCTAGGTCTTACACAGTGTTTCTGTTCAGCAGACTGTGAAGTTATCTCCAAAAATAACCTGCCAGTGCCATGCTCAGACAGCAAAGTCCAAACCAGAATCAAAATTCTCATCTCCCGAGGTCCTGACACTCCCGTGTAACATCACAGTGTGGCTCGGTCTCTGACTAGTGGATTTGCTGCAAGTCTGCTCTGACCTTATTGAAAGAGCAATATTCAAACAATGACGAAGCAGGGCAACATATTTTTTTTTTCTTATTGGGGCAGCCAGGGCTGACAAACGGGTGGCAGGACGAGGTTAAGCAATGCATTCGTAGGAGAAAGCACTTGTGGGTTTATTTCCTTGTCTCTGTCAATGACTTTTTGCAAATGTCTTCGCTCCTTTTTGTCTCAAACCACTTAAAACATAGGAGCATTCCAAGTAATAATAAACTTCTCGTCTTTAATTTATAACTCCTAAAATTGACAGAAGCCCAAAACACTTTTTTTGAAGCCTGAAAAGGTGGCAGAGACACATATTGTGTTCTTAGCACAAGAACTTTTGTGGCTGCAAGGAGAGAGAGCTGCCAATGCGCTTGCAGAAATAGCAGCAGTATTTTATTTATCCCTGTCAAGCTTGGCCAGTATATTTTGCACTAAAGGAGCAGATTTACCATGAGGGGAGGAAACTGCTGCCTCCATCCCCTTTAACATTGCTCAGTGTGGAGCACATCCCAGCCCTGGGCTGTGAGTCCTGCCCTCTCAGCATCTAACCATCTCGTGGCTACATCTCCTACAAGGATCAGTGGAAAGGGCTATTACACCAGGTGCTGCAAACCCTCCAGCTCAAGTTTGCAATCCGCAGCCTGAGCCTCCTCTCCTCCCCAGCTTTCCTATCACAAAAACCCAGGAATCAAACATCAGTTGGTCCCATCACACCCTCTTGTCCTTCCAAAGCATGCAGTCAGTGGGCTTCTGAGCATCTCTGCTGTAACAGGGGATGAAAAGCAGCAGGGTAGGAGCGGGGGAAATACATACACCAAATCCTTGATGGGCAGCCCAAAGTAACAATATTGGGAGGGGTGGGAGAGGAGGGAGTGTGGTGCACACAGCAATACAAAAAGTAGTTTTTGTGCCAGGCTCATCAGTGTGGCAGGGTAATAAGGTCAATGTGAAAACAACTGGAAGGCACATTCCCCAGTAAACATGTGCTGAGTGAAAACGGCCCGACCTTATGTTGTAGAATCCAAACCCATTGAGTCAATTGCCAGAAAACATGACATGACCTTTCAGATTCAGTGAGCATCAGTTCCAAGAGCAGGCTGCCGTGCTCTTTTCCATTTCACTGCTGCCCCCGGAGGGCCTCAAGTCACCGGAAATAATAGCTCGGGCTCAAAATCTGCACTCCTTTAATGAAAAAAAAAATACACATGGCATCAAGTTTGACCCTGGTGGCAGATTTTTTATATGCTTAGCTCAATTTCTTTAAACTTAACAACCGTGCTTTTTTTTTTTTATTATTTATTTTGTTTTTTAAAATCCTCCCAGAGCTCAGGTTTTCCACACAACCCATTTTAGGCACTGGAGGAAAACTCTTGGTTTTGTGAATGAGGAAAATAATTAATAGCTAATGAGGTGCTCACTCCATCCCACAGCCTTCCCTCTCCAAACAAGTAAAGAAGAAACTACTCCTGTTGGAACATATTCTCTTCACTTTCTAGACTGAGAAACACACAAAGATGCGTTTTCGCCCACAAACCTCCAAAATCTTATTTTAATCCACAGAATTCAAGCTGCCCATGAGAGGAGTAAAGCTGTGCGACGTTCCAAGCACTAGCAAGATGAGAGCTTGTGATATTAAGTGCAACTCAAAATGTACTTTCCCTCCCACTGAATTACTTTCCCTGCTAAATCCTGATGAAATTTTTTCTCCCCTTTTACTGTCTCCCTGACAGACTGATGGGGCTGAGATCTGAAATCGACTTCAGCTTTTAGGGGAAATATTTATTTTGGGGGCCAAACAAGAAGCTTTTTTGGATACTATTCAGATTTTCCACCTCCTCTGTCAAAAAAAAGCAAAAAGGAGGCAAGGATCTGTGCCGTCTGGAAATTGTATTTATTTTGACTTGAGCTGTGCCAACCTGCAGTATACAAATACTCAGTCAAAACTGCCTACCATCTGTGTTTATTGTAGAGGAATAGCAACATCCAATGGCCAGTTAAATGCAGGTTAATTGCAGGCGTGTATTGAATTCCCTGGAGAGCCAAGTACACAGTTAGCTCCCCCAGTGTAATCTCTTTCCGTTACATGAAGGAAATCAAAAAGAGAAAGAACAACAATGCCAACCCACAAAAGAGCTGGATGCCTCTCCGCACAGAGAGGGGGTATCTGCAGGGAACAATAAGGGTCTATTAAATTCTTTCATTGGCACCGGAGAAGTAAAATGAACATAAATTAATCAGCTACAAAAGATGGGACAAGTGTTGGTGCAACTCTATTGAAGTCTGTGGAGTTGTGGAAGGGATAAATTTTACCCAGGAGCTTTCGATGTCTGCATATTTGAAAGTGGCTTGTTGAAAAAATTGGGCATTCTTAGGAAAGAAAAAAGGAGTGCGCGAGACTCCCTGCGAAATGCCATCCTTTTAATATCTCTGAACAGTCACATTTTCACCATGTTGGCATTTATCATTTTATTTCCTTGCATTTATAAAGCCATCTGGCCAAGATTTTCAAAAGCACTGACAAATTGTGGGCATCAAACTTTTAAGCTTAAAAGACCCAGACTGACAACAGCCGTGCTGAAAATTAGTGCCCCTGCAGAGATGTGGCAGGTTGGGCAGGACCAGATGCAGATGCTGTGGCCCATTTTGGGAGAAAGACAGGAGAAGCCTCTGGCTCATGTGAACCAGGGTAAACACTCCAGATCTGGAGAAGGAGCAGGGAAAAGGCATCTGCAGCTTCCTTAGTCACAGCTTGGGAAATCAAAACCAAAAGGGCACAAGGCACACAAAGTTTAAGGATCTTAGGTCAACCTTAGTCTCTTCCTCACAGTTGCCACTCTATACAATGCATTGAATATGGCCTAAAGAGAGAAGAAAGAGAAAGAGAAAAGGAAAAAGGAAAAAGAAGAAAAGGAAAAGGAAAAGAGGAAAAGAGGAAAAAGTTTGTGATGTACCTGGAAGATAGAAACTCTGGCTGGTGCCAGAAGTGGAGCAGGGAGCTCCCAGGGTCTCTCCAGAGAACATCCTTCCCACACACACTCTTGGAGCCAACATCACACCAAGCAATGCACCACAGGGACAGAGATCTCTCTCAATCACCGAGCAGATGCAGTGCTTTAAAACTAGGACCAGATTTAACCAAGAGAGGCAAAAAGAAAGGAAAGGAGCGACTCAAGGGGTCGCAGTATCATACACAATAGAGGAAAGATTGTGCCTTGGCACAGCTTACCCAGGAACGCTGTAGCCACATCTAGCCCAGAATGGCAGCACCCTACTTCCACACGGACCAGGCTAGAAAGAGCTCCAGGGCAGAGCCTTGGATGAGATAAGGGCAACGGATGAGATACAATCCCTCAGGCCTACTGCACAGTAAATTGCTATCACGGAGAGCCACATCATTTCCCTGACATCCCCTTTTGCTCTGGGAGAAGTCGCTCACTTTAGCCTTAAGATACCTAATTCCCACCTCTCCGGCAAGCTCTGCGGCTGCCACACCGAACCGACAGAAGCGTGACCCCTTCCTTCAGCTGAAGGAAAACCTGTGCACCACCCACCAGCCACACGAGATCCAGAGGGGCTTCATGGGGCAGTCGCTGCTTCCTCCCCCCTCCTACTTGTGTGCGCTCAGAATTTCAGCCTCTGAACTGTTTGCCTTTGGGGGGGGTTAATACATTTTCTCCTTCTTTTCCACATTGCCAGTGGCGATGTCCTTCTCACAGACTCATATTCTTAGGGGCATTTTTAGCTCTTCCTCCCTCTTCTCCCAGATGTTAAAGCTGCCATTAAATCTGCCTGCCCAATTTATAATGCTGAAGCCTTTCAGCCAAGGCTTAGTCATCTCACGCCTCATCTCACTGAAGCTTTCTCCCCTCCAGGCTTCTGCCCTCATCCCCTCCAGTCCATTTATCCAGAGTCACCTACCTTCTCTGCCATCCTCAGATCCTTCTGCTTCCCAGCCAATGCTCATCACATCAAAGCTTATTGTTTTCACATTCAGCACCTTGCACAACTACTTTTTTTTTTCTTTTCTCTCCACTTCCCCCTCTTTTCACTTTCATCCTGGCCCTCCTCAGCTCTCCCAGGGGGCAATTTGTTCATGACTTTCTTCCAATTTCATACCAGAGTTTCTTGTATATGCCAGAAACCTGATCAGGCTACAGTACTCCACGAGCTCAGATCCATATATCCCATGTCTGTGAGTAAGTTTAGTTCTTCCTCACATTCTTCCTCCTTGAAACATTAAAATAACCATTACCACCATGAAAAGGAAAATTAATGCTACACTTTTCTGCTCCCTTCAGTTACATCCCAGGCTCGTGTGCTCATGCTGGCTTCAGATGACAAGCTGTTCTTCTCAGGCCTCACATCTTTTGGGCATAACATCAGAGCTATTAGTGATACGATGTAATAACGGCTGTGCATGGTCTCCTTGAAAACTCCTTCCTCTCGTATTTCACCCCAAAGCGTTCTAGCTCCCTGTTTGGAAACCAAATCTTAAAATATCTTTCCATATTACAGCACTTACAATGAAATATTTGTAAGGGGTGTGGGGGTGGATTCTTAAAAAGCATAAGCCAGTATGGCTTTGTTGACATCCATGAAATATAATCGGCTTTATTAAAGTGTGTTGAGTAGCATCAGCTGGAGAGTTGGCCCCACAACCTAAAATTCTAATAGAATCAAGTCACTGATCCTGAGTTTAATACAAAAAGCACCATTGCACCCTTGGGATTTTACATTGCCAAATCGATTTCAGAAACTAAAGAGTAAGAATTGTGTTTCTCTTCATACCGACGCCTCAGCTCAGAACAAGCAATAGTCAGGGCTCCGGATATGCTGTTGTTTGAACTGCTGAGCCAATGAGCTGAGCATCTGAGCCCGAAGCTGACACTTATCGCTATGACCCATGGTGCCCTCATTTACCTCTTGAATTAAAATGGAGCATATCAACATATTTCCTGTCTTACTCCTTGGATAGTCTCTCACGCAAGGCTTCGGACTGCAGAGTTCATCATTAAATGCAGATTATCACCCCCAGGAAGTTCCAGAGGCCCAGAGAAAGATGCTACAAGCTCGAGTTCCTACAGTGGATTCAATTACAGTATGCAAGGGACATTTAAACAAGCTTCCCTGGGATAAATGAGAGAAAAGAGCCACCACACTCAGCATGAGCAAAATAAAAAGCAATCTTCAGCTGGTGCCGGCCATGCATATTTTGAAAACCATCCCCTTCAGCCATTACCAACAAGAAGTCAGCAAAAACTATTTTAGAATCTGAAAAGACAGAAATTTAAAGCATTTGGCAGCACAATCTGTTACTTAGGGACAGGCTTATTAAAAATGCAGCACTATTTACTGAAAGCAAAATGCAGACATGAACTTTTGCATGTAAAGCAAGCGCTTATTGAATGACAGGAACACCTTTCCTCCTGACTGGAATGGGAAGAAGAGTTGGTTTGATTATGCTGATGGATAGCCCTTAAAGAAGGTAATAATTGAAGAAGCCAGACTGAAACCTCACACAAACCGATTCGGCCAATGACTGAGAGATTGAATTCAACAAGAAAGGAGCTACAGGGAGTTAGAAGGAATTTAGGAAGAACCTCGTCTAGGTAGCAGCACATATCTGTGTCTTTGGAAAGACGTAAACTTGTGAAGAGAGAAGAGGGACCAGGCAATCTGAGTTGCAAAGGCAAATGTCAAAAATTGCAGAGATAGGAGTGGGGAAAATCAGAAATCAAGACAAGTTACATAGTGGGAAGAGGAAGAACACTGTGATTGTCAACCCAAATGACATAGTGGGAAGATAAGACTGAGGAAGAACACTGTGATTGTCAACCCAAATCAGAGGGAAAGGAGAGGAGGAAGGATTCAGAGCATGGGAGGTTCATTATTCTCCTTTTTCCCACTGAAACTACTTCTTTTGCCTGACTGCAGTTAAAGTTTTTTGGAGAAACTCAGCTATTTGAGGCAGCGACTGACCTCGCCATGGATTTATACTGCCATAAATCTCTGACTTAAATCAAGTAGTTATTCCTCATCTTGATAGATCAGGAGCAAGCCCTTGGAAGTGAAAGGTTCTATAGGAGCACGAAGCATTTTCTTAAAACACAAAGACAAGACCCTAAACACAAACACTTCAAGCTCACAGCTATGAATTCCTTTGCTACATGAAGACATATATCAGCCATGCCTATGGCTGATGGGAGCAAGTAATTTGTTTGTTTCAAGACGACATTATACATACTGTATATGCCTGAAAGTAAATGCAATAACCATTAAAATAATCATTACCAGACTAATACGCTCTGTACCTTTCTAGAGATTTTATACAGTGGTTTTAATCTCTGGCCTTCAGAGCCCTAGATGTCCATGGCTCCCTTTGAAACAGGTCTACAAAATTTAACTTAAAAGAAAATAAAAAGGCAAGAGAGATGTTAAAAGGTTTAAATTCAAGAGTTCTTGTCCAAGAAGGAAAACGGGTAGGGAAGACTGGCAAATTGAAAAGAGGTGCAAGTCTGAGAGGCTTGAAAAGTGAGTAGATTGTCCTGCTATAACTCCATGGCAACAGTGTACAACCACTGCACACATGGAAAAGAAGGAAGGGTGGAAGACAGCTTTCTAGTCAAATAATAACTTTTTCTGGTCAAAAAATGTATTGTGGCATATTTCCAACATCCCACATGATTCAGACAACTGAGCATCATTCCAAACAGCTCTGGCTTCACCAAAAACATCTCCAAAAAAATGAGATTTGCAACCCCAAGACCTAGATCACTTGACTACTTAACACTGCTTCCAAGCTTCCCAGCTGGCAGCCAGGGAAGCATCCTCTCTGTTGGATAACTGGAGACACATACTAAGACCAAGTCATTCAAAATAAGCCTAATAACAAAGGAGAGGTTTATAAAGAAGTCATTGTTTCTTCCACATTGTTTGCTTTGCTCCTTTAAATTTTCCCCATCTGGCAAATATGAGGGAAAATTACTGGAAAATGTATAGAGGGAAGAAAAAATGGTGGGGTTTCTTTGCAATAAATGATTAGAATAAAATGTTAAAAAGATAATCCAAGAGGCCCTTATTTCTGTTTCTTTGTTTTGAGTCTTAGTCTCCACTCCCTGTTCTGCTCCCCTTACATAAAAAATAAAAAAGTAAGCATTTAACACAGACAGTGTGGAAAGGGAATGGAAAGGAAATAAAAGAATCAGTATTCCCGGTGAATAATTTGGCTAGAGGAAAAAGACAGATACAGATCAGATTCTTTTGATATGTTAAAAGCATCCCAAAATGCCTACGCTCTGGATGCTTTTACACAAATTATCTTTCATCATAAAGGTACAAAATACATATAATGGACAGCTCATCTCTCTCCAATGAATATGTAGCCACTAGCTGATAAGATAATAGACTAAACACTGACCTGTCACAGACTTGATGATCATAAAAGTAGAGTTTAAAAAGTTAGTTCTCACATCTCAGGCATTTAATGGGCAGCCACTAAGATATGCTTCCAGTCTTCAAACTCTTTTCATGCTATTCTGCTTTAATAAGCATGGGCATAACCCTCAAACTGGCTGTACTTGGAGAAAGACACTGTTTGTACATATACTTCTCCTACAACCTCAGCTCCCAGGAACTCCTTCCCACTTAACCTTAGAATGACTAGTGTCATGTAGTTGCTCTGAAAGAAACAGATTAAAAATCATTTCAGTGCATGCAGCAGCCCAATTTGTTTTATATCCTAATTGCAAGAGGGACCTGAGGCATCAGTTGATGGATAGGCTCCTAATAAGCAAAAATTATTATTGCAATGTGAAAACCTGCTGCGCTGTTAAGAATGGAGCCTCAGAATTAATCTAATAGGTACCTTCATTCCAGCATGTACAGCACACATATCTGCTACTTTTCCCCCCTACACTGCAAAAGAGGCTGAATCTGATAGCTCTGTCCTTCTTCTCCCTTTGGAATCTGACAGGGTTCGTGCAAGGATAGAAAATACTCACTTCTTAAAAAATACAGGAGGTGAGTTCATTTGAACTGGGCAGAATGGTTACAAATTGCCTTTACATAGCTCACTGTCCTGTAAGTGTCACATTAAGATTGCCTGGTTATTGGTAAATACTATATTTCAAATCAACAGCCAGCCTGAAAAGATACAGCATGTGGTGCTCAGACCTCAGAACTGGTGGGTCTGGGTTCTTTCCACAGACCTGCTACTAACCCACTGTGGGATCTCTGGAACGTCCCTGACCCTTATCATCACTGTCTTATAACCTGAAAAACAGGAAGATTAGCTGAAAAATGCTAAGTTATTAATGAGGTTCTAGCAGCAGCCTCATACAGGTACTAGCATCTCTTAAATAATAAATTAATAGAAGCTCAACTCTGAAATCCCCAAAATATAGCACAGCTCTGTAAGGAAAGGAAATTAAATGACATAATACATGGAATACGAGCAATGCCTGAGAAAGGATAAATAAAAGCCTAAGAGACACAAACCCACACTATGTAGCAACCCAAAGTGGTTACTTCGAGAAAGAACAGAAAAGCACTTCAGGCCTAGAGTGATGCTTCTTCCACCTTCCAGCTTCTGGCAATCTGCCATTTAGGGATTTCCTGAGCCAGAGGTTGCATCTGCATCAGTGTGTTTAACAGCCCCTGCTGGACCTATTTTCCATGAATTTGTCTAATTGCTTCTTGAATCTAGATCTGTCAGCAATAAGTTCCACAAGTGAATTATGCACTGTGTGAAAAAGCACTTCTATTTGTTCTGGTCTAAAGTAGCTGCCTGAAAATTCCCTTCGTTGCCCCTTTAGTCTTGTGTTATAACAGGGGATAGTCATTTCCATTTCACTTTTCCCATGCCATTTATGACTTTAGACACACCTGTAATAATTGTCTCTCTTCCAAGCTGAACTGCCCTATTTTATTTAATCTCTTCTAGGAAGGTAATTTTATAACTCTACTCATCCTTCTTGCCCTCCTCTATACCTTCTCTTTTTCTATCATATCCTTTTTAAGAGGGGACAATCAGGACTGTACACTTTGTCAAGACATGGGTGGATAATGAATTTGCAAGTTGCATAAGGCCATTTTTCTATGTTGTTTCCTACTTCTTACTTAATCAGGACTAACATTGTATTTTCCCCTTTGTTCTCTGGCTGCAGGCAGGTCACTTCTCTTGTTTATGCTGTAAGATCTCCAGAGTCAAGCTCTTTCCTGATCATGAGTTTCTCCAGGGTTTACTGCACAACAGAGGGATACAAAACAGACTTGCTGTAGGTGGACATTGGCAACCAGTTTTTTATGCAGTTTGCCAGACAGCCCTTCTGCTTGCTGCTGGTGACTGCCAGGAACTGGTCCCACTGGCCATGTACCTGTGGGGTTAATCCCCAAACTGCTTTCTACATACACATGATGGGCAGGTAATACAAATGACACAAGTCCTAGAGGCAAGGGCAAACACTTCTATTTTAGTAAAGTTAGGTAATACAAATGACACAAATCCCAGAGCAAGGGCAAACACTTCTATTTTAGTAAAGTGCTCAGCAATGCATGGAAAAAATCCATTATGAGCACTTAATAATTGCTCCAAAACTCCACTTCTGGCTCAGGAAATCCTGAGCTCCTGCTAACTAATGCCAGCAGAACGCACCAGGGAATTAGTGCCATATTTTTATCCTCCTCAGAAGCTCTGCTGTTGGCCACTGTTGCTAGCAGATAAATGAATAAATTCATTTTTTGGTTTTATTTAGCATGTCTGTTTTATGTTTATACTTTCAACCATCTTAATTACAGTTGCATCCCATAGAGCAGACTGCTTTGCAAACGCAGACATGAAGCAGTTCCTATCTGAATACATCTCATTCCAAGGAGGCACAAAAAGATCCAGACTTTTGTGCGTTGTGGCCAAATACATTTCTTGTTTGCTATGGAATTGCACTCATCAGAACTAGACTTCTCTTCCACGTCTTGACCAGCACACCTCAGCCAAGCACAGCGCCTTACGTTCAAGTCAAGAAACTTGGTGGACCAAAACTCAACCCTTTACACCCAAATGTTCTCAACCATTGCTTTGCAGTGAGCACTGTGTATACCCCCTACTCCTTATCTCCATCATCCACACTCTGCATCTGTACTTTGGAGAGCACTTGCAAAGAGAATCTGAATAAATTTTTAGAACAGATTAGCTAAAATGCATTGAATATCTGTGTGGAAATACTTATTCAGAATTAAAGTAGGCCTAATTCAATTTAACTTACTTCACTTCCAAAGTGAATTAACGTAAATGTAATTGAGGCTACTTGCATTCTGATTAAGAGTCTTGACATCTGCTGCAAGTGAAGCTATTCTATCCACAGGGAGTTAATTCACCACAGTAAGTGTGGAAACACAACCAACTGCATAGCAGGAAAGCCAGAGAAAAAGGAAATCATAAGTCCCCAAATTGCAGTAATCACCACAGTGTATTTAGGCTAAATGCATATTTAATTTGGGAGGCAACATTCTTGCATCTTAAAAATTGTTAACTAGCTTTAACTACCTTTCACTAACAATCAAAATATTTTTTAATTTAAAAAAAATTGGATTTATTAAAAAAAATGTTTTAAATAGAAATAGAATAAATTTACTAAAATGGTGGAAAAAAATTTACTAAAATGGTGGGAAAAGATTTTCATGTCTGAAACCGAAACATTTCGTTCTGAAAATTCCCTTAACAATCAAAGTCCATACTGACATCAAGTGAGAAGAGAGAAAAAGATGGTATGTGATATTTATGAGAGATTTATTCCTCTGAGAAAATGTTTGTTGACAAAGACAGAGGAGAAAAAAAAAAAGGCAGAAAAAACACACAAAACTAACCCCAAACCAAGAAAGAAGTGGAAGAGAATGCTTAAGGGATATAAATGTGTAAAGGATACAAGACCTTCCCTACCTCATCCCCAGAACGTTTCAGAGCTAGATTAATAACATGATTTTAATGATACCTGTGTAGGAATGGGTTTTCCTACCTGGAATTTCTTGCCTGACAAAGTGATCAAGGCCTCAGCCTCAGGTAACTCACAGAGAAATAATATGTGAGAAAAATATAATTTTAATGTCTTCTACCAAAAATGATGACCAGCTGTGCCCTCTATACTGGCGTTATTAGTTCATTACTTCCAGATAATGGGGAAGTAGCTTTGCTGTGTGGTTGTAAGTGAAGTAGACTGGAGTAGTGAGTTCAAAAGTGACAGAAAAAAAAAAATAATCCAAGAACTCAACTGAGAAGCTTAGTGGAAAAGTGGGGCTGAAGATCTAAATGCAGGAGGTGGATGATTCAGTAATGAATGGAAGGCTCATTTTGACAGCTTGGGCTGCCATCCAAGCTAATTTGTTTCCAAGCCTTCAGTTTGCCAACTGAAGTGGCTGAGAAATAATAGGCCCCCAAAAATATTTCTAAGGAAACACAATGCCCATTATCACTGAAGGAGAAAGAATCTGCACATTTCAAAGAGGAAAAAGAAATTTGAGATCTGCCAACTTCGGCCAGTTCCAAATGACACAGGAAGGAGCAGTTACAATGTAGTGAAAGGAAAGAAGTAGAGTATTGTTAAATAAATTCAAAGTAAAAGTCATCATAAAAAATAGACACAATAAATAGAAGGATGTTTCTTTCACAAAGAGATGATTTTATGGCTGGGCCCATGCAAGCAGTCTATGATAAGGAAGAGAGTCAGGGGCACAGGAAAAATGGAAAAGAAATTGATAAAGAGAAGTAGTACATAATAAAAGGAAAAATAACGAGACAATTTCTTGATTGTCTATTGATCATAGAATTTCCTATCAGTTTGGATATTTTATAAACATTAGAGACCTAAAAACCTCCCACACACAAACACTTTGTTGCTCTCACTAATGCCAACAACAGTAAGGAATCTCTTGTCATTGTCACTGGAGGTTAAGCCTAAGCTTCCTTGTCCTTGCAGTCACACAGCACCCATATGATCTCAGCAAGACACCTACAGCATGGCTACATCCAGCACTGTGCAGAAATACCCAACTTACCAGTAAGGCCACGTGGCACAGCAGAGTTGTGTTGGTTTAACACCTTGAGTTGGGAAATGGAAAATCCATGTTCTGTCCACAGGTCAGCCAGTGCAATACCAGTCCTCCTGAACGGGAGCTGAAAATACATCCGCAGCCACTCTCTGCCTTCAGACTCTGCTTCTTCACGTTCCCTAAGATGACAGCTCATCTAGGAAACAGAAGAGAAGCAGATCTGAGAACCATTTTCCAAAAAATGAAAGGTTTTTTTAGAGTAGAGCAACCAGATGTTTCCCTCTAGAAAAAGGAGTTAGCAGTTAAGCAGAACATGAGATTCTGAAGTGTTGAGAAACTACTTCATGGCTACAAGAAATACTTATGGAGTTCACATACTCTTTTTCACCACAGACTTTTATGAAGAGGCTACACATGGCTGGCACATATATAAAAGGCAGGTTTTTGCTTTAATTTATGAGAAAACATTAAAAAAATTGCTATTATTTGTAATAAATATTTCCTTAGCATATTTTTTTTTCTACCTAAAGGCACAAAATTCAAGTTTTCTGGAATAGCGGTATCTCATGTACTATAAGATCTGCTCAGCAAAATACTGGTTACCTATTAAGCTTCAGCTTAGGTTTTCCTAACATTCAGCAGCTGCAAAACTCATGTTTCTCACATGCTACACACTCGATGCTGCAAACACCCTCTCTTTTTGCCACCATTGTGCACAAAAGCAAATTCACATTTGGCCAGGAGATTTACTAGCCTTTTGCACGACACCATCTCTGTGATGCTCCAACAGCACATGACCATAGAAACCACTTTCTCAGCCTCCTAACCAGCTCCCTGATTTGAAACCTCCTTTTTTTCTGTAAGGTCTGCACTTTTAAATGAAGGAAGGAAGACAAACTGCTGTAATTCTTACACTAGGCAGATTTCTATATCTCAAGTGGTTTTAGATGCGCGTTTCATGGCAGATGGCATTGAGGACCATTCCTGATAGATTTATACAGGTGTCCACTACCTCCATTCCCACTGAGAAGAGAATCTAGCACTGAAGGTTGTTTTTTTCTATTTATAACACAATTGCACTACCAGGCTACTTAATTAGATGGGCACTCAATGCTAACGTGTTCCCTCAGGGTAAATCTAAATTGCAATGGGAAGGTACGACTACAACTTATGCAGGCAGACCCAGCCCAGCTTCCACCTCTGGAGTATCAGTAGTAACAAAGCCACACCTGAGCAGGCTTCAATGCAGACCGCTCCACACAACTATACCACCTCCAACAATATCCACACAACTGTGTCACCTCTGTGTTTTTTATTAGCAGCTAGATTAAAACTAGCTACAACAGAATCAGAGCCAGCATTGCGCTCATAAAATATTTGAGAAGATAAAATATGGAGTTCCTTCCCCTTCCAATCACCCAGTGAATTTCTACCACACAATTTCAGAGCCTTTGTAACTGCCTCAGTTTCTTGACCCTAAAGCCCAGAGTGTTTCCACGTGCTCATCTGCAGCAAAAGTACACTTTTAATAAGTATGCACTATCATACCTTGTGATTTGTCCATGCCAGTTGTTTTCATGGGTGGTCACCTCTCCACAGCAGAGCCCACGGGTTAATTCAATACCTTGCAAATTGATTCTTCCTCGTGAGAGGGTACTGGCTGGATGCCACTGAAACAGAAACAATCATGTTTCCGGAGGTGAGATTGTTTGTATTTATTCAATAAGCTGCATCTTCACAACATTCTGTTATTGGAAATCCAAGTATTTTGAGAAATTAACCTTTCGACAGAATTCTGACAAGGCAGAATGTTTTGCTGATAGATGAACAGTATCCTGACACACTTAAACAGATTAATATTTGTGAATTTTGACATAATTACTGATTTCCTCAACAGATTTAAAGTCTAAGTTTATCTTCATGTTAATCCAATTTCATGCCTAGAACAGAGCAAGCACAACAGAATGTCTTTCGTAACCTTCTGATATCATTAATTATTGCTACATTGGGAGTTACAGCATGGAACAAACAGGTTTTTAAATGGAAATCATTTGTCTCTCAGCAGGGAGACTCAACAGTTTTATTTCCTTCAACACCAAGCTGCATTCAAGTAATCTTGTTTCATGGTGATCCTCCCTCGACAACCTGCAAGTCAATGGTGAAATCCCATCTCTTTTGTCCCTGGATTGGTCAAATATGCTGCCCATAAGGGGAGGTGTCTATTTCCTCTCCTAATTGTGGAGGAAGGATTTTCTATATGTTAAGGCCACGCTTTCCCCAAGCTGTGGGCATTTGGTCAGGTTTCCTGGTGATTTTCCACAAAAGGAAATCCCCTAACTCATTAAAAAAAAAAATAGATTAATTGACCGGTTCAGTAACAAGCTGCCCCAGGACCCAATAAACTTTACAAAGGGTACATTCCAATTACGACTGGGCTCAGCATGAACCTGATAAGTAAGGCAGCATAATCTTTCTACAGCATTAAGAATTTTTTTTCCCTTTTCCCCCCATTAATTTAACTCTTTCTCAGCACTTATGGATAGACTTACTTCTTTTTTTTTTCCCTTTCCCTGTGAATGTTAACCCTACTGAACAACACGATCTAACAGGTTCAATAAACCCAGGCACTGGTCCACAAGCACCTTCTTTGCACTGCTGTGGCCTGGGAAGAAGGTTTGGCTCCAGTGTTGCCTTCTCCCACACTTTGCCTGGTGCCAGGAAACGAATCCAGCTCTCAGACCAGGACAGGGAAGAGGGAAAGTGACCTTCTCACAGCAGAAACATCTGGTGGAGCAGTTGGAACCACTTGCTAGCAGAGCACAGCTACAAGCCTGCTTTCACCATATGAGAGGGTTGGGAGAGACACGGGGTCTTTTGGTAACAAGCATTAATTGCAACAGCAGGAGAAGGAAATAGAATGCGGACATCAAATTTGGGAGATAAAACCAAAAGTTACTGGCTACAAAACAAACATTTTATATTCTCATATGTTAGTCCACCATAGCAGTAGATGATACAGACACATAAGAAAGAGCATGTTAAGACAAGTACTCCTGGCCCTTTTACACCCAGCCCCGTTCTAAGGCGCTGTCTAGAAAAGCCCGATGTTGGTAACACGGCAGATGTGAGCAAGTCTGTTAGCCAAAAAGAAGAGCTCCCAGTTTTAGGTCTCTGCAGCAGTTCCCCATCTGAGGCACCAAGCTGCATGCGGATACAGAAGACTATGTGCTCCACCTCTATCCCCTCTTTGCCTATAAGGAATACTGTGGAAGCTCAGGCTGAGCACAGGGTGGTCCTCAGGTACAAAAAAAAAAAATCATTTGACCACTCTGGCAGTGCCTGGACGTGGCTCAAGCCATCATTAGCTGTCTCCTCCAGAGACAGGACACAAAGGTTGGGTGTAAGTGTCCCATGAACTGCATCTGCTCTGCAGAACCCCCAGCCTGACCCTGCTGCCACACAGCCTGGTGTGGGTACCAAACCCAAACTGTTCCACCAGACTGAATGCTACTGCTGCAGAACAGCCTTTATTTGCAGAGGCATATTTAGAAAACATTCAATGATTAGCTTACTAGTCATGTAAAGCAAATTTACACACCTGCCTGGTAACTACTGCTACTTTTAATACACACAAACGCACAGAAATTTGTACAGAAGATACTTAAACTGTTTGGACTTACATCTACTTCTGCTCAGAGTTAGAATATCATTTTCATACATTTATTATGCCTAGCCTGCACTGTATTTCTTATAGGAACAAGAATAGCTGTAATTATTGTTGTCAATCAAAGTTTCTCTGAAGTCTTCAGCTTTACTGTTTCAATAACTCATTTTTACCAGTGGCAAGTGCCTTCAACAAACACTAGAGCCTAATTTGCAGTTTGGTTCCCTTGTCATTTTCTGAGTCATCTCGGTGGAATGCTGTGAGGCAAAAGATTAGTTTTAGGACGTTTTTTCATCTTCCTTTTCTTTACATCTGAGGGCTGTTAAGAAGTTTGGTTTCAATAGCTCAGACATATCCAAGGCGTACTACAGGTACCGAAGGTGCAGTGAAATACAAAGTTTATTCTGCTTCAGTACAAAGAGAATACCTGATAAACCATTCCAAAGTCAGCCTTAGCACATGCAGGTGCAGCTGTTATTGGTTTCACTGGAATTACGCTTGCTTACAACTGGTGCTGGATTTAGCCCCTTACAAGTAAACTCCTCGGTGTCACATAGGGCTCAATTGTGCCCTACACACACATTGGTGTAAATCAGGAGTAATTCTACCAACGATGCACAAACCCCAAGGTAAAGCCTCCCATCAGCCTCTCGAAACAGCTAAGATGCCAAAAATAAACATGATACAATGCTGATGGATTTATAGATAACTGACAGTTTCTTCCTCAGATTCTTAATCAGGTGTCACTGCAAGGTGCTAATATAATTAGGGATGAGATATGGATTAATAGGAAGAAAATATCATAACCTCACTCTTACAATAAAACACTCCGTACACTCTACTTACCCGCAAACTGCACCATTCTTCTGGTAGCATGACATTTGCTAAAGCAAAAGCCTGTTGATAATTCTCTATAGTCCTATATAGCACTCTGCCATGGCTGCTCTTCAAAAGGCCATATTTATCCCCTGGGAAATATAGCTGTATTAATATGACATTTTGTCACAAATTAATCTTAAACAGGGGTAATATTTTTGACACCGAGTTGAAACTGGAACTAAAAGGAAGTTCAGGTGGTTAAAGTGGCAATATCCTGTAGCAGACTTATATTCCCTGAGATAATACTGTTATGGTGTAAGTACCAATGCACTGGGATCTACCAAAGGGGAGAAATGTGCAAGTCTTTCTTCATTTTAGCAACAGACATGCAGGATCATTGGCCTTCTACTCTTTATTACAGCTGGTAGTATAGTAATGCCGACTGATCCCAAACATCAGAGCCTGTGGTGCCAGGTGCAGTACAGAACAACAAACCTTCTACTCAGAAAAAGCAGCCAAGACAGATAATTAGCACCTCATCTACTATCACTGTAGAAAAGTAGATAGACAGTTTTTAAAAGGGTTTTTTTAAAAAAACTAATTTCTCATTAAAGCGATTAAAAGTGGCCTGGTCTGGTTTTTAATTGAAGTCCCATGGCACAAGTCAGTTGTGACGAAAGGGATTCTCTGTGAAGTGCTCTCTTCCCTGCTGTGGAGGTTCCCAGGCTTGGTACAGTTCGTCAATGCCAGGCTAATTAACACAATGTAATCTTGCCGCTTACACCCATTTCCCAACTCATTTGCACACAGCTTCCACTGTTAGAGAAATCGGGGTAAATTCATAACACAGATTTCCACAGGAGCTGACCCTATTATACACGGGATGCTGTTAACCTTTTCTGTTCCATTCCTCCAAACTGCATGGTGCTGATGGTCACTGAAGATGACTGTGATTTGGTGTAGCCAAATGTTACCTTATGGGGACTTGAGTGCCCATCTCAGCTGTGCTTCACCAATTGCATGTCATTTGCCTTTAATGGGATCATTTTCATTAAGACTAATATCTCCTCCCTGGCTTTTTTAACTCAATTCCCTCCTGAACCTGAAGGCTGCAACCAGAGGCCATCCAGAAATATTTGTGTTCTAGTCTCCTCCCTGGCTTTTTAACTCAATTCCCCCCGAACCTGAAGGCTGCAGCCAGAGGCCATCCAGAAATATTTGTGTTCTACGAAACACTGGAATACCTCCACTTTCTGCTCTGTTTCATTTCTATCTATGAGATGTGACGTGAAGCCCGCTGACCACTAGCGGTCATTAAAGATCCTATGGCCCTTTTTGCAAGAGTAGAGGGTATTATTAACTCCAGGATCCTGGCCACGTTCCAGTTTGGATAATTACATTCTACCGCACTAAATTTCCCCCTGCAGTTCCAGTTGGGGAACTTGTGTTCTTCACTTCCTCTTGTAACAACCAGAGCAAAGTGTCGCTGGCGCTGAATCGCCAACACGTTCCAGCCCTGAGCTGGGGTACGGGACTCAGCCCGTGGGTACACACTCTGCAAAATGCTCTGGGACTCGTTAGTAAGGAGGTGCTCAAGACGTGACCTACCAAACCATAAAAACACAGCTCCCACCTCAGTAATAGCGCACGTCGATCGCGACACTCACGTGTGGATGGATTTTATTTTCTGGTAAAGGCCATCGACGTGAAAGGTCTGGGTGTCTGTCAATGCTGCCCTGAAATTACATAGGCATAGGTTTTGCAGGTGAGCATTTGATCAACTGCTCAAGGAAGTGTAAGAATAAATCTGGCTGAGATCTAAAATTCAGGCCTTTCTATGCCTGAGTAAATACTTGGCTGAACTAGAGCGTCCATGAGTTTTCAGGTACCAAATGGATCTTCTAGAAATAGATAATAAATACAAGCACCTTCAGTTTCTGTATTGGGGAACACCAGAAAATACTGATCTGAGGGGAGGGTTTTTTACTTGAACAGGAGTCATATTTATTTATGCAACTGAGTTATTTGCTCCCTCCAAGTACTATCAGCTAAGAGTTAAATACATCTGTAGCAAGGCAACAAGGCATCGTCCAGGGGTACCACTGTAATGCCCTGGGGAGACAGGGAATATAAAGTCAATGTAAGAGTGGGAAGCAGTTCTGTAACTTTGCCAAGAGAGGCAGATCCACCATGTATTTAAAGGTTAGTTTGACTGGGAAGTCTAAATCTGGGACTCAGAAATTAGGATGGCTAAACAGATCGATTCACTTAACTATTAAAGAAACCTTGAAGATACTATTTCTGTGTTCATTTGAGAGCAAACAGACAAAATTCTCTTCTCTGAATTTCTCCCGCTTAGCATAAGAAAGATGATACGTGTAGATTCTGTTGCTCCAGGCAACTGATGAGGAACCTCTTTGATGTGCTTTGATTAATGCTGGCTTCTTTGATTCAATGATACTTGGTTCCATCTCCACTTAAAAAAAAATAAAAATCTTTGCTACCACAGGGAAAAACATTAAGGACACTTGCTTGGAAAACACTTGGGCTTATGTTAAGAGTTCTTATTCAAGATCAGAAAGTTTTGTTGCCTGTATTGTTCTCTCTGCTTTGAGCTGGTCACCTTGACTGCAAACCTGGACACCAGGTGTACTCTCTCCTGGGATAACCATCTTTTAGAACAATAGGAAAACAGGAGTGAAAGGGACTTCCAGAGATCATGTAGCTCTCCTTCCCACCCAAACCACCCGATTGTTTCTAGCAGACATCTATCTGTCTCTGTGGTGGAGGTTTCATACTCCCCCAGAGTGATCTATTTCGGGATTTGACTACCCTACCCCCTCACACCTTCAGACAAAGAGATGCTTTCAGGAAACATTAGGCCTCCAGAGAAATAGAACCATTTCTGTAGTAAACTCTGGAAGCTGTATAAAAATATACAGAGCACATCACTTCAGTAATGTTTGATTTAAAAATGAAAAAGGATTATGTATCCAGCTCAGGTGGGAAGGGATACAGTTAGAGTTGGAACAGCTGGAACCTATCAGGATTCCCTGGCTATTCCACAACTCAGGGATTTTATCATCGTTAATTTTGAGTCCAGCAGTTTTGGATTAATCAGACCAGACTACAATAGCAAGTTATCTTAGCCTGATGTCCAGTTAACAGTAGAAGAAGAAACGCAGCCAGCAACCAGAAGGAGAAAAAGAAGACCACCTATTGTGTTCCATTCACAGGGCTGACATCCTCAAACTCTCACTCCAAGAAAACTCCCACTTGTTTCTGAACAAGCTGTTCAAAAGCAGCATTTTCCTGAACAGATCAGTACAGCTGATAGAGTAAAGGCTCTTCTAGAATGAGCCAATGGCATTTTTATACTGCTCTGAGTTAATATCAGTCTACACAGCAATGTGTATATTGATAGTGGTTTAAGTTAAGGGTTTTTTTAATTTTTTTTTAAGAAATGTGAATTCCCGTATGCCCTACTTTGGTAGCTTAAAGATTGTAGGAGGTCAAAAAAAAATAGGTCAGTGAAAATAACATTGCAACAAGAAATTAATTGCAAAGAACGTTTAATATGACAGGGGACTACATAAAATCCTATTATATTTCTTCACTATCCTACTCAGTAGTCTGTACTATTGCTATACTCAAAGGCCAGGGCAGTCTCCCAGGGTAAATTGCTACATTAGTTTGACATTTCTGGCTCCAATTAACCTTATATTTGAGCTATTTTCTGAGGGTTTTTTAAAAAAAAATCTGTGATAAGGTTATGTTTTTCTATTAGAGTTTCAATTGCTTAATGGCCTGTTCCTGATGCCAATCCCTCTTTAAACACACCCTAGGTAAGAAAATTAGGCCACAGTTTGACAATACATTGCTTTTGGCAGCAGGACCAGCCTAAGGAATTCCAGCCTCTCCCTCCTTGTCCTTGTCCTCACAGGACAACACACTATTCCTCTCCTTTGCACTCACCCAACTGATGTGCTGCACTGCAAGCCAGGAACTAATCTGGCTTCAAAAGCTTGCCAAAACCTCTATTTTATCAAGTCTGGATTGTGAAGGAATCAGAAGAACAGAGAGGATACCTGATTTCAGGAGGAAAGCAGAATAACATCCACTTTTGCATCTAAGGGCAATGCATGAAGTCACACCTTGGATGCTGAAGTGAGCCTGACTGTAAATGTCAAGTATGGACATCACCAGGGCAAGTATGGAGAGGACGCGTAGCCAGGTGGAGGCCGCTGGGCAGGATCCCACAGCACTCCTCCCCTGAAGACAGCAAAGCCACCAAATTACAGCTGTTGGAATTCTGGCCTGATTACCTTTTGTTTATAGCAGTACAAAGACTTTTAAAAATAAAACATGGTGGCCTCCACCCCAGGATGGGTGGTGCCAGATCCTGCTCCCTTTCCTCAAGCTTTAAGGTACAATTGCACTATAATCCTGATGTAGTACCCCGTTACTGTGGGGGAGGAAGAATGCCACATGTCACTCCTTCCTAGGCCTGGCTTCACATTTGCATCCTAGGGCAGCATGCAAGGGTGGCAGAAGTTGCATTGGAGAGGTCTTCCATCTGCAAAGTAACCTTGATCAAGAGAAAACAAGATTTATCTCCTGATCTGTATATTTGATCAAAGTAACGTGGAATCAAGCAATGCAAACAATTGTCTCAAGAAGGAAAGAGCAGAACCAAGGTCTTACTAATACCTTAAGCACAGAGTATAAGTACATTCACTCTGACACCACTTGCAGCTATTGCTGGCATTTTGAATAGATATCTCCAATTCAGAAAATGCTGCCAGGAACATGTGAAAACTTGTTGAGAACCAAAGAACCCTACCCGCAGCTGCAGATCCAGCCAGACCAGTATCTTCTGGGGACAAATCAAAGAGAAAAAAAAGAAGACATTCAAGAAAGCTTTCTCTGTGGCCACTTGCCCGAATAATGCTCAGCGAACAACGCTACCACTGAAATTAGCTTCCTCCCTCTCCACAGACACAAAAATATATTCAGTATTTGAACTTCACCAGAAAGTAATTCCTGGAAATAAGTCTTGGTCTATAATTTGCTGGCAAGCAGTTCACTCCAAGTATGAAATTTTCAAAACATGAAATTCAAGCTATGTGACCTACAGTTTGGCAGAGGAGTCAGTTTTAATGCTTTAATCACGATTCTGATATAATGCTTACATTTATGAATGCAAATTCATTAGCTAGGAGCACTTGCCAAAAAAGTATCTTTTTGAAACATTCCCAATGTCAAGTCTGTTTATTTTAATGTTTCCAGAATAGAATTACTCAGGAAGTGAAACGTCTTGAATTTCGTTTTTTATTTTCATATTAACGTATTTCAAATGGAAAGAATAATAGCTAGATTTTGCAGATCCGCCCAGCTCCAGTATTAGGTGAGGGGTAATAATACTGCACAAAGCATCACAGAGACAACTACAGAAGCGCCAGAGCTGAGATATGGTTGGCAAGGAAACCACAATTTACAATAGCCTGGATTTTCATATGCAGAACCTACAGCACTGTAATGTTAATTACGTACAGCGAGGCAACGCTCTGCTGCTGAACTCAAGTCACTCCATTGACTGCCACATGAGCCAAACTAAGCAAATACCATGTACTTCATCATCCCGCAGGATTTCTCTGATAGATCCAATGGAAGTAAATGACAAATTTCTCCTTTATTTCAGCGGACAAAGATCAGGACCCTGGGCCTTATTTTGTTTACTCTAATCCATTCTTAATATCATTTATCACCCAAAACTAAACGGTATGGTAAAATCCACATCATGCAATACAGTTTTCTACTTAAAAAAACAGACAGATTTTGGAGACACACGGTGAGAAAATAATCACAGCTAAGATTTTCAGAAGGCTGATACTTAAGTCAGGTAACTTTAAAAGTCATGGTATGGCCTTTAAAAGCACAGGATCTCTTGGAATCACTTAACAAAAATGAGGACACTTATTTAGGTGCCTAAAGAAAGTTCAAGTTAGAAGTGAAATTGTAGTAGCCATCAAAAAATCCCAACACTAAACCGATACTTCCAAACCGCAGAAATCATTCACCTCAATCCAGAAACCCTGGTCAATATCTTGTTAAAATAAGGCATATACAGAAATTATTAAACCAGATTAAAGCTGCTATTGAGACTCGAAGCACAAGTGTGAGTCACAGCCTGTGTGGAGATGCACAGACTGACAGGGGACTTCAGGCAAATTTCAGCTCCAGTTCCTCAGAGCAATTGGCTGTTGCTCTCTCCTTTCTTCTCAGGACCCCAGTATCAAAGAGCTCAACCTCAAAATAAGGAAGCTCCAGTTTGGAACATTTGCAGAATTTAACTCTACCCCACATACTGTGCATTTGGAACGTAGTGGTGTGAGATACAGATCCTGCTGGGAAACCTAATGTCAGGAGAGATCCTGCCCCCATGGAGACCCAGAATGCCGGTCACCCCCCTGCTTGCCGTTGCCCCACATCAGCAGAGCCGGCCGTTATTCAATCTTCTGCCAATTTGCATTGTAAATGCCTTATGAGCACCACCTTATCCATCTGGAGGTTACCAGCATATCATTTATTTATTGTGTTGTCTAAAAATTACCTTTAGAAATATAAATGCTAATTTGACTGTAAAAAGATTGCATCAATGCAGAGATTCAGACTGGGGGATGTTTTCTACATTCATTAATGCAAAATAAACTGTTCTGTTTTCCAGGAGCTAAGGATCAAGGACCGTCTTTTACATAATTAAAACTCTGAAATTTTAATATTATCTTCCCTGCACAAGATTCAGAATTCAGGAAACACCTCTCTGAGTATTAATTGTGCAGAATAATATGGCTGTCGGTCTGTATGATCTCTCCATCCTTTGATGTTTAAATTGATCCTAGTATTCTGGAGACAGCTTCTGCAGAACTGATTTCCTTGTCTTTATTTTAGCTAGGTTCATTCAAAGGGCAAAATATCTAAGCATTCAGCTTTTGACCCTACTAGCAAATATTTAATATACGAATTAAACTGGACAGGGCTTTGCCAGAAGCTCTCTTCATGTTTTATTTCTGAAGCTATTTTTACCAACATTTAATCGCTTAAATGTAAGGAGATAAAGACATCTCTGACAAACTGTGTTTATTGAGCTAAATGCCATCAAGGAAAGCCCTTTTATTTTTTTATAATGGGTTCAGTGCACTTTGCATCTCTGGCTTTATTCTGAAACATACTGTTACAATCCTAGAGGATGATACAGTAGCTACTATTACCACTAAATAAATGCACAAGTGGATGGACACAGGAGGCAACTTGACAAAGAGATGGATGGATAAACTGGAAACTGCCTTTAATAGGCTCCCAGGAAATAAACGAGTGGTCTACAGTCTCCAGTTACTCTCCTGCCCTTTCTGTATATATTTACAAGGGACCATTCTGTAAAAACCATCAGCAAGCAAACCACAGCCAGACACCTGATTAAAGGTCAAACCAGCAGCAACAAAGCACAAATTAAAAGGGAAAACCTTGATTTTTCACTCCCCCTTCCCCTGCTCCCACCAACCAGTAGGAATTAGAGATCAGATTGCTGGGAGTCATCAAAGTAAAAAAAAAAAAAAAAAAAAAAAAAAAAAAAAAAAAAATTGGATGTCCAAATATTTTGGATATTAATTACTATCTTCGGGATGGTCAGCAGGAGGAGGAGGAGAGGGTTTTCAGAACAAATAGCCAAAAGGTGGAGAGGGCAGCAGCAGAATGGGAGAATGACAAAACCAGGCCACTGCCAGGTGGAAAGGGCATTAGGAGAGAGTGTGATCAAGTAATTAGCAGGTGGAAGAAGTTAAGGGTCAAAATCAATCTGTCAGGGGGCAGCAGGGAGGTTTTACCACTGGTTCTTGACTGACCAGCACAAGAGGGGACCTGCAGGCTGCTGCTGGGAGGAAATTGGTCCCAAACACTTGCCCCAGCTCTGCACTGGCTGCAGCACACTCCAGAACAGCCCAAGCTTCTACTGCGCACTCACCATTGCTCTTTCTGCTACACTTGCTCATTTTTGAGGGGAAAAAGGGACTTCTTAGGCAATTTCTTTGCCCCCAGTAGGTAGATGACAAACAGGCAGTCTGCTATCATAACTAGCTTTTTGTCTATCTAAACAGGGGGGACAGACATTCCCAAACTGATTCTGCAAACCATTTTAATGCAAGTAATTAAACATAATGGTCCCTTCACTTCCCAGCCATCTTGGCCCCAACTTGTTTCTTTTAAATTGTTTTTATCAGGACTTGTCATGGCAAAAGGAGCAACACAGTACAAACAGCAAGCATGAGCTAGACCCATGGGGGAGTTTTTTTCCCCAAAGAGATAAGGGGAATATATACACACTTCTGATTTCAAGAACACAACTGTGTCTCTGTCTTTCTGAACTACCCATCCTTTGATGTTCAAATCCATCCTCAAGTACTGGACAGAGCACTGTAGAACCGATTTCCTTGTCTTTATTTTTTGTGAGGTTCATTCAGAGGTCAAAAATCCAAGTATTCAGCTTTTGACCCTAACTAATCTGAGGGGCAGTACCACAGACAGGAAAACTCTGTCTGTGGTAAAAAGACAGAGAGGCAAGTGCCAAGCCAAACTTCCCCACCACACGTCCTACAGGACAGACTGTTGACAAATTTCCATTTACCATCAGGGAGAGAGCAGTGTTGTAGCAGGTGAATCCCTCCACCAGTGTCCAGTCACCCTTTGCTGCCCCTGCGGAGGCCAATAATAGTGGCTGATTTTTGTTATGGGGTAGTGATCTGTAATTTAAGTGGAGACATTCATCATTCAGAAGTCACAGTCGAACAAGCTGCTCAATGATGACCCTAGGGCAGTCCCAGCCATGAAGCAAGCTGGGGATATAAACACTTATGTTTAGGGAAGAGTGTTTACATCCTGTCTCTCTCTCTCACTACTTCTATTGTTTAATAGATTGGTCGAGATCTCTTGTGATGTCCTTCAAGAGTCTATAAAGGACTACACAAGTTACAGCAATCAAAAGAAAAAGGAGACTCTTAATAGTCCATACCAATGATCCACTCACATTCATTGTAAATGGACAAAAAAAAATGGAGTCCCCAAAACTCCAAAAGACTAAATGCACTGCTTTATTGCCCATAGGTGCATTTATCAACTGTTTTCCTGCTTCCTTAAGAGCCAATTCCCAAAATACTATTATTTCAACAGCAGCAGAGCTGTGAGCTGTCTCCACGAAAAAGAAAAAAAAAAAAGGAAAAAAAGGGGGGAAAACCCACTGAAATCTTTTTCTCAAGGGGCCTCTAAATCCATTTTCAGGCAGGATCCAGCAAGAAAGCTGAGATTTTTCATGGAGAAGGGCTGGAAGTCAATAAAATTCTGAAAACGTTTCATGGCCAGCACACCATATGAGGGACGGTTGTGAGTAGATGATCAGGCATCTTTATGACTGTCTAGTTACCATGCCCATCTAATTACCTACTGGAAAAATTCTATCCATCATCTACTGTCTACCTTCAGTGAGAACAATGCTACTGTCCGCTCCAGTTTCCCGGTCAGAGCAGATTGCCAGGAACAGTAGCAATAATGACATCCCCTTCTGTCCTCACAGGAACTGAACACAGAAAAAGAGCTGCTGGGATTCTTCTGCACACTTTCGCCAGCTCTCTTGCCAGGATCTAGCTGTAAGACAGACTGGATCCAGAGATGGCTTCATAAAGTGAAAAAAAAAACACACCCAAAAACCAAACCCAAAACCACAAAAAAACACCAACAACCAGATGTGCCCAGTAATTGAGAAAAGAGGCTCTTTCTCTCATACAGCTACATGAAACTTGCAGCATTATGCAAGAAAGAGCTTTAGCTAAAATATAAAATAGGACATAGGAACTCTTAGGATTTTGCTCCTGCCACTGATCCTTGTGCAATTCACTTCACTCGTCTACGCCTTGGTGTCCCTTCTTTAAATGGGGATGACAGTTCTTTCCCATGCCTTGGTGGTTTTGTGAGGTTTAACCCTTATTAACATTTGCAAAGCAGATTGGGACCATTGAATTTCAAGGCTTTATTACTTGAGAGAAAAAATGTTGAATGGATGGCTGAAAAGAATTTTCAAGGCTTTATTACTTGAGAGAAAAAATATTGTGGGGGGGGAAAACCAGATAGGAGCAGAAGCCTGTTCCCCCTCTTGATGTGGCAGAGTCCAGCTCTTTGGGACCAGTTTAACCCTGTTCTCTGAGGCCGTTCTCTGGCTCAGCCGCCTCTGAACAATCATGCTCTGCAGCCACCTCTTTTCATAAAAAAATATCCCAGATAGGAGCAGAAGCCTGTTCCCCCTCTTGATGTGGCAGAGTCCAGCTCTTTGGGACCAGTTTAACCCTGTTCTCTGAGGCCGTTCTCTGGCTCAGCCGCCTCTGAACAATCATGCTCTGCAGCCACCTCTTTTCATACCCATTACAAAAGGTGAGCAATATTTATTGGTTCAAGCAGGGCCAAGGGCTGACATTAAGCAAATTTCAAGGGTTATTTGAAGTTAATTGAGTTTAATCATGTAATGATTTTATAATTAGTCATAGTTCCCAGTCTTGTACTGAAAAAAGTCACACTTAAGAATTATTTAAAAGAAAATTAAAGCCAATTTAGAATAAGCAGGAGGAAACTACATCGGTGATTGGTGGGATTGGGTGAAGGTGTGCTGGCTTAATGCACTAACTGCTTTAGTGCACTGAACCTCTGCCTTTAAGTGCAGTGAGCTGCAGTCCCAGCTGGGGACTGGCTCTAAGGGTAAGGACAGCAGTAAGTTTCCCGAATGTTAGTCATGCTGACTTGGTGGTATTTCTCACTGGCAATGAATTGGATGGATCCTGCCCCAGGGGAAAAGAAACTTCAGAGTTTTTCCACCTCACTGGAGCCAGGTCCACCCAGCTGATTCAAAAGAAATGGCCAGGAAATTGCGTTTATACATCCCTAAGACAAGGCTTGCCAGTGGAAAACTATACTCCCCAGTTATATAGAAGGTAAGTAAGTCCTATAACGTACTTACTCTAGAACTTCAAGCATGTGTTTGGAAATGGAATCTGAAATGCAATTTTTAAGTTTTTTTTTAAAGATTCCTGTGAAAATGGCATGTGCAGCAATAAATGAGGCATAAACGAGATCAACATCAATGAGTTTGGTGAAGTTACAACAATAATGCATCATCCATTCTATCCCCAACTCTGCAAGGCATTCAGGACACCGGCAAATAACCACCTGTGGAACACAGCACCTCAGAAAGTAAAATTGTATGGGTGCTTAGGGATAAAGGACCTGCTTAGGGACAACTCACAGATCACACAGCAAACTACCTGCTTGGTAGCAAGTACCTACTTGGTAACAATTGCTCCTCACTTCCTGCTAATCCAGGACACCCCTTTCAGGAGCATTACATGGTCTTGATGAGCTGGGTTTTGCAACGTCATATTAAAACGCAGTGTGTAATGGTGGGCATCTGGTGTGGGTTTAAACATTGTTTAAACAAAACCTTCTCTTGAGGGTGGAGGCAACTTGTAAGTCAGCCTCATGTGTTTTCACTGTCTGTGTTTCCGCATCTCTTGTACTGTGAAAATCCAGTCTCTGAAAGTTGGCATATCCCTAAGAAGGGAAACATGTTGCTTTCAGAGAAGAACTGGTATGGTTCCCACCAAAGCTGGCCCAAGGTGCAGGAAAAGTGATCAGCAGCATGGAAAACACCTGCAATTGTGAGCTTTGGGGTTGAGGAGAAGGTGAAAATGTAAGGCTGTAATACCTTAGAGAAGCAGGAAAGTGTCTTCCAAGAACAGGAGCTGTGCTCTGTCCCACCTTACCCCAGAGTGGCAAAAGCCTGCTCCTGCTGTCCCTTCTGGTTCTGCTCTACTTCTAACTCAAAACCTCCAGAGCAACCAGCACCTGGCCCAGCTCCTTCCCCTGGTCTTGTCTCTCAAGACTAAAAGGCACTCAAAGTTTTACCTCTGCAACAGAGCAGCCTCAGAGGGATGTTGACTGGTCCTGCGTCTTGTCCTACTGCACACGAGGTGTTGCAAGGTTTCCCTGCAGTCTTCACCCTTCACCATGGTGTGGAACGGCACCGTCACCATTGGTCTTCCCACTCACAGCAGTGTGGCCACCTTCAGGGCAGGCCCCAAGGACTATGTGACTCATCTGGATTTAAGAAGTCCTCCTGAAAAACAGTTAAGCATTTATAGGTACCAGTTCCGTAAAGATACTTATCACCCCGCATAGAAACACAATTACTGATAAAATGATCTTTCTCCTCATCACCCACTGATAATTCTTGTGTAATTGTCTTGCTTATTTTCATCAAATTACAGAACTGACGTGTCCCCAGCCACTTGGCAATCATGAGCCACAAGCAAGACTAGTTGGGACAAATATTTTTCTTTCAAATACTCAAATCATGTGGAAAATTCAGCCAAGGAAAAATAATCGACAAGCAAAAATTCAGAGCAGAAATAAAAATTTAGTAGAACTCCCTCTAACTAAAATATATTTAAAAATAAACTAATTTGATTTTTCACTTCAGAAATAAGATTTCTCTAACTCAAATTAATTTGATTTTTCACTTCAGAAATAAGATTTTGAAGTAATTCTGTCCTAAATGTATTTACAAATACATATTATAAATATAGATATATTCCAGCTTGAAATGACCAGTTGTGCTTTTGCTGAGGGAGAGAGGATTTCAGTGATAAAGCTGTGAGACAAGACATTCAGAGCAGCCCAGTAAATAATCAGATCTTCATTCTCTTAAGGAAAGGAAGAACTTGGAGGCATCACTCTCTGTGTGCTGCCGTGGGACCGGAGCAGTTGGAAAGACCAACAATGCTGTGGTGTCTGAGTCAGGACTGCGTTCTGTGGGGGCTGTGCCATGGGACATGCCCAACAGAGAGCAGATTTTGAAGTTATTCTGTCCTAAATGTATTTACAAATACATATTATAAATATAGATATATTCCAACTTGAAATGACCAGTTGTGCTTTTGCTGAGGGAGAGAGGATTTCAGTGATAAAACTGTGAGACAAGACTTTCAGAGCAGCCCAGGAAATAATCAGATCTTCATTCTCTTAAGGAAAGGAAGAACTTGGAGGCATCACTCTCTGCGTGCTGCCATGGGACAGGAGCAGTTGGAAAGACCAACAATGCTGTGGTGTCTGAGTCAGGACTGCGTTCTGTGGGGGCTGTGCCATGGGACATGCCCAACAGAGAGCAGAACCAGAGACAGTCAACTTGGTGGCAAGTTCTTTCAGAGCAAATCCACCTCCCAGGACAGTTTCCAAAAGCTAATGCCTTAACTCCAGAAGGCGGTGTTTAAAATTATGAGCCTAACAAAGGCTCCTTTTCATTTAAAACACAATCTTATCTGCAGTATTCTTACCCTCTCCCTACAGCCATAAATAATACCAGTGTATTACTTAATGATATGACTTATTTATTATTTATTTAAATGATTTATGTAGAGCCTATAGCCTTAACAACTATAACGATAACGATTCAAAAACCAGAAGCAACATGAAAAGGAGATGCTTAAATAATTAAAAGCCTCCCTCCTTTCCCGAAAGAGAGCCGAGGAGCAGTGTGTTTTTCTTTAGGTTTTTAGTTCTCCTACAAGTGAAAGGGCAGAGTGCCATTGGCTAAATGCTGGCTTAGCAAAAGAAAATAAATCAGAATAACCAGTATTACTGTAGCTCTTGTCTAGCCTTTCCCATCCATGCATCTCAAAGGAGGGTAAGTACCACAGGACCTATTTTACAAAAGGTGAAACCGAGGACAAGGAGGTGATACAAATGGTCCACAGTCACCCAGAAGTTCATGTGCAAAGCTGGGCATAAATCTTTTCTTCTATCTGCTGGACCAGCCCTCCTCCACCAAGCCCCACTGATTTCATATTTTCTCTTCTTGATTCTTTTCTATCATGATTCTCTGCCTTTTCAGCATTTACCATTCTTTATGTCCATCTCTCTTCCAGTCCCTCTGATCTCAACTTCAAGCCTTCTTCCTCCCCTGGTGGCCTTTCCCTCCAGGTTTACCCCTCCTGGCAGTCACTTTTTGCCCAGTTTTTCCAAATAGGTTTTATCCTCTGCAACTAGGCAAATACTTGGCAACTCCCAGCACAAGTGTGTAATTGAGCACAGTTGTAAGTGGATTATCATTGAAATGACTGATTTTACACAATGTAGAAAGCTCAAGGCAGCAACAGGGTGCTTTGCAATTTAAACATTGCAAAGAGAGGGAAAATATTTTCAGGTTTCATTTTAAAACTTTCTAAATGCAAAAACGGAAGCCGCTTCCCCAATGGCAAGGCATAAATACACATTGTAAACTCAAATCACCAAACGTTTGCCTACCTCGGTTAAGGGGAACAGATGAATTATCAGAACCAGACTTCACAGAGCAGCTGGAGCAGTAAAAAAATAACATAACATTTGAAAAGATGTTCTGGACTACTCTTCAAACAAGCAAAAAAACCAGACAAAAGTTCCTTGACATCGGTCTTGGTGTGCAATGAAAAAACTACCAAAGTAGACGGATAGGTATCTCCAAGAGAAAACCCTGAAAACTTACACTTTGAGACTCTCAAAGTTTACACTCATGTTGGGGAGAATTCACAAAAATTGAGAATTCATGGTCTTGACTGGAAATTTCTAAAGCCAAAACCAACAGCTCTCTGATCTAGGGATCCTCTGTGTCACTTTAACACAGAACTAACTCTTTAGCAAATGGAGTTTTTAAATTTCTCACTGATTTAATTGGGAGTGTGCAAAGATTAATGCTTACAGATGTCTGACAATTTGTTGTTTGGGTTTTTTTTTAAACATATTCAGGACACTGGGCTGAGATTTGGTAAACTGGTTCAATATTCAGCTCTGCCACAAACTTTCTGCGTGACCTTGGAAAAGTCATTTAGGTCTACAGATCTACATTAGGAAGCTAATCCACCCAGATAATGCAGAGAGACAGAGACAGGCACCAAAAGAGAGGGGATGCAGACCACCTAAATAATACATAAAGATATTATTTTCTCCTACTCTTCATCTCCTCTATTGAGTATTGCTCATTCGATGCTGCATTATCTTTATGGCGTAGACTTTTCTCTCCCCCCAACAGGATCCCAATTCATATACCATCTTGAAGTGTTGCATTAATACAAATAAAAATAAGAATACAAATTCCAAATTGTTATATTTATCTCATCAGAGCTGCTTACATTTAAAAGACTTAACTGTCACAGTGAACAGCTCACGAGCAATCTGCAAACTAAAAAGGCAAATAAATGTTTTGTTAAAAGTTATTTGAGGAATGATTCTAAAAACCACAATCAACACAAGAAAACCACAGTCTGCTCAGTGACCAATTGAGAACATACAGAGATATGAAGTTTGAATGAAAAAATTTACAACTTAATCTGCCAAACTACCTTCTTTATTCTCAGAAATAGCAAATAAAGGAAAGCATTTGTGAATAAGAACTATTCAAGACTGGAAGCAGGTACATTAGATATGGTGGACTGAGAAAGCAGATTCAGTCTGCTGGAGACAGACAGTCGCAACAATTTCCAGTGTCAAAGAAAAATCTGGCACCTTGTTAAATATTAATAAGCTGTCGGGGTCAAAATGTTTAGGTCCTCCCAACTCAATCACTTTCATTTCTACTTCTCAGAAGCCATTCAATTGGAAATACCCTTTCCTGTCTTGCCCCTCCTCATCCTGCCTTCTCACCAAGAATCATGCAGAATCAGATGAAAATGGACAGTAAATGAGTTGGCAGCCAAATGATGCTTTTGTCTCCCCTGCCTTTGCTGGTATGCACGCTGTTATTTTTAGTAAGGCACACAAAACTTAAATACAAGAAAAAGAACAATGAGAAGACTTGGTTTAGCAAATCTCTGCCGCATTTTCTGCAGGTTAGTGTTATTGATTACTGACACCTAAGGGTCTGACACATAATCGATAGACCTCACGACCCACATATGTGACATGGCCTGTGGGGGCTTTAGAAACAAGAATGAACATGGCAGCTCCATCCGAAGCTTTTCATATAATATTTATTTATTTATTTGCAGGCAAAGCTGTTTCTACTCAAATTACCGTCATGGTGAAAAGTGGTGTCAGAGGGGTTTGCTCATTTCTTCTTGCAGTACCTGAAGACATGAGAAGAAAAAAAAAAAAAACCTGTTAGTGAAACAAAAATCTAACTCTACATCAACAATCTAGGAGCTGAAACTCCCCTTCCCTCCCGAATCCAGTTACTTGTAAAGTGAACTAGTCATCTTAAGGAGAAAGAACTCTTGAATAAGAGAAAGAGGCAGAAGGTGTCTCCCCAGCTTACCTTCATCTTTCTGCAAAGTACCAGAGTAGTGCAAACTGGTGTGGAAAGCACCAGTTTGACTTCAGAAGACTGGAGCGGCTCTTTTCCGGTGCACAGTCCTCAAAGGTAGCTGGTAAGAAAAGCTTTTGTACTGCAGTTTGCAGACTACAATCTTCTCCAAACATAATTCTTTGTTTTAGTGTTGTCTTCTCCCAGTACAAACTGGTCAACTCAGGATTACTGCTGGATCTCAAAGAGCTATACCAGATGTGCTCATTTCCTTGACGGCAGCATTTTTTGTAGCGGGGATTTTATACTCCCAGAGCTTTCCTTCTTCTCACAGCTCACTATCTTTGCTGTTTCTGAACTGGTATTGTCTTCTCTCAACATTGTTCACTTTCAGCTTGAGGAGTCTCAGTGCCAAATTCCTACCTCTGCAGTCTTCAAATGAAGGCAAACATCTGAAATTCTCCATCTGGGTTTTCAGATATTACTGAAGTTCTTCCTCCCGTTTCTGCAGTCCATTGTCAATTACCTCCACAATTTTTCTACTTTGTTTGGTTTTTTTACTCTTTGAGGGGATATTACTATGAATTAGTCATTACCTTGTTGTTGCCCATACACTTAGGCCATATGCAGGCTGCTTATGATAGCACCTAAGATAAACGCAGGCATGTAACTTCATGAGCACAATAAACAACTGAGAACACTCACTATGTAGTACAGTGGATCCTGACTGGGAGAAAACAGGAAACCAAGGAAAGTTACACATGATCAGGTAGTCCAAAAATGGCTCTGGGTCTGCATCTTCACCCACATAAACTGTTATTGTCAGGGCTAACACCAAGGCCGAAGATCAGCAGGCATAAGTCTTAGTCCAGTCTCATGTTAGCAGACTGCTCTGCTGCACAAGGACCAGATTCTTCATTGCTTTGGAGACTTCAGCATACAGAACTGATAATGTCCTACTACAACTAGGCACCCTGCCCAATCACAGCAAGTCAGTTCTTTCCTGGATGAGCAATTCCATGCCAGAACAGCCTAGACTTTTTCATAAGCGAGCAATGGCTTTCTTACAGTATCTGCCTTTTTACAAGCAAGCAATATAGCTTGTTTTCAAGCCAGGCCCCAGGAATCGCTTGGTGGGGCTGTCTGGGGCCACAGAAGGCATCCTGCTGTTCTCTTCCCTGTAGACTTTTTACCCCACTTCTGTCACATTGACAGTTTCCTGGCATATTCTGAAGGAGAATATGTTTCTGACCCAAAGCTATGTGGATGTTCAATGCTTCTTCCAAATCACAAAGAACCAAACTGCTGGAATCAAAGAGTTCCCACCGACAGCAAAAAACCAGGACAGAAGCTAAGATCTCCCAACAGTTCTTTCTTGCATTAAATGCCCTACAATAGCACTTAATCTTCAAATATCAGTCAGCAAAAGTCAATTGAGAGGCTGTTGACAAGTCCCTCCACAGTCCTGTTCTCTGTGCCAGCTTCTGTGTAATGCTGGAAAGATTTCAGTTCTAATAAATTCTTTGTCGACATGAGCAAAGTTTTTATTAGGCCAGTGAAGCATGCACTGTCTAATGCATGTAGTGTACTGCACTGTATGTTGTAGAGGGGCAAATGTAGCTTAAGACAGAGCTAGAAATGAATCATAGAGGGGGACACAACCCACATTCACCTGGTGGCCTTAGGGCCACTACAGCTCTCAGTTCTCAGGATAGTAATTCTTTCAAACGCTCACTACTGAGCAAAGCTTGGCCATTGAGCCCTTTCCACTCAAATCCTTTCCTGAACATCTAACTCCAGTGCTTTTCTGCCCTCCCTTAATAAAAACATTGATTCCTGATGGTGGGCAACTTCACCTCAGTGTTGTGCTCCACTCCAAGCTGGCTGCATTTAAGGGAGGGTGGCAGGTAGCACTCGGCATTCTTGGTCTGTGAAGTGTTGGGAATTCTTCAGGATGGAGAACACTACACATTTTACCCCCACACATCTTACACAAGCCAACTACCTACTTTTTTTTTTTTTTCCCTCTAGTTTTCATCTCTTGCAAGACACTGTTATTTTATGGAGAGCAGAAAAATACCATAAGTAAGTCAGAGGCAAATAATAATACCCATTCAGTTCACCACTAGAAACCCTATGAAGATTTTCTCTTTCCACAAGACCCAGCAATATCCTGCATGAGAGATGGCCTGCTGCTATCATTTCAGAGGCACAATCTCTTTTTTCATCTTTCCTGCTGCAGAAAATTCCTCATCAGCTCCTGGTAAACACTGTTTCTGTTTTACCCTGTTGTGCCGCATGGGGAAACACACTGCTGGGTGCAGGATCTTCCTGGTATCTATTTTACGCCTCCGGGAGTTTTCCAGCAGCCAGCAATAATATAAAAGATCACCATGGACTGTGATGTGACCAATTACAGCAGACAGCAGTTATTTATAGAAAAGTCAGCAGCACTGAAGCTTTAACACCAGCCAGCGCACCCCTCTGCTTCCCATCGCTTAGTGTGTGTGCAAGCATCCTGCAACACCCTCTGTAGCAAGGAATTTTAAGGCAATTACCTTGGTACCTCACAAAACCGTGGAGACACGTGGCATATGCCCACAGGACAAGGAAGGAGCAGCACTTTACATACACCGGATCTTCAAGCTGCCACAGCATATTTCATTTTCATAAATTGCTGACCCCAGATGTCACTTTCATTCCGAAATCCTCGTCCGCCTACTCAGCAGCACAGCACATCAGGGCACGGCACAGTCCATGCATGTAAGACACTGTAACACACACCTTCCTGATTCCTAGCTCTTTGCAAAGTGTCTCTTCTCATCCTCTCCAGGACCTGCTATAAAGGCTGTCCAAATATTACAGTAGAAAGGAAGTAGAAAGGAAGACAACATGTTAGCTAGGTATCTTTCTGAACTTCCCCAGTCATGATATAAAGTCAATTATAGAATCATAGAATCATAGAATGGTTTGGGTTGGAAGGGACCTCAAAGATCATCTAGTTCCAACCCCCCTGCCCTGGGCAGGGACACCTCCCACTAGAGCAGGTTGCTCAAGGCCACATCCAGCCTGGTCTTGAACCCCTCCAGGGATGGGGCATCCACAACTTCCCTGGGCAACCTGTTCCAGTGCCTCACCACCCTCATAGTAAAAAATTTCTTCCTGATATCTAATCTGAATCTTTTTTCTTCCAATTTAAAACCGTTTCTCCTTGTCCTATCATTACCCTTCCTGGCAAAGATTATCAATTAGTTGATACAGTTGTCGCTCTCTTGATGCAAAGGTGGAAAATCCACCAAAAAAGCATGAAAAATCACAGTGACCAAGTGGGAGATGTTACTTCCAGGGGTCACATACTGCCTCACCAAATCACTCCTATAAGGCAAACAACACTGACGGCCCCCAACATGGAAATGCCCCTTCTCAGAGCTGACATGCAAGAGTGTTTGAGTGATGCGGTTTGTAACGCAGGCACCTGACATCAGCCACCGAAGGAATTTGGATTCAAAACGTCATTTCAAATTATTTTGCTTCTGGAATATTTAATCCCCTATGTAAGTGTAAACCCATCCTTGGAAGCTGAGGGAAAAAGTTCACGGCCCCTTTCTGAGGTGAGCATTTCCAGCAGAGCGTCGCAGAAGGAAATGCAATATTGCCATCTACTGCCTGACCTGGAAACATCCCCTCTCCCTCTGACACATTCTGCTGAAGATGAGATCAATGTTTCAGGACAAGGAATCTTTTAATCATAATGAAAATGTGATCTTGACTGATCCGAGGTCACATTACATTAATACAGTCTTCAAAGCTTTTTTAATAATACAATTAACGATTTCTGCCATACCATTAAGAGAATTAAAGACCAAAAAGCTTAAGGGGTATTGACCTATTCAGTTTCAGTTTTAAAATAACGTCAAAGCAATATGGACTTTTTTCTTTCTTTACCTCCCCCTCCCCTTCAAACTCCCAGATACATAATTCTTAGATGTGTTGTTCTATTTGTGTTCGTGGGTATCACACTTTTAGTAAAGATTGGGATAAGCCAGTAGAGGGGATCTCCATTCTGATTAGCTAACCCCTTTTATCTTGTGAACCAATAGGTCAGGCTAGGACAGCTCACACTACAGTAAGAAGAAAAACAACAACATTAATTAGGAAGGTCGAAACTACAGTTTGATGCAGAGAGAGACTTACTTCCACAAAGGCACTTTAATCCATAACCCCCCTTTCTGCAAGCCAAGAGTCTCATTCTCTCCCTTAACCTACCATCCTGCTAAAGGTCTCATCCGCCCCTTTGCAAATGCCTTGGAAAGCTTTAAAGGAATTTAATAAAGCCCAAATAAAATATATGCTGGCTAATGTTTACTCACAACGTGGTCGCTCCTCAGCACCAAAAGGCACAGATTCAAATGGCATTTCTCAGCAAGGGGTGCTATTAGCCAGCCACTAACTTTAGCCTGGGCATCCCTGGGTTCAGACTACTCCCTTGGCAGCAGTGCACAAGGTGGGATTCAGGACACAGTGGCCAGAAGGGCAGGACTGATGGACACCAATATGGGGGTTGTATGAGCGAGGTTGGCATCAGAAAGCAGCACCACAGCGAGTTTCACCCTGGATGAGTCCCAGAACTCAAGAAAGATCTTAGCCAAAGTGGCATTATACCATGTACCTCTGTATCAACGGACTTCTCTTCTGTGCTTGGTTGTTTTCTTTCTTTTTTTTATTCTTTTTTTTTTCAGGTATTATATATAAAACCTGGCAGCCCATGTTTACTTTTAAGTAAGGACAAGTGAATCCAGGGTAAGTCGTTTAGAATCGATTGCAGATACTGGCAGGGTTTCTTGAGGGAAAGCAGACTTGTCTGAGGCTTCACGCTACTCCTGGGCAGGACACAAGAGGAGAGAAGCAGAACTGCGCCTGTGCATGAAAAATTGCAGATGAAACCAAGGGACTGTGAAAAATCTATAACAACAATGAGGAACACAACTCAGCCCGTGTCATCACCATATGAGCTTATTGTCCTGGGCAGGGGTTCAACCATGGGATTTGGCAAAGATGATTCTTTCTGATCAGAGCTACACCAATCCACTGCTACAAATATACTGAATAATCTGGCCTCGAAGCTGCCAGGAGTGAATTTCCCAGCACTTCTGGGCCCTCTGTAGCAGAATACTGGCTGCCTCCTGGATTTCTAATACTTGTGGTTTTTTTCCCCTTGGCTAGGACAGGCAATATTGTTTGTCCTGACCTTGGGAAGCTGAGAGGTGAATTATCAGAATATGTTTTACCTCCCTTCAGATCCCATTGCTAGAACAGGGAATCATCTCTGTCGTTATAATTACACTGCATCAAAGAGACCGGCTGGTCTGAGCCTAAGACACAGCAAGGCTGTGACCAGGCAAAAACACAGAGGCAGAAATCAAGCACTTCTATCGCTCGTAACTGATGTCAGCTCTGCCTTTGGTAGAAACCTGCCTTCCCTTTCCTCTGTAGGGCCACTGAACCGCTCTGCAAGCTTAGGCCTGCAAGTCAAAAGCCAGGCAAGGACAGAGCACAGCATGGTACATCCATCTGTTGGAAGCCAAAGGCTCTCTGAAGCTCTCAGTCTCAGTTACCTCAATGAGTAGAAAGACATAAGGTCCCTCCCTCCCATCCCCAGCGTGGCAGAGCCATGTGCTTTGCGATCTATTTGACAACTCACAAGGATATTACCTATCGAAGTGCCAGTGCCTTTGATGCCTTAACTGTTCAGGCAGGAAATGCTAAATATCATCTTGCAGAAACTTCTGATGTCTACAGGGAGCAAGACCCCTTCTTGACCTTTTCTCTTGCTATTTTGCTGGTTTTGTTCTGCGCTTCTCAGAGCTGCTCCTCCATTCCAGATGCACAAAAGAGGTCAAACTAGCAGAGGTGGCTTGTGCCAAAGGCTTTGGCTTCTACCAAGAGATGCTTTAAAAGGAAGATATTTGTGCTTGTGACATAGAGCAAAGAGGGACAATACGTCTTTCACTCCGATTGATTTACCCACCAACCTGCTACGCAAACAAGGATAAAAGCAGCATTTCAGTCTGTATTACAGCAGATGGGCTCCGCATGCAGCACAAGAGAGATAGCTTTAAAAAAGACTGAGCCAGCCCCAAGATCTGGTGAGGGTGGGGGAATCAGAAGGCTCTTTTATATCATGCAGCTTGAAGACAGCATTTACCCAAAATGCATCTTAGTTAAGAGACTTATCAAAGGCTTGGAAGAGAGGGGACATGCCAAGCAAGAAGAAACTTAGAAAATGAGTCAATTGAACTAATCCCTTTAGAAAGGGTTTTTCTTTTCTCCCTCTCCACTCCTTGCAGAAAGCTGGGAGGGGATTACTGGTTCCAGGTAGGAGGACTGAAGGTATGCTGCACATCTGTATCTTCTCAAAGCAGCATGAAATTGATGCCTTTATGCCAAGGCCACTCCTGTGACCAGAGGGCACACATAGCTCCAAAGTGCTTCTCCTCTCATGGTCACTGACCTTTAACATACCACAGTCCAGAGAGGCTGAGCTATTAATTTACAAATCAGATGTCAGTGAATGAATACCGACATCCCCAAATGTGCTCATCATGGTGAATGCAACCTCTGATCTCCTCCCTGAGAATTAAAAAAAAAAGTTCAACTTCATCTAAGTGTCAGGTGGCTGGTAGAAAAGAATTCTTCCAGATGGAGTTTATTGATCTTCCAAAAATGGAGCCTTCAGTTTAAATTAAAACCAAAAAGATTTCTTAAAAAAACACCACCAAAAAAACCCCCAACAACCTTCAAGACAGAAAAATTCAATAAAGCAAGGATAAAGTCTAAGGCAAATAGAGAAGATTAAACTGAGACTTTACCATGAAGTTGGATTGCAAGAGGAAACAAATTGAAAAGCAGGCTAATTACAAACTCCTAATTTTGTCTCCTGTGTACTTAGATTTTATTGCATGTTCATCTGTAATAAGAAATATATAAAGGAAGGCCTAAGTCAATAGCAAACAACCAACTACAGCTGGATGTATTCTTTGTTTATGCAGTTGAGCAATAGATTTGACAAAGCAGAAATTCTATTTGGACATCTTAATTTTGTCTGTTTCTGCAACATCCTTGATATGCAAATATTAAGAGGGATCCAGTGAGGTAATGAAGTTTAAACTGTTCCCTCCCTTCTTCGTCCTTAGGATAGGACACTGCAATGTGATTTGAACCGCCCCTAAATGACTGCAAATCAACTGCTGTGTTTTACTGGCCTGCCAAGGCTTTCTTTAGGAACGTGGGTCAGTTAGAGGGAATCAATCCTGGCTACGTCAGCCAGGCACTCACCTCCGAGGACATCCCTGAACCCTTGCTTGGACACAGTCAATGCAAAGCTGCCAAGTTAGTCTGGTTTTCAGACTCATGAGTTCAGACAAGTTAGCTGTTTTTTCCTACTTTGGCACCTTCTTACGAGGCAATGTTTTGGATGGCTCACTTCTCATAATCAAGTAATATATGTGAAAAGTGGTTATTTAGAAGAGTTTAATTGCTATTTCTAAACCTCTAAAACTTTTAACACAAAAACCATGGCAGAAAGAAAGCATCCGAAGTTTTTGTGACTTCTAGCAGATCCTTCAAGAGCAGCCCATGAGTGTCTGAACAGATCCCATAATACTTTAATGTCATCACAGTGATGGGAGGGAAGGTTATTAGCCCAAGTTACTGATGTGATAAACTAAGAGTTGCACAGAGCTCCTACCATTTAGCAGACAGACATCTCATACCACACTAATCATGGATTGTGATATTGCAGGCCTGAAGGACTGGAAAATCACCACAAAAATAGAGTTAGCATTGGGCTCACAAAAAGCAAGTGAAAGAACAGAGACTGCTTTGAAATGTTTGCATTACAATCTTTGATTAGGATGGAGAACTGCCCTTCATGTACAACTTTATGCTTGCACTGAAGTTTTACTTAATATTAACCATTTAAAAAAAAATTAAAAATAAAAATCAAATTGTCTGCTTACTTAATCTGCTCTTCTCTCCTTTGGATTGGTCACATATAAAACATAGCAGCAAAGGAAGAAACTTAGCATTTAGAGCAAATATAGACCTATAGATTCTTGCTTTTCCAATGCTGAGAATATTAACAGCATATTATATGGCTGCTGCTATTACATGAAAAGTGCTCAGGGATACTCTGAACGTAGTAGTAGTAGTAGGTAAGGGAAGGGTCAGAAACAGAAAATCAGATGTTCAAGTTTTTTGAGCAGAGAACCATCCAGTGCTGGGAAAACAAGAAATACAACAGGGAGAAGTCCCACCCAGGCTTCCTGATGAGATGAGAGGACAAAGGGACACAATCTGGGTGCAGTCTGTATTTTGTGCTACTCTATGACTTCATCTTGACTTCACAAATATTTGAAAACCTCAATCCTGGGCCCAGTCAACATAAACGCCAGAACTACAGTGCGATTGAACAGCAAACACGAGACAAGCTTTACCACACCATCATCCTCCGTTCTCTGAACCAACAACCTTCCTCTGAAGAAGTCAAGCCAACCAGTGATGTATTTAAATCTCAGGAATCGTCTCAAACACCCAAGAGATGACGCCACTGTTAAGCTGTGTAATGGTGCCATCTCGTGGTAATAATACAGATGATGCTGGATAGAGACAACATTTTCAGCAGTCCGCTGCAGCCATTGTGGCCATTAAAAACAACACATTAAAAACAGATACCTCTTAATTCCTCCACGTCGTTTAAGTTTTACAGTGTATGTTCACCATTAAGACACACAAGTACAAAAGAATCCCGTGATGATTTACAACCACAGGCCATCGCAGCCGGAAAATGTTAACCCGTAACAGTCAGCACGACTGTAACTGTAGCCGGGGCTCTGCTCGTGTTCAGGCTTCTAAGAGGAATTTGAAAAATTGAAAACCTCTCTGAAAGGATAAGAAAAATTAATCAAGGTCAGGAAAATCTGCCTCACAGAGACAGATCCAAAAACCAGTGCTGTTTACTGATGTCACGCCATAATCATAGAATCATGGAATTGCCTAGGTTGAAAGAGACCTTTAAGATCATTGAGTCCAACCATTAACCTAACACTAAAACATGCCCCTAAGCACCATGTCTACCTGTATCCATTCCCACATAGAAAGGATCTTAATAGTACTAGAGCCATAGCTCAGCATTAAACGGAAAAGCAAAATCCATCATAGGAGACTAAAATAAAATGAATTCAGACTAAAAAAAAATTGAGTGCACTTCTAAACACGAAACTTTAGAACAACTTGCCATGGAATATGGCAGATTTCCCACCGCCCAACATCTGAAAAATCAAAACTGTCATATCAAAACATTTTTTCTGAAAAATGGGTTGTTTCAACCAAACCCAATGATTTTTGATACAGCAGCCATGCATGAAATTGTCTGGCTTACATTATGTGAAACATCGTGACAGATTAACGTAATGAAATTTCTAGCCTTAAAATCCATATGTTTACTTTTCTTGAGAGTGATTCAAAAACTTTATTTAGTTGGCACACACCCACCCAGATCACTGCTAACACTAATGTCTAACGTCTTACCTGCAGGCCAGACTGAAGTGTCTGTGCTTATAAGAACAATAGGTACAAATTTACTTTCATCAGGTCTTCCATCTCTCACGCACACACACTTACCTCCTTGTCTCCTAAGCAGAAATACCATCATGTCAAGCCACAACCACCAGAGTTAAGATTCAGAGTGAGATTAAACCCAAGGTTTTGAAAACTTAATTCCAAAAATTGGAATGCCTTTCAAGCCTTTGCCAACTTTTCCAGCACTCTGAAACGATCCTACCCTTGAGTAAACGCAGATTTCTTTTATTTAAAAGGACTTCCACTGTGAGAAAAAGATGTTTGTGCTGTTGGTTGTTTTTTTCCCTCCTATTATGTTCTATTAAGATAGTAAAGATATTGGATCTGTTTCTGCTTCAGACCCTCTTAGGATTCTTGTGATCTCACTGAGCACTTCAGACTTCCAAGATCAAGTTGCAGCTTTTCAACTAATCAGGTACTTTAAAGCACTAATATAACAAGGTTTTTTTTTTCTCCTATTATGTTCTATTAAGATAGTGAAGATATTAGATCTGTTTCTGCTTCAGACCTTCTTAGGATTCTTGTGATCTCACTGAGCACTTCAGACTTCCAAGATCAAGTTGCAGCTTTTCAACTAATCAGGTACTTTAAAGCACTAATATAACAAACAAACAAACAAACAAACAAAAAAAGGAAAATCTATATTGAGACTAATTGTTCTGTAAATCAGCATTTCCAAAATAACATGGGCCAAGCCTGTGTCTTCCTGCAACCTGTAGCCCAGGAGCTTAGTACTGTGAAGCGGGACCTCAGAACACCTAGTTCTGCTTCTTTACTGGGTCTTTACTGGATATAGATAATGGCCAAATGTCTGCATCCTCTTATTCTACTCTTTCTGCTTGGTGTGTTTCTTTTGCCAGGCAGGGAAGATGAACGGAACGTAGAACATCCCTAATTGTCACCAGTTTTGATTAGAAGGATGATATGATCACTTTCTTTGATTAGAAAGTACTAAGCCATCTGCCAACACCTTCTCATCAAATGCACCTTTGCTTACTTCTATAATATGCCCAGTTGCCACCATGAGCATGCATCAATTTTTTGATGAAAAAGTATTACTTAGAAAACAAAAAGCTAAACGTAATCAAGGGTGACAATTCTTACATAGAAGAAAGTACCTTTTCTGTGAGAAGAAATTTTTCTGTGAGAGTAGCCAGTAAAGTAGCTGCAATGCAGCCAATGGATCACTGGATAATAGAGAGGTGAAACAGAAATTCAGTTTGGGGATATTGAAAAATTGCTGCTTTTTCCTCTGATTCAAAATGTCCCTAGATATAGAACAAATTTAGTCAAATTAGGTGTCTGCCCATTCTACACACAGTACCTTATCCATCTTCTTTATTCTAATACAAATTCATACAGAGTTTCCGTACGGGGCCTTATTAGACAAAATTTTCTTGAAAGACTTAAATCAGATTAAACTTCTCAATAGTCCCCACTTGCAGAACAACTCCAGTTTACCTTACCTTGACAATTATAATATAGGCTGTTACATGCAAACTAGATGTGAGGCTACTGCAACTCCAGAATCAGCTTTCATGAGGAGAGATATAATCATTTTCTAGCATATTTAGGAGCAACCGGTATTGCAACTCTTCACAAACACTATTTTTTTTTAAAAGGTATGTATTTAACCATACATTAAGTGAAAATGTAGGCTGCTGCACAGGAGGACACACAGTTTCAGGCAGTCTTTATAGCACGCCCTTTGCAACTTGATGAATCAACAACCTGAAGATCCACTGATTATAAAGTTAGTCCTAAATGCATTCTCTTTGAGACAAGAGAACCATGGCAACATGATTAAGGCTGGCACACAATTCAGTGTTTTAATTCTCTTGGCAAACATTTGTAAGTTCCAATTATAGCTTTTCTTAAACATTTTTTTTTAAAAGAGATGCCTAGAAAGGTCTGATTTCGATGTGTCTCAGGCATATGGCTTACCGAGCAGCTCAACAGGGGAGGAGTTACTTAGATACATGAAAAAATGCTGTGTTAAATCACAACCTTAAACAAAAACAGGGTGACAGGGATATGTGTAAGCAATTATGCTGTACAGGGGCAAAAATATACATCCTGACAGTGTATCTACAATGCCTGCCTACAGAGCTGTCTCCCTGGAAATGCTGGATTAGTTTCTGGAAAGAAATAGCTACCTCTCCTTGTTCCAAGACACCCACTTAAGGAATTACAGGCTGGATCTCTTCAGGTTCATCAAGACCCTTCTGTTGTTCTCCACTGAGCCTTCCTCTTTGCAAAGCCTTCTCTGCCACTGGACAAAAGATCTGATCCTCAAGTTTCACCTGTAATCCTTAATACAACATTCAAGCTTTAGAAATTCCCCACTATAAAAAAAATAAAATCTAACACAGAACCGGCTTGTGGTGAAAGATTGTCTTGGATTGTCAATTGCCAATTTCTTTACCAAGCCATAACATGAGTACTCTAGTGAAATATGTTATACTTCCAAGTTAATTAAATGCAAAACATTAGGAAAGAGACTACAGGAAATAAAACATGCAATTTGTAATCTAAACAAAGTTCTACACCCTGAACTTACACATAACATGATCACAGTGCCTGAACTGAAAGGCAGTTTAAGGCCGGTAGCTTGCTCACTCCTCTTCTCTGTACCAAACCTTTTCTGCCTGAATGGAGTTTGTGTGTCATCCTGTCCACCACAGGGACAGTTTTTCTACTAGAAAAAAAACAAATGAAAGCAATTCAAGATCAATTGTTCCATTTGAAAGGAAGGTTACAGCTGTCATTCTCATACCAACGTGTGTTGCAGTATCTCTCTTCCATAATGCACGATGTGGTTTCCATAGAAATATCTTCTTCCTTCAGTATCTACAAGCCCTCCAATTATTCCCTTTTGGACATCTCACGCAATCCAATAAAATCTTTTCAGAGCAGGGAAATAACTAGGCTCAACTACTACTTAATTACTTGGTGAGAAGAAAAAGAAAAGGAAAATTAGCAAAGAAAAGCTTTATTTAAAACAAAACACATGATGGAGAACATGTGCCTTGCAAAAAAATTATATCTTACCTGAAGAAATCTCTCCAGTGTTACAAATTATGAACAGTCACGTACAATTTTTAAGATCACACAGATTTTGCTGATTTCTGAAAGTGCAATTATGGTATAATTCTACATTGTTTGGTGGCCTTGTCTCCAACTAAGCCCCCAGGGCCTGCTCTTTTTCTGAATCCTTTGCTTTGCTGAGCATTGCCTGCACCTTGTTCAAAGTCCTCTTGTTCAGGACCCTGCGAGCTCCGAGTCCCTGCTGCTGCTGCTGCGTCATCTTCTTTTTCTGTGGAATCTCCTGCCACTTTCCCAACACCAGGAATGTATTCAACGCCCTGAAATTAGAACCAAGACAGAGGGAACACCAAATTACACCCAAACAACATAAACAGTGACTTGATCCTAATATAAAATGCTTCTGTCAACCGAGGCAACCATAAACACGCAGGGCAAGAAACTGAGCTGCGTTGTTTGTATAGAACAGCTTCATTCCTGCTGCTCTGCCTGAGTTCCCAGAAGTGTCAGGATAAAGAAAACTGGGAGCACACGGAGCCTTCATCTGGCTGGGTGGGCTCTGAAGCCATGACCACAGCACATAACGCAAGAGCCGTGCACCACAGGGGCCAGTGCTGTCACAGCTTCCCCAGGAGACCCATGTCTGAAGAAAACAAACTCATTTAATTGTGCGGTAACCAAAATGTGCTGGGGAAACAACCCCTACAGCTCTTTGTTTTTCTTCCACTCGTCTGTCCTTTTTTTTTTTAATTACTTGGAAAAGCTTAATTACTGTGATTTGTTTTCTGAGATACACGTTTCCCTAACTAGGTTTAGGCGTCTTTCAAACCTCTCATCCCATTTTAGGCTTTCACCCTGCAAAAAGTTAAGCACAGTCAGATCTGCAGCTCAGTAGTTGGATAACATAATTAGGACTGTAAAGAGCTGGGCTTACTCATTCTAAAGGTGTCGCACTCAAGCCCTGTACAGGCACAGGAAAAAAAATCATTGTTCAGTTCAGAAAGCCATTGCATACACAAACTTTGGCACTCGCTGTTTGCCAGCTCGTTACAGTTCCCTTATTCCAGTAAGGATCAATCTAAACATTTAGCGAAAACTATCCACTACTCTTTAGCCTCTCAAACTACTACAGCTCTATAAATTAGCTCCAGGAATCAATTATATGTGTATGTATACATTATATAGCTATGATTACCTACATAAACCTATGGGTCAGCAGTAGAAAAACACCTATAGTTGTCTGTGATGGTCTCTCATATTTAAACCTCAGTACTTCACTAAAAAGGAAAAAGGTCACCAAAGAAAAAGAAAGTCATACAATAGCTAATTAATGACTGTACCTTATTCATCTGGTCCACATCTGATTGTCTGGGTTTACTGGTTTGAGCTTTCTCCATACGAGAGCCCCCTTCAGTCTCTGGAGAAATGGGGTGAATAGTTTCGCCCCAGAAAGAGATTTAAAAGGAAAACATGTCAGCAGACTTTCATGGCAATTTTCACTTTAAAAACACACCAGATAAAGCCACCTGAATGCTACCTTCCACCCCTTTTTGCCTCGCTTTTGTTAATTAACCAAAGCAGGGTGCCTGATGACACTTTCACAAAAGACAAAGGTAAACAACTGTAGTAGAAACAAAATGTGTCTGGGCCTTTCTTAGCTTGAAAGTTCTGCTAAATAGACCATCCATCTCTTACACCCAGAAAGCCCATATCCCTTCCTCCTTTTCAGAAAATGCAGATACTCTGACCAATTCAGATAAAGGATTATAAACAATCATTTGAAATTGATTTTAATTCTTGGTCAGCCTGCTTATTTTTTGCATTAGCTTCACATTTACACGCTTTACGTATATTACTAAACAACTTCAAAACAGCTCAGTTCACCGCCTGATAGATTTAACAAGTAGGATCGAATCATGTTAAATGATTTCTGTTCCTCCAATCAGCCCCAGAAGAGAAATGTCACTGTGTTCCTGTTACTGAGTCTATTTGCTGTAAATAGATCTCTCCATTTTTCAGACAGTAACAATTAATTCAGAATGAACAATTGCAGCTATGTGTGACATGCTGAAGAGCTGTATTTGCATAGATATATGTATACATGCAGACAGAAGTGTGTATATCTATGTCTATGTATCTGCACACATCCAAACTGAAGTATCAGTTGCAGTAAACAGAATGCTGCAGTTTATCTGTACTGCCACTAGATGCAGCCACATAACCTTGCAAAATTTAAAATTCTGACCTCAGGGTTATAGAAACCTTTTTTTGGACTATCTGTGATAGCAGAAATCTTACAACAAAATTAATAGTATGCAGTCCCTGAGTACTAGGGGAGGAAAAAATGTAATATGAGTAAATTTTCAATTTTTCTTCTCAATAATTTTGTTCCAAAACATAGCATTGTGTATGTTGATGGGGATCTAAGAAATAAGAGCAGAATAAGACTTGTCTGTTTTCATGGTTGTTGCCATAGATCCAGATCGGAGCTGACAATATTGAATTACATAGTGTTTTGCTTTCTGCATAACAGAATAAATAGGAATGAAGCACCATATTCCCAAAGCGACCCCCTAAAGACAGAATCATAGAATCGTAGAATAGTTTGGGTCAGAAGAGACCTTTAAAAGGCCATCTAGTCCAACCCACCTGCAATGAGCAGGGACATCTTCAAGTGGATCAGGTTGCTCAAAGCCTCACCCAACCTGACCTCAAATGTTTCCAGGGATGGGGCACGTACCTACCACCCCTCTGGGCAACCTGGGCCAGTGTTTCACCACCCTCATTGTAAAAAATTTATTCCTTATATCTAGTTTAAATCTGTCTTCTTTTAGTTTAAAACCATTACCCTCTGCCCCATTGCAACAGACCCTGCTAAATAGTTTGTCCTTGTCTTTCTTATAGACCCCCTTTCAGTACTGAAAGGCTGCAATGAGGTATCTCTGGAGCCTTCTCCAGGCTGAACAATCCCAACTTCCCAGCCTGTCTTCGCAGCAGAGGTATTCCAGCCCTCTGATCATTTTTGTGGCCTCCTCTGGACCTCCTCCAACAGGTCCATGTCTTTCCTGTGCTGAGGGCTCCAGAGCTGGACGCAGTACTCCAGGTGGGGTCTCATGAGAGCAGAGTAGAGGGGTAAAATCACCTCCCTCGATCTGCTGGCCCTGCTTCTTTTCATGCAGCCCAGGATATGGTTGGCATTTCCACCTCATGTCCAGATTTTCATCTACCAAAACCCTCAAGTCCACAGGGCTGCTCTCAATACCTTCATCCCCCAGCCTATATTGATACCATGGATGGCCTCGACCCAGGTGCAGGACCCTGCACTTGGCCTTGTTGAACCTCATGATGTCAACACAGGCCCACTTGTCAAGCTTGTCCAGGTCCCTCTGGATGGCATCTCGTCCCTCAGGCACGTCAACCACATCACTCAGCTTGGTATCATCTGCAAACTTGCAAAAGATCTAAATGACTGTGCACATATGGAGCACCTAAGTGTGCATCTCTAGTGGTTTCCACTCTATGCTCCATCATTTTCCCCTCTCTCCCTATACCACAGCTCTGGAAAGACAAGGTTCTCTTTACGTGTCTGGTAAGCAGCAGACTAGCTCAGATGATAAAGGATTTCTGCACTCAGAAAATGTTTCTGGTTTATCCACTATTAACAGAGAGCGTGAAGCTCTGGAAAATTCTCTTGTTATTTCTCAGCAGCAATTACACAGAGCCGTGCAGGAGAAACGCTGCCTTTAAGAAAAGCAAAATAAGGGAAACTCTCCCCTAGTTTTAGCAGGTGTTATCTGCTCTGTACTCTCCCCTGGTATTTCTCTGGGTGTGTAATATGCACAGCACTGGGATAATACAAGCACAAGAAGCCCACAAGTAGATTCCATATGTAAAGCAGATATAATAAATGTAGTACACAGTGTTTTAAATACTGTTTTTATAGTGGGTTGATTTTCCACTGAAGATAGATGAAATAAAGCCTGTTCAACACATTCAGTGTAAAGGAAAGTGATGCCCAGTGAGCTGCGCACCAGAGTGAAGAATATAATTTAAAAAACAGATTTTTATTACATATTTTAGTGCCAAATTCACATGCTTCTGTTCCCTTCCACTATAAAGATCACATTGCAACTCGCAATCCATCAAAATTATATATAAACACACACCCCCACTTCTGGTTTATATTTTCCCTCCTTCCTTTCTTTGTAGATACGAGATATCTCATTTACGTGCAGAACTGGTCAAGGCAGTTCCTAGGCCTGACGTGGATTCTTTACTGACAGCCACTCTAGTGCAATTATGTTTACCCTTGGTTTTGGGTTGTTTCTCTTTGTTTGCTTGGTTTTTTTAGAAGACAGCAAAAAAAAAAAAAAGAAAGAAAAAAGAAAGTATACTCTCCCCTCCAGGACCTGCTTTCTGTTTGCTGACCTGATCATAGTTCTCTTTAATTGCCATTAATAAACTGAATTTAGCAAGATGGATTAAAGGAAAGAGCAAACACCAGTATTTGCTGGTTTAAAGCATGAGGAACATAAATATAACGGCTTCAGAGGAAGCCAGCCTAGGGCTAATTTCTGACTGAACTCTCCTGTGGGGTGCTGCAGAGAAGATGAAACACAATGTCTCAACCGAAGGTCCCCAAGCCAATCCAAAGCAGGACAGATGTGGGAAGGCATGGGAGCAATTTGCTCTGCAGCACTCCTTGCTGCACTCCCAGAAAGAGACAATGTGTGCCCTTCTTTTGGAACCTAACGCTTATCACAGCTTGTGCGCATGCAGCAGAGGGCCCTGTCTGGATCCCCAAGCCAGCTGAACAGACTACAGCAAGATCCCCATATGAACTGTCAAAAGGTTTTCCTACTCTATTGCTATCTTTTGTGAAGTAGGCAGAAAATGCTCCCAGCAAGAAGGATCTACCCTGTAGGAGAGTAATTTAAATCTTCCAAAAGCCATAATGAAAAGGTTTGTGTTTCCATCCAAGAATGGTATTGGCAGCAAATTGAAGGCAATTAAACACATTGCCCATTGGCCATACAAATTTCTTCTTTGTAATAATTTCAGAGAAACAAACCCCTCTCTATAACCCAGACATTGTGTTGTGCAACAGGAATTTTTTGGGCTAACTTCTACCCTGCTGTAAGTGCACTGCAATGGGAGTTACAGCCACTTTATGCCAAGACTGTGCTTTGTTCAGTATCTCTCAGATGCTCTGTAGTTCTGTTTCGTTACCTCATAATTTCTAAGAATTGTCCTGTTTACTGGGAAAAGACCAGTGAACTGGACTGCACGCTCTGTAGTTTCTCCATGTGCAAACAACAGAGAAACCACCTATCTATGATCACTACCTAACGCTTGATTTTATTTCTTATCTTTATATAACTAACACGGCCAAGCTCATATTGTTTAACTCACTTCCTGAAGGGGATGACTCCATCTGAATTTTTAACCAGATATTCACTCGCTGGCTCCAGTCTCCTGGTGCTTCCACCTCCCACAGTCGCTTCTGCTCCTCGGGATAAGTCTGCAAGAATTTCTGGCAAACTAAATAGGAGAAACCAAGGGGCAAAAGCATGAATGAGTGAAAAGTACAGTGGAAGAGGGAATGTATTCTATCCTGGAAATGCTCTCAGACCTACTTTCATTAGTTCCTTTGGAAATCTTTTCTTCTCTCTTCTTGTCTTCCTTTTTTTTGCTTTTAGCTGGGGCTTTCAGGAAAGCTCTGTGTGGAATGACCTAAACAGGCACAAGTGAATCCTGTCTGTCTGCTTCAGTCTGGCTTCCTTCCTTCTGAGCGCAGAAATACACAACTTGAAATGACTTACTGAGCCACCTTCCTCTGGCACTGCATCACAGAACTGTCACCAGACACTTTACAGGTTTTAGACTAACAGCAGTGAGGGTTTTTTCACCTTCACCACTCTGAAATGAAAGGTGTTTCAGTGTCTTCCAGCTTTAACCATTAAGAATGCTACTCTAATTTCTATTTATAAGCAAAACCTTGGTATCAGTTCATTCTTGGGCCAATAGCACCCTCCATTTTACTACTCCTACCCTATAATCCGTTGCTGGGGTTCATTTACTTCTTTGGGTGTGGGAAAACAGGCAATAGGAGGAACTGAGAAAATAATAACAGAGGTCCCTGTGTCAGATGTACGATCGCCTTCAGAAACCATGTTCCCACAGATTCTTATCACTGTCAGTACATACTGAACATTAATATAAATTGGATAAACAATCAAATTTATGCTTCTTTATGTTATCAAACTGAAATCTGTCTTGTTTAGAGGTTTCCTTAGGATGTGTGCAGAGCCAAGAGGAGGCGTATGTTGTAGGACAAACAGTTCAAAAAATTTAAAGGGGATTTTTAAACTTTCCTTAACCACCATTCTATCAGCTCCATCAACTGTACTAAGACAGCAAACTGTAAACAAAATTATTTTCATGCTCTCCTCTGTTCGTTGTAGTTCATCATACTACTGAAAGGGTAATTCATCTTCAACATTTAACAATGGGATGTCGAAACAAAACCCCTAATTCTGGTATGTAAACATTTGCCTTACAATAATGAGCAGAACACTGTCATTAATTTTATTCAAGGATATCCAAACTAAATTAATCATTTCAATAAAAGCTAATGAAAGTAACATATTTACCAAAACAGAGACACCTGCTAAATGGCTTTTTACTTACTTTTAGGCATCTATAGCACATTAAACAACGTGCTAGTGAAAACTGTGCACGTTTACTACAGAGATTTAAAGTTTGCACTTTTTTGTCAAAGTATGAGATTGTGGTTCCAATGGAATTAAAAACAGGCAGTAACTTCAATATACTCTAAATTTAACTTACAGTATTAGTATTTTTATAAAAGTAGGACCCAGAAAACCTAAGAAGAACATGAAATTTATTCACTATTAACTCTAAACATGACTGAGATGAAAGCATAGCCTTGCAATATGTAGCTAGCATGAACACTTAAACAGTGCAACTTTCGGATCCGTGGGTTCTAAACCATTGATGCCTCCCATAGGAAAAAATGATATTATTGGGAGAAGAGAAAGAATGTTGTAAATACTATTCCTTCCTGAATTTACAAGTAGCAGTACCTTAGAAACTTCTGGGATACATTTGTATACATTGGGGTACATTTGTATACATTCAATGGCACATTCTCACCAAGAGAAAGAAAATACATGGTGAAAATTTTGTTGACACTTATTAGGAAATAGCTGTAAAGTCATAAGTCAGTAAAAACATCTCCCAAAAAATGATAGCAAAGACTGCTCTCTCATACAGAGAGCAACTTTAGGAAAAAATACTTTTTTAAAGAAAACAGTTTTATAAATGTGAGGACGGGAGTTTTCTGTAAATTGTACTTTTCTGTAAATTGTACCAGAACTTCAACCTGAGCACACGGAAGATATGTAATTAGTTAGTGATGTTTTTAAAGTGCCAAATGTTCGAAGGCAGTCAATACAAAATGAGTACTAATGTGACTGGATGAACAAGTAGAGCCTAGGTATATGGCTTATTAGATGTAATTTCTTACAAATGCAGTACCTACAAAAGCATTATGTGCATAGTGCAGGCTTGACAACATCTTATGATTCTTTTCCCTCTGGTGTCAAATAAAACGGGTAAGTCACTGTCTAGGGCAATGACATAGTTCTAAGCGAGAGTGAGCTAAGAATGCAAAATGTCAAACAGGCAGTATGAGTTTTATGCTTTTCATTGTCTTACATAAAAATTGGCCTACCTTTCAAGAGGAAATTCCAGAATTCTCAAGAAAAGTAACCAGTAAAAGAACAGCAGTTCAGTTCAGACCAGTGCACTGAACTCTTACACAGTTAAGAAATTCCAACCAAGACCATATTGAAATGTATACATTATACATGACCCTTGCCTAACGTTTCCACATCAAATGATTTACCTTGATACATCGCAGCAGAAATAGGGCAGCTGATCCCCAAGGCATCCTCAGCCACGAAAGACTGACAGAAATCATGCAGCATTTTCATCCCTAGGCCACCTCTCCTGTACTTTCTCCGGACAAATATAGTATCCAAAACCGGCAGCAAGTAACATTGACTGGTTGTACCATCACAAAGGCTCCCTGAAAGCAGACAGTAAAAAAATACATTAGTTTGAAAACAAACTTGGTATTGCTGCACTAACTGCCCTCATACCTTTCCACAGGGTGACCCCAGCTGAAGTGCATTTGCATAGACAGTAAAACACTTTCCAAGAGGAAAATTTGTGCCATCAAACTGAGAGGACCTGCTTAAGATGTGGCTGACAGGGCACACCATAGTCTTTTCCACATTCTGATTCTCCATAATCAGCCCATCTAGGTACACAGGCAACGTACATAGGAAAGTTCACTGAAAAGATGTAACTGGGTTATAGCCAAAGAGGCATAAATATTCTGAATGTAATCTCAGTATGTTCCTTTAGCTTTTGGCTATTCTGGTAAATCACCCCACAAACTCTTTTTGTGAAATACACTGAATCACCCAACACAGTACGATCTAAAAGCTCAGAAGGTCAAAACTGCCTGATGCAGCATTTTCCTTTCAAATATTCTATCACTTTATCAGGGTCCTGCATTTGTTTGGGAGTGAAGTTTCAAACCACTGGAGGTGAGAAGCTCTCTAGATACCTGCCCATATTCTTCCACATGCCATGCCACCCATGACTATCCAGCCTGGGGGCAGATCTCAGGGTGTTACTCTTAAATAGTTGTTTAACCCTAAACAAGACCTGAAAAATATTCAGGAGACATAGCAATAGGAACGTGCTGGTTTAAACATCCCAAGGATACTCAAAATTCTCAAAAGCTGTTGTACCTGGACCAAAGGAGAAAAGGGAGGCAAAAGAGTTGGGGAAAGTACCCCATCCTGCTTCCCCCATAGATTGGGTGCAATTATTAATAAATTTCAAGACATAGCACCTGAGGTACGGGCAGAACAGCAATGATGCATGAATGTACCAACGTAACCACGTGAACAGTGTTGTTAGTGTTGTTGTTATATCAGGAGTCAATATTACACAGGATAGCAAAGTGATAATCCTGATAGTGCTTGTAAGAATTTACATAACACAACCATGTGAACAAACACTGCGACCAGCAACTATTTAACTAATATAATAAATGCATATAACAGATTTGTTTTAACATGCTCTGGTCAGATGTGTCGTTATCTCAACCCCTCGAGCCCCATGCTGGGTGCCAAAAAGGACTGTTGTGGTTTAGTCCCAGCTGGCAACAAAGAACCACGTGGCCCTTCACTCACTCCTCCCTCCCCAGCTGTGGGATGGGGGGAGAATCGGAAGAAAAAGGCAAAACTCATGGGCTGGGATAAAGGCAGTTTAACAGAACAGCAAAGGAAAGGGGAAAACAAGAATAATACTGATAAAGGAATATACAAACCACAATTAATGTACAACTGCTCACCAACTGGAACCCAGAAAGCCCAGCCCACTCGCAAGCTGCAATTCCTGCCCCCTCTCCCCACCAGCTCCCCCAGTTACATACTGAGCATGATGCCATGTGTTGTTGACTACCCCTTTGGCTAGTTTGGGTCAGCCACCCCAGCTCTGCATGAAAATTAACCCTATCCCTGTTGGAACAAGGGCAACAAAGTCCATGCTAATAAACATATTAAGCCAGTCACTTGAAATCATGGGGACATGACATAATGCTCTACGTGTAGACAAAATACAGACTCAAATATAAGCCTCCAAACTATAAAAACTCAGTTCTCAGTGAAAACTGTCAAAAAAAATTAGAACCAAGGGATTTATTTTGCCATCATGTATGGTAAACTCAAACTGGAGTCAAGAGAAAGTTGATTAAGAAGAGACAATCAGAGTCCAAAATTTTCATGTTCATCCTAAACAACTTTGGGTCCCATTGCAGGAGGTACATTAGCAATTCACGGAACAGCTTTCAGTCAGTGCAGAAGGCCATAGAAACAGAACCTCAAACTACTTGACAGCATAAGCATCAAATCCCAAAATGAATGACCAACATCAGTTCACCAACTACCTATATATAGGATAAGGTCACCATAGAAACATCTCACTGATTTATTTTAATTTTTAGAAAATATTTATAAAGATTTTATGCTGCTTCTATCTGGGTACACAGCAGTTTACTTTGTCACTTAAGTCTAATCAAGACCTTCTCAGTTTTCTTTCTTACCACTTACTAATGTACCACTCAGTCCAGGTTTCAGTATCTTGAGACATGAAACTTTCATCACTTCACTAAGACCAGTTTCACAGATCTCCTAGTGAATGGCTGTTCCTAAATTCCAGTATAAGACTTTTACTTAATAAATCCAATTTGTCTTTATCACATCCCCACAGCTATCTTAAACTGAGATCTACTTCTGCTCCTTGAGTTGGTGTCTAGTACCTTTTGCTGATAAGTCACCAGGCCTGACTTCAATTACTCTCTTTTCTAGGATGCCAGTTCAGCAAAGCATTCATGACTATAATTCTAGACCCCAATTTGTCAAGGCTGTAGCTCTCCACTTAGCAAGAATCCACATCACTCACACTCAGCCATACAACAAGAGTATGTAAGCTACACAATCACTCAATTTACATTGAGGCTTGGTGCACCCCTGCTTAATCAAAGTGCATGCTTAACTTCAAACACATGTTCAAGCACATTGTTGGAAAAGGATGGTTTGTGGTGGTGTTTATAACCTTTCAATATTTGTAACACATGATGGGTAGTTATTCTTTTTTTAGGAGCCAAAAACTTGAGTGTATCCCTAGTCCCATTGTTAGCTGCCAGCCCAACAGAAATGTTGGATTCCAGCAGCATTGCACCAAACATTCTAAGAAAGGGATAAACTTTTCCTCGTGAAGTCAATAGCTTTAAGAATTCCTGCATGTTGCAAGCGTCCTTATAAGTTTATTATTATCTCATATAGTCTGTCTCCTATAAATCCTGATGAGACTGCTGTGCTGCAATCCCAGGAGCTGAGTGATTTATGTCTGTGCTCCTAATTTTGTGTTGAGAAGATGACAAAAACTTGTAATGTCTAAAGGCACTGTAAATAAAGAAACCATGAAGCCATTCTTCACCTTGTCCCTGGGAAACATATTAGAAGAGTCATAGCCCACAGCCATTTGAAATAAAATAAACAAACAAACCAACCTTTGGAACAAAGGCCACTTTGTCTCTAGTTTCCATCCAATAGCAAAGAGGTTACCATAAGCTAATGGTGGCCCAGAGGTGACCACTGGGCTCTCACACACTTGGTTCCGAGGTTTGTTTCATTGTTGAAACACACAGACTGAGTTTTGAGGTGAGGGAAGAGACAGGGAAAATAAGAGCACTGGCGATGGACATGGAAGTATTCATACAGTCTGCCCTTTGAAAGCCTTTGATCTCTTTGGTTAGGTCACGAGTGCCAAATGACCAACTTATGAGCCAGCAAAATGGTAAACAGATATTACAAGGGCAGGAAAGCAGACAGCCATTAGCATTCCCACAGAGCCACAAACCAGAAAAAAAAAAAAAAAAACCCAACCCAGTCCCCACATCCAACAGACCCAAACAAAACAAGGTTGTGCATACTGACTATTTCCCTGCTGAACAAGTTGGCTTGGCACACACATGTTTGGACAGGCCTTGAGCAGGCTGAGAGCTTGTGTAAAGGGTGGGGAGTATTTCTGCTGAATAGAACCCAAGGTCAACCCATTGTGTGAGTTTGTATGTGAGAAGGGGAACAAAGGTTCTGGCTTCAATAAAATTAAATGAATTCATGTCTTGACTGGTATGTAGTCATTTAATTTTTATTACAGCCAGAACCTTCAGTCTGCCTCAGAAATGCACATTAAAAATATTATTGCTAGAAAACAGAGGGAGAGAAAAGCAATTATCCAACAAGATTTCAGCTAATTATCTGTCAGGTTAACTTCAATTCTGATTATTTTTTTTCTAAAAGAAACGTATGTAATCAGTGCAAATAAAATCTTACTATCTTTTTAGGATCTATTTCTAGAGAATACCACCTAGGCCATCAAAGTATTAAAAGAAATTTGAGAAGGCTTGTATGAAGAAAGGTGTGAAATGGATTTTAGCTTGGGTAACCACTTCCAAAGACCATCTCTTGGGCTCTGGGGTAGAAAAAGCAGAGACTGGCCCAAGGTTTCTTTGCTTTGAATATAAAGCAGATCTCAAAACCAAAGGATCTATATGAAGCCTTTCGGAAAAATATTTCATTTTCAGGTTGTTGTCTGCAAAGAAAGGGACAGGGACAAGGAACTGTCATTTCCTGTTGTACCTTTAAGAGGCTACATTCAGTGAGGTCTAACTCCTCAGCTGTCTAATATGGGAGCCGCTGACATAGATAAAATTGGAGACATTTATCTTGGCACGTGACAAAGTGTCTTATCAGCCTCATTAGTGGCTTAGTACGTCTCATCAATCTTTAGTATACCCAGTGGTAAATGCTGCATGCCTGTCATTGGACAGGAATAGGCACATACCAGGGAGGCTGGGGTGATGATCTGTGTAGTCATGAATAAATTTTGTTTTAATAAAGGTGTCTAATGCTCACGAAAAGTGATAGCCTTGAAGAATGAGTCTTCTGTTTATCTCCACAACAGGTGCAGGATGACCAGTGTCGCTAGTTGCCAAATTGTCTCAAAACCTTGACTTGCAGTCACTGAGTCTCTGAGCAAGGCGGGTGCTCAAGACCATCTGTCCCTCTTTAGCTGGACTATCAAAAGAGATCCAGTTAAGGATGCTCAGAAGATTAATGGATATGTGGAACTGGACCAAAATTACCAAGTTCACTTTGTACAGGCCACCTAGGAACTAGCAAATGGAAATTACTTTAGAATATTGCCAAGATAGTTAATTGGAATCACTGAAGTCCATTGAAAATTTAGTTTGCATAATGGCACACTAAATCTGTAGCAAAGATCGAACAGTTTCTCCTCCTTGGTCACCGTTTCTGTGATTCACCCAGATGACTTATGTATGAAATAGCCATGCTCCACAGATCTGTTCTGGCTTATTTGGCTCCACTGAAGCATGTTTCTGTCATACTGTAGATAATGGAAAGTTCACAGATGAGAAATACAGTTGAACACAACATCAGCATGAGAGTCTCAATTACCTAGTGAAGAAAATAAAACTATAAAGAATGGCCAGGTAATTGCAGAGCATGGAAATAAGGGGAATCAAAATCACATAGTGGGCACAAAGGACAATAATTTCTTCCTAGGATCAGAAGCTGTAACAGAGGTCCAGCACAATATAAAGTCCTGTACTTAATGCTGCGCCTACTAAATGTTCTGACCAGGAGAGTAAAAGGAAAAAGAACTCCCATTATGATTAAAAAAAAGTTAAAAGTTAAAGATTAAAAGAAAAGTTTATGAAAAAAATCTAGAACAACCATGTGAAATACAACTTCTAAGAGAAGATATTTATCTTAGCCTGTTTTGGGCCTAATAAATCCATGGCTTGTGTAGAAAGTAGAGAGAATAGGATCAGCCAGAGCATGGCTGGTATGAAATTGAAATCACAGAACTTCAGAAAGAGGAATTATTTTCTCAATGCATACAGCAAATCATAAAAATGGGCAAAAACAATCTGTTTCAAGCTTCCCGAAAAGCCTTTGGCAAAAGACCACAGTAATTTGCGACACAGGCCAAAAACTAACAAATATAGCTGCCCAGAGAAAAAAAAACACTGGCAGCAAAAGACAGATGCTGACAAAGCTGGACTTGAAGAATTTGTATTTTATGTGGACCTGGTTTAAAACCAAACTGTGACTCTCAACTTACTCAGAAACAGTTTCAACTTGGCTAATACTCCACCCATAACAGACTACTGTGTAAATTTATTTTACTGAAGCATGAATCATTACAGCCCATACAAGTGTTTCTTTCCAAGAGCTTTGCTCAGAAATATTTATGGACTTAAAGGAAAATGTACTATGGCAATTGAATTGTTTGCCAATTACAAACCAGTTCATCAACATATTCACAGATACATACAAGATTCCTTTATCGTAGGCTGAGTCTTGTACCACTACAGTGGTGTACAAACTACACCTCATTGTGAAGAAGGATTTTGCACATCCCAAGGGAGCAGAAGAGCAAAACATCTCTTATTGTTGCTGGCCTTTGAGCCTCTATCAGAGAAGGCGCCTTCAGACTGTCCTCTGGAATCCAAAGCTATCCATATCTGCACAGCTCTCAAGCTGTTTCTTATTCTCCCCTTTTGGACAGATGGCTACTGATTGCTGAATTAAACAATATACTTACCTCCAAAGAGACCAACTTTTCTATGTTTAAGCTGCTGGTATCAAGATAACACCCATGAAACTTAAACACAGACTGGTAACCAGCTCCTACATGGGGGTACGAACTCAGCTGCACACCTGAAGTTATTCTCATGAAGCCTTTTCCACTCTTGCTTGTTAATAGCAATGTACCTGTGTTCATACATACTATTTAATAAAAAAACTCAGTAAAGTTTATACTGGTGCAAGTATCCCTAAAGATTCAAAATACATTGTTTCTTTTCTATGCTATTTAATCAATTAATGATTAAATAATTAATCATCATCCTTTAAATTGGAAGTACCACAACTCGACAAAGCATTCCAGGATGGATCTAGTGCATACACCTTCCTCTACACAACCCAGTCACTGCTCCTTATGCATCCAGGGATATTGCTTCTTCTCTCCACCAGCCACTTCTGAAACACTGGTTTTCCACTGTGAACTTCCACTGTACTCCTTTTTTCAGATATCATTCTTTCCAGGATGCAGTCCTTCAATCTGCGGGTAGGCCCTGCATTCTTTGTTCCTAGATGTACAACCTTCTACTTGGCTGCATTAAAGCACATTTTATTGGAATAACCCAGTACTTCAGATCACTCAGTGTAACTGAGAACAGAGTTTTGAGCCATCGTGTTTAAATGAAAGTAACATGGATGGCTTCCAAATGCTGGGAAGGTTTGTTCCCCAGATTTGTTCTAAGAAAGATTTGATATAAAAATGTAAATGAGAGCCAGGATTATTTATACTGAAAGATAAACAAAAAGATTACATTTCTAGCTATTAGGAACCAATGGAAATGTGTCTCTAAAATGACCTTACCTTTCATCTTGACTGAGTAAAAGGCAACAGCCTCGCTATTTCTCCAGAGTATCTTGGCACACTCAGTGGCAGAGTGAGGTAGAAAGAATGCATCATTAGCTGAACTCCCTTCCAGCATTCCAAAAATAACGTAGTTCAGAACAAAGAGGACAATCCTTTCTCTAAATGTCTGGACCTTAGAGAACAAACAAAAACAGAACAAAGAAAAATGAAGTACAGAATAGTATTTTGCATTTCATAAAGGCTTCAAAATTAAAAAGGGATGGGAAGGAGGAGGAGGTCAGGAAATACGTACACTTAATTTGGAGAAAATACCCCACGAATTGCTTCAGATAGAATAACAAAAACAGTGTTTCCCAGTGTTCCACCCTCTATCCAGAGGGCATAGAATAATTAAGTAACAATTTATAAAGTTTGACATATCTCTTGTTGTCACAGAGAGGAATTCTAAAGCAGCAGGCAAAGAAGTATCTTCATTATAGTCACAGCAAACTAGTCACAGATTTGGAAACAGGAGCAAGGCAATCTAATCACACCCAAAAGTAAAATAAAGACAGGATTCACTGTGTCATCCTTGTCACCTCTCTCCTGTTACCTGTGGCTGTCTTGCCACAGCATCAAAGAACTTTAGTGGGTGAGGACCTTACTGAGGTAGACACTATACAAACCAGAGAATAAATACAGTATGTTCCAAACAGCTTATAACTGAGGTGTAACATGAACAATTAGGTTTTATGTCATGGTTCTTATTAGACAACCAACAGGACAGGGAGATGGAGAAATATAAAGGAACAAGATCATACTGGTCATCAAGGCAAAAAGTGATGCCAACAAACTTCACATGAATGCTGAAAAAGAAAATGAGAGTTTCCACAAATCATGACAATTTACCTCTTAGCAACGAGCTAGAAGGGGCAAGTTTTCAGATATATTTTCATTCTCTGTTGATACAGCAGATGCTTGAAAGCCTATGTTTCTGCTCCATCTTGCAAGGATTTGTATCTCAAAATCCCTCCAGTTCAGTTACCCACTAAAAGGCAACTTAATTCAGTGAATAATTAAACTCTATGTATGGCAGATATTAGGGAAAGATGCTAAAGGAATGGAATCATTAAGGCCCAAATCTGGACAAAGAAGGTTGGGTAGGAAACAGAACTGATTTAACAGCCTCATGGCAACACAAAGCTCACATGGGGTAGGCATTTGTCTTCTTAGTTGAAAACAGACAACAGGCTACCCAAATCTCCCAAATTACAAAAAAGTAGTTGTATCCTACTAAGATAATTTATTTGGAAAAAGAATTACAGATATAGAAACTATTAACAACTGTTTCATAAAATGAAGGCAATATAAACATTATTCAAGGCCAAAAAAAATCATAACTAGCTAGATAAGGCATTGTTCCAAAGGTCAGTAACATCTCCCATCAGACAGACAGTCAAGCAACACTGAAGAGTTCTGCTAATGTAGTAATTTGGTTTATCTGATTATTTCTTTAGTAGGCAGTGAGGTTAAACTGAAAAGAAAAACTAATAAATCCCACAGATGAATCATAAACAGAATACACAAAATTGTTTATAGAGGGTTCATGTGGATGCCACTGTGCAGAGGGAGGTATATGAAGTACTTGGTGAGCCACACAGCCCGGAGCCCACAGGTTACATAAAGCATGAGCTATAGGAGACCAGAGACAATTACACATGATTGTTCCAGCTGGAAAGTTCCAGGGTAAAGGCAATGTTTAAAATAGCATCCTTACCGAAATTAGCCCATCTCTAGAAGGATCAGCTGTCTTTACTACATCTTCAACAGGCCACCAACGCTGGTTCAAATAAACTGCCAAAACTACAGAAAGAAAAAGACAGGGGAACACGTTACCTACTAATAAATGCAAAGTTGGTTCCAAACTTTTCCACAAGCAGCCTCAGATCTACTTTTCCCTCCAGCTGACTCCAGTTTGATCTGCTGTGTGACAGCAGAACAACGATTGTATTTCAATTTCACCTCCATGTCCCTTGATTTCCAATTTTCAGTACCACAGGAAGCATCAAGTGAAGGTAATTTTTCTCAAGAATTTGATGTGACTTTGGTGTGACAACCTGTGTGCCATACGAATAAAGCCCTTCCTGCCTAATATCTGTTCAGCAGCACAGTAAGCTTGTGCAGTATTTGGGACAAAGAGTGCTATCTAGCTAAAGGTTACATTTTTGAAGTGTCTTTCAGCCATTCCCCTGTCCAAATGGACACACACTCCATACAAGTCAAACACAAAGGTTTTCATATCCACTTTTATCAAATAGCTTTTCAGCTGCCTACGTGATTGAATTTCTATGTGTTTGTACCTGTAGAATACAGACTCCTAAATCTCTGCACGGACAGATGTTCACAGAAGTTCAAAGGCATACAGAGAGGTTTCTATCAACAAAGGATAGGCATATGCACACATAATTATGATACACTGAAGAAAAAGTGTATGACCAACCTACAAGTAAGTAAGGCCCTTATGTAGGTCCTATGCAAAACTTGCACCCCACTTTTTCCCATCCTTCCTGAATTTTTCACTTATCCAGAAAACAAGTATTTAAACCCTTCTCCTACATGTTCATCTACAAAATTCATTGCCTGCCATTAGATTTACAAGACTGAAGCAGCAACTGTGACACTGCAATTGCTCCCAAGCCCTGTTCAGAAACAAAAGTCTTAATACAGGGTCATTTCAAAGGACACAGAAGAGATTTCAAGGGTTTAGACTAGGTTTTAGAATAAACACAGAAATCTGACCATTTATGACCACCAACACACCAAGGAGCACATATTTCAGCAAAAAGAACTTTCATTATCCATACAGTAGTGACATCCACCTAAAGAAAGTACACAGCTACAATTTCAGGAGTGCTCAAGAACACCACTATCTTTACTGTCTTCAAATAGGGCAGGTAGAATCCCCATTTTTAGACAAAAAGATAAAATATAATATAGGAAGTATGTTGCAAAGATCAGCACGGAGTTCACACCTCGAGTCCTAAGACAGTACACTGTCTACTGGTTTTCTAAGCTATCCAACTAGGGACATAAGAAAGTTAAAAACCATCTATGAGTTCGAGGCAAATTCACACACGAGGAAATGAAATGGCTTTAACAGGATTCATCTTTTACCTGTCTTAGGCTCAGGTTATACAAATATCATTGATGTGCACAGGTTAGTTTCCCTTTTTGCTTCAGCCTCTACCAGCTCCCACTGGCTTTAGGGCTGGAGATGCCACTTAGCTAGCTTATATTTCAAATCAATTATTAAAGCATACACCAAAAAGCACTATACTTTGTGTACTGGGTTAACAATGAAGAAAGTATTGCACGCCAGGGCAGGCGCCTGTTTATAGCACCAGATTCAATCCATGACATATTATGCACTTACTTGCATGGGAGTTTCATACTCTTTCTGTGATGGATTCAATCTGTTCCCTCAGTCCCTTCACTCTGCTCTCAAATGCAAGCAGCCACTGCTCCATTACACATCCATGAAACACGCAGCTACAAAGGCAGCTGAGTCAGACAAAGGGGATGTAACGGGCCAAATGCTGACTTTAATGGGAGCTGCAGAGAGGTCTGGCACATAGTTCAGACACATACAACGCACATAGTAAAGGTCAGAAAAGTTTTTTAAATCTTTGAGGAAAATAGGAAGATGCACAACCATGTTCTAAAGAGCTACTTTTATAGAACATTTACTGTGCTATTCAATAATTTAAATGTGTGGAAGGGAACACTAGTTGACATAGCAACTGTCACATCACATTACTTGAGCAACCTTATCTATATGGATGCTTTCCTTGAAGGAAAAACATTTCTCCAGATTTCACACAAACATATGTACTTTGCTTTTTGTTATAATTTTTCAAGCCAACATCTGGTCCGCAGTTAAATCCATCTATGCTTCCCCATATTCTCATTTTCATTTTATAATCAACTTTGAGGAACGCTGTTTCAAACGCAAACATGTTTTGTGAGACCACATGTTCCTTCCCTCTCCCAAGCCTTGTTGTTTTTTCCAAGACATTCAGTTATATTCACCTGATAATAAGAGATCAGGTAATTGCCAACAGTAATGTACATACATCACCTGAACCCTGTGAATCATGATGTACGTGATTACAATGATCTTGCAATTGCAAAACTTGATGTGCTCGATCTTGCGATTGCAAGAGTAGGTGAAATGGATTAAGTGAAATACATTTCAGTTCACAATTAATGGGGTATATACATGCCCAGTTGGGTGGCTTGCCCTGAAAGCACTCGCTTGCTAAACCTCAGTACTTTGATCACTTGCAGCCAGACAAACATATTCAGAGTGTTGCAAGAAGCCGAGAGCCTGTGAAGCACACGATTCTGTACCACTCCGGGTAGCTGGAATACGGCACTGAAACACACTGAGTTGAATTAAGCACTAAGCATAATGCAATTGTGATTATGAAATGCCTCCTTTTGCTAGGCAAACATGGAACCCTTCCCAGCCCAGGTCTGGATCATATTTTTACTTTCTAGGCTACGCTGGCCAAATGTTCCCACGCTGGTGCGCAACTATTTGAATGAAATGTGCATATCAGGGCTCCACACACAGAGTAAAGGAGAAAAATTAAAGCAATATCCAGATTGGTACTTCTTTTTCCCCAGCCGTCATCTGAATTGCTGAAATGCATCTCTCAGCCACAAACTAAATTAAAGGCAATGAAATATATGAGAGATGAGATTTGAATATGTTTAATAAATATAGAATGTACCAGCTCTTTACCTTAGATGAAGTCATCTTTACCTTCATTTTGGCAGGATTTCAGATTGAGGGCACACTTACAGAAGCTGCTTCTGCCAAAGGTCAGCGATGGTAATGGTGCAAGCTCAGAGATCCTACATTAAACTGTGTTCTGCAACATCAACATACCCTGAATAGCTGTGTACCCCAGCTCCCTATCTTTAATATGGAATAAGAGCGTTTCTCTCTCTTTCCTAAGAGTCTTATCGAAATAAATACATTAAAGCTTGGGAGGCATGCAGATGCTGCAGTAATGGCAGCCATTCAAGTATCTAAGATAGATATCTTTCCTGCAACCAATTACATTTTCTTCTACAATTTGAGTTTTACTCAGTGATTTGTTGCAAATGTCTTGTGATAAATGTTCTGTGGCATCTAACAGTTATTGTAAATTATTATATACAGCATACAGAAAATGCCACAATAGGGTATGTTTATTTAGTGTTATAAAGACGTTAATCACCCATGCTATGCTCTGTAAGCCCTTAGAACACAATTCACATTCTCATAAAAATATCTGCACAGATATAATAACAGAACAGAACACTCAGCCCATCAAAAATAAATTAAAAACGCTCCCAACCAAGACCAAGTCCTATGGAAAAGCTATCATATCCATTTTCTCTTTGAAATATGCAGGTCATTTCAGAGCACAAGCTATGCATCAGTTCTGGACAACCCATCTGAGCAAGACGATCAGATATAAATCTCAGTGTTGGAATCAATCCCTCTTAACCTATGTTCAAGAATTAAATGCCCCCAAACTTTAAAGCTCTTCACAGGCAAACCTGTACCTATGCTGCTAAATTCAGTATTTTTCCAGAGTCTAAACAACTAGAATTTCAAATACAAGTTATTAGATTGACAATATTTTCTTTGGGAACTGTGGGAAAATAGGTATATTACAGTGGATATTATTTAATAAGTATTATATACATCATTTTATCTATTCAATACTTATCCATTATAGATCTAAACACAAATGGAGCTGAAAGAGGAAATCCCATCACATATGAATGTAAGACATACAAGCTATACAGTATTCTCATTGAGATTAAGGTACTGCCCAGGATGTTGGGAAGTCACCAGAAGCAAAAGCAGAGATGTTGGAGCAAAACTGAAGGAACTGGTGGTGTCAGGGATAGAGCTGGAGAAGAGAACCAACTTGAAAAGGCAGTCACTGGTCAGAAGAACCACTACAGCAGATCTGTTCACTAATCAGAACAAAAGGTCACAAAGGTAAGCAAGTCCAGATGGACTTGTCACATTCATGGAGCCTGCTGCCTTAAGAGTCAATTTCAAATCCGTTGAACTGTGGGAAAAATAGCTGGACAAAACACTTCAGATGTATATACCCATATGTAAAGGTACGCACACACATACACACACCCCCAGCAGACTTTACACAACTAACAAAAATTTATTAAAATTCATCTAAATAAAAGTATTGCGTCAGTCAAATTTGATGTGTGTAGGAAGGCTGGCCACATGTTTATAGCATATAAAATCCAGAAATAAAGAACTTCCAGTAAAATGCTTTAAATCATACTTGTAAAAGGAAATATTAAAAGCCAGATGATGTAGGCCTTACTTAAATAACTACTTACTGATCTCTGTGAGACTCCTTCTGTGACTATGGGCTGGTGACTCAAGCTAAAGTTTTGCAAGGGGGTCACAGTAGTCAGTCAGTCTGTTGTTTATAATATAATAAGGTGTTTATTCTGCTAGGTTTAAGCTTTTAATGTAGATCACTATCATATAATTTAGGCTCCAATATGGACTTGTTTGACTTGTTCCTGTGGGAAACAATTTTTCCCTTCTGTATATGTATCTCATTAATACTTGTTGATCCTAATACTATTAGATCATTTAACTGAAGATTTGTGCTAAATGCACTGCTTTCACCTGCATTTATTTAATAATTCTTTATTTTTGCATTGCAGTTGTTACAGATCCCCATTCCTGTTGTGCAGCCTAAACTAACTTAATGCTGGTTTCAATTACATTCCTTTGAATGAGTCAGTAGGCCTGCACAACTGCACTCAGAGAGCAAGTTTGGCTCCGGTGTTGATGCTTCTCTCCTTTATCACACCAGTGCCTATCTCTCTTCAGAAAAATGTTAATGGAATATATAAATCAATGTCAGGAAAGTAATTCCATATCAATAGCTTTAGAGAGACCAGAAAGTCTTTTGACCACACTTCTAACTTGGAAAGGCCTCCTGCCTTCAATTCCATGAATCACAACCCATTAGCAAACATCAAATTGAAACTGTATGTAAAAGGAGCTGGAAAACTTTACAGAGTTCACCTCTAACCACAGATGATTTTAATCTGGTTTTTGTTCTTATGAAGAAATATCCTGGTTACAGGGTTTGCACTGAACAATGAATACTTAGTTACACTAATAGTACCTGTTCTAGGAGTCTAAGATCATTACCTGACACACTTTAGAACTGAACATAGAGTGCTACACTTCTTTGCCTTGCCTTTGTTGTATTATTAAGAATACTGGCCATTAAAGCCTACAAGGTATAATTTATAGCTTATCCTTAGAAAAAAAAAAAGTTCGTTTAATGACAGATGTCATTAGTTTGCTGCCACAATTGGAGGCTGAAAGTTTAAGAGGTTTCACGTGTCCTCTATTCCCTAAGTGACACAATGGGTCAATGCAAAGATTCATGTCTTTGCTGTAGATGTTCCAAAGATTCCACAGCCCATTGCTTCACAACAGCTCCAACACTCCCCATTTAATCCAGGTGGGTCAAAACCTGGGCTTTTAGTTTCCCATTGACACCAATTCCAGTGGTATCAAGAGCTGTTACCTCATTTGCACCTGCGTTTTTTCACATTCCATAGTCAAAGACACTTGCCCGAGAGTAAATACAAAGAAATCAGGCTGTGTATGAAGATAATACAATCCAGATAGTGGGAGATAAAACTTAGATACAATTATTGATCAAATCTTAATAACCTGTTGATACTCTAAGCAGACTCTTGAAACAGAAACGCCAGTAAGCACACGCTGACTTTTACTGCCTGTAACACAATTGTAGCGTATCCCTGTCAGGCTGACACATGGCTGTAATAGGAAAACACCAGCATTCATAGCAGCAAGCAAGTTTAAAGCCTATCTTGGGAGAACTGCCAAATAAAATGGATTTAACTCAATTCCTGAGCATAGTTGCACTCCAAATATACCCCTCACACACCAATACTGGAAACAGGAGGCAATTAAATCTAGTACTGAAGAAGGTACCATATAGTAAAAATAATATGAAGAAGAACCAGTAAGACCTAATGCAATGTTACATATATATTTGCTTATGTTTAAGGATTTCAGAATTCTATGCAAATTATAATGCATTAAATTTCACATCATCTTGAATTAGAAAAATATTACCCCATTGAACAAACTCAGGAAGAATAACAAATTCACCCAAGGTTATTTTTCAGCTACCAGCAGAGCTATGCATAGAATTTAAAAGCTCTGATGGTCAATCCTCCCTTCTAATCAGTAGCCCACCGACAGAAATCCCTGACAGGTAAATTGAATCCATTTCATATTCAAAATAAACCCCCAAATATTTATATATATAAACAAGCAGACCATCTAGAAAGTACAACTACTCAAAATTCAAAATATTTTGACCAATTCTAACCTGTCTCTTTATCCTTTGGATCAGTTAACAGCAACAGTTTGCAAGTAGGATTATTTCGGTAGAGAGGGACAAAACACACAGAGGAATCTTCAAGTTTAACCTAAAAAAACAAACAAGCCCTGTAGCTGTTTGTACTGCAAAGCTCGCGAGCAGAATTTCATGTATTAGATGCATTTATGGTATATTTTACTAACACGCATGGTATAAGTTTAGCACAACACCCTCTCAATCCTGAACTTCAAGGCACTAAAACATACTTAATATCCTAATACTATCAGTAGGTAAAGTTAATTTAAAAGAAATCAAGAAGTGAGTGAAGACCTTAAGGACAACTTACTATGATTAGTACATAACCTGGCTTTGAACACAGTTACATGCAGACAAACGGTGTTATGAAACACCAGACACATCAAATAAAAACAAATACAACTTGCACTTCTTACAGCATGGTCCAGCTGAGTACTTGTGGTGTTTTGCAAACAATGAATTAAGCCTCAGGGTACAGGGAGTATCAAAGCACTAGGGCAGTGCCTGGGCAGTTTATCTGTGAGGCACAGGGAGGGTAGATAATTGGCACAAGGTGGTTATGTTGAAGGCAAAGCTAAAATCAAAATGCAGCTCTCAAGCTCTCAGTCTTAGACTAAACTTCTAAACGATGTGACACATAAACACAAAATTACTGTGCTCAAACAGCTCTATATGCATAGAGATGACGATTTCCATATGAATATTGCAAATGCTCTCATGTAAGTTTAGGTACAGGCAAAGAGCGTGCATAATGTAGCACAGTATGTACTGTACTTTCAAAAATCTGGTCCATTGTGTATGTGTGGGTGTGCCTCTCTCTCTAATTGCACCCATTTGTCAGTTTGCTATGAAACTCAAATCAGTCATGTGATACATCTAATATTTCTTGGTGCAAGGAAGGAGTAGTATGAATATGGATTATTCAAGATAACAACTCTAAGTTGAAACCAGTGTTCACTAGTGTGCTAGAATCCTGGGATCATCCATGCAAACACTGGACTCCAGGAAAAAAACTGAAAACTGCCTGAAGTCTGTATTCATGAGCTTTCCGAATTCTCAGTATGTTCTGGGGATTCAGTTGTTCTTTTCATGCTTCAAATATAACAGCATCAATATCATTATGGCACCTGGGAGCATTACTATAATGAAAAGGCCAGTACTATTTCCAATAGTGTTATGATTGTTATTTTGTTTCATAAGGTAATGTGCACTTTCACAGGTGCTAACAACATCAGCATGAGCCAAGCAGAACCTTCTGCGTATGAACGCTGCCAACGCGCTTCCATCCTTGCAATAATCCTTGCTATCTGTGTACTGGATGCTTGACCAAGGACCACACCATACCAAAAAGAAGGTCTGTGACCCCAGCAAGTGGGCTGACAGCCACTTAACACTTGCTAAATAATTATTCATAGTTGCAGGGCCTGCCACTTCAAACCTGCTTTAATTCAGATACACAGAGGAAAAAAAAAGAAGCCTGGTAATTGCAGCCATTATTCCAACACCAAAATCCTCATCCTTCAGGTTGTAGGTATATAATAGAGATTGTTAGCTCAGATATTCACTGGGGATGGGGGCTTTACCTTGTTACATTTAGTTTCTTTTTAATTACAAAATATCAACGTTCATTGAGCTATTTATTATAGAGTATAAGGAAAAAAACAATACAGCAAGAACATCACCATTACTTATGCCTTTGACTAGCTGTCTGACTGCAGATTAGATTAGACCTGAATTAAATGTATGCAAAGAGAAATGCGTTGCTACGAGACTCAAATCAGTCATGTGATACATTTAAGGTCTGATGACAAGCCACAAAATCAAGACAGTTCTGAATCAAAAACGCAGAAGTCCGCCTTTAACTGATCTCACTGTGTCTAGCTACTGCAGAAATACACACAGCACTGCTCGGGACTTTAATTTACCCTCCCTTCTAATGGCACAGTAAATGAGCCTCTAAAAGTACAACCAAAGCATGAAAGGCTGAAGTAAACCCTGAACTGAGGGATCTTTGCATTTCAGGTTTGTTCGTATTTAACCCTACACGGTCCACTAGAGGGCATTAAAAGAGTATCTAAAGCTAGTTAGATTCACAGCTCACAGATAAAGCTACACACCTGAAACGGCAATTTTCTGGAAATTACTGCATATTATTTTCCTAAATCGTAGAAAGGCCACTGTATACAAAATATTTATTTCAACTAATCCACTTACTGGTTTGATAGTACAGTCACAGCCCAACACACCTTTTACGACCTAGGACATGCCCAGAATGAAAGGTTTCATATGTTGACTGAAGGCAGAATTTTTAATAGGCCTGTTCAGTCATCTCCCATCCATTTCCCAGGTGGCTCAGGGATGGATCCTAAAGCATTGGCAGCTACAGTATTTATACCATCTATCAATCACATCTGATCGGAATTGCTTTGGGAGAACCTATATTCCAAATTATCAATATTAGTATTGAAAAGAATGAAAATAAAAGATAGATTATATCCCAACACCGTGTAAACTGCACAGTAGAGGCAGAATACAGAACTGTGCCATGGTATAAATGTCTAGGAAATTCACTTTTGATTCAGTCCTGTAACAAGGCAAGTCTAGATGCAATGCTTAGGTAAGTACTTCAAACCCTCATCCACACTCAAGAGGGTTTTACACTTGTAGTTTAAACTTATCTCTCATTTGCAGCATGCAAACTTTTTGAAATAATGCAGAATTTGCTGATTTTAAGAGATTTGTAATCCGGCCACACCAGTTTACCCCTATTCACAGACAGACTACGAGCACAACCCACAAACTAGTTTGCAAGTGTCTAACTGGCAGTATGAAAAGCAGCAGCCTACTACCTCTTCTAGTCCAGGGATGGAAAAAACATCAGGAGCGGATGATGGCTTCTTCAAGAGTTTTTCATAGTATGTTTCAGCATCTGCTTGCAGAACCTCTGGATCTCCCACCAATGTATCCACCAAGTAAAGGCGACCTGGAATTAAAATAAAACACAAGATATTTTTACTTTTAAATGAACTAAGAAACATAAGTTTTAAAACGTTGGTTTCCCCAAAAGCTGCTTGGTGTAACTGGGTGCTTATTGTTCCCATTACAGCCTTTTATATAATCCTGATCTAAAATAGTAAGGCTGGTAAAAATCTATCTGTTATTTGCCTCTTGACATGCAATTTTACAAAGTAGAACCATGACAGCATCAAATCACATTTGTCTCCTTTGAATTCAACAAACCCAATCTCAAATTTCTCTAGGTGTAAGTAAATTGCTTTAAAGCTGGAAGAGCAAAAAAACCTTCAAAACACAGCCTGAGATTTAGCACTGTCCAAAAATATAACAGGAAAAGAATTCCAAAGCTTCCACTCTTTCTTGGAAGACTGCCCCTTTATGGGTCAGTCCACAATCTGTTGTATATCATTAGTTTTCTCTTTCTCTTTTTTGAGTAACTTCAATTGGGCACTTTCACAACAATGAAATCATGTCAAAAAATATTAAAATATTTAACTACATAAGAGTTCCCAAAACAGTAACCGCCACCTTCTATGCATCATAACTTAATCCATGAGACTCAATGCTGAAGGGTATGCATGCAACGTAGTTGTTAACTGCATGCAAACAAAAATTACATACATCTGATGCCTGTTACCTAAATGAAACGTCCAACTCAGTGCTCATGAGGAACCAAGCAACTTCTTTCTAATATAAGAAACTAATACTGATTGGTGATTCATCACCAGCTAAAGATAAAGAACATCAGAAGAAACGGGTTAGCAATCCAAATCGTATTCTGCCAGTCTTCTATCACAGGAAGGAAATAGTTTCAACTTAAGGGGCTGATTTTAATTCAATCAACAAGCTACACCTGCAACTCTCGTAAGCCCCAAACTGAGGACAAAATCTTCTACCACATTGCTACAGCTGGAATCTTAGTTCTAAATCCTCCATGGTTTGCTCTCACATGGCAGCTCCTGTGACCCAAGTTTAATGTAGAGTAACCACACTGATAATAAGTGCAAAGTAAATGGCCGAGCCAATGAATAGTCTTACAAGGGCCAGATTAAACTGTATTAAGTCTATATTAAGATTCAGAAACTATGAATCATAAAAGTACCATATTGAAAATGATACCTTTCTACGTAACAGTAGGAGGATGGGACCTGCAGTATCAGGTCAGACTTTCACCCATGATCCTACCACCCTCCCTCTGGCAGTGATCAGTATCCGATTCCTCAGCAAAAGGGTAAGAAACTACAACTGATAATTCACCACCACCCAGCACTGCTTAAAATGCTTTAAACACAATTTTCCTGCCCTTTGCAGGCAATCAGCTTACATCCTGAGGCTTGACAGCAAAGCTACGTAGTCAGAATGCTGAACAGAAGCTACTCTGTAAATGGTTTTCATAGTATGTTTGCATGTGACAAAATGGGAGAGAAAGCAGCATTGCAACACTGGCAAGTTGAGTCACACTATAAAGTCCCAACCAGGACTTAGGAATGGCAGTTTTCTTCTGCAGCGACCTTCCCCCGTGTACTCTGTAACACCATCAAGCAAAGAGGCCATATAAAGGAAAGAAATTAAAGATTATTATTAAAAACTTTAGTAATTTACCAAAGTAAATTTACTTGTAAATTAATTCTTTGCAAAAGAGCAGCATGTAAGACTCAACTTTAGCACAAAGAAAAATATTGCCTGAGCTAATAAACACTATTCATGAGATGCTACTTACAAGGCTACATCCTGCCATTGTTAAACCAAAGCAACTTAATAAGCACAATCATGTTTTCTACTTACTGAACAGAACAACCAGTAACTTCAAAATTACACTACCTTTCTGGTACATAATATGCTTATATTCGAAGGTAATAGTGACCATTTGAAGGATGAAATAATGCCACAGATTAAATGAGGCATTAGAGAAAACTTCTGATCAACTTTTCATTAATACAGCTCTCCACAGAAATACTTTTTTCCTCTAAAAAACACCTTTAGACTTCAAGTTAATTTGTCTTTCCTGTGTAATACTCTGAAAACAACCAAGTGTGTTAGGAACACATATTCCAATAAAGGGCAAATCCAGAAATTTTTCATAAAGAAAACAGATCCATTTGAGCTTCTGTGTATAAGGGAAGGGAGACAGAGTGAGGGTCCTTTAGGCACAATACAGAGCAGAAGTCTAACTTTAGGTACCCTGGAGAGTCCTCAAGAAGTCAGTTGTGCTAAGGATGGCTTTTGTGAACATCCCCCTAAAACTTGCTCACACATGCACGCACCACTAATACTCCTCAGTTGCCATAGGCAAGAGAAAAATCACCAGTTTGAATTTTTTTTTCACATTACCTAATGTGTTTCCCAGTTTTCCCCAGTATTTGCCCACCTGTATATGTCCTTTTATGCTTTTTTTCTATACAGAAACAAACGAACAAAAAAAAATCCCTCAACAAAGTCTAACTATAACTATTGTTATTAGGCATGTGACTACAATAATAATTATTGCTGGCTAACAGGATGTTAAAAATGGTCCAAAATCAAATGTAAAATAATTTCTTAACTTCCTTCTAAAAGAAAAGCAGCGATATTCTCCTGTGAGTGCTTCAGTCTGAGGCCCCTATCAGTATCTTGGGATACCAAAATTGCGAAGTTTCAATTACAGCCTTTTAACCTAATTTGAATTACAGGATTTCATTTTAATTTGATCTTACCTAGCAGCAACAAAAGAGCACATTGTGGCAGCCAATCTGCTGGACACCCAGTGAGCACTTCTTTCAAACGGGTGATGTGCACAAAGGGTTACCATCTGGGGGGGGGGAAGAAGGGGGGGCAGAACGGGTGAATCATAAAAAGGGGGCCTCTTGCCGCATCCACAGAGGAGGGACCATAAACCATAAGAAGAGCAAATTTAGAACAGGAGGCCTACTGCATTAGAGGGATTCCTGACATTTGTGCTGAAGGGGCTGCCATCCCAAATAGCCAAAGCTGGTAAAGAAGGTCAAGACATCATCAAGGAGGATTCTCCGGCAGCGGTGACAATGAAGGGTGCGCAGACAGGTACCGACTTTGCCTTTTACAGGGCACTGGCAAACGAGGAGGAAATGTATGCAATTCCAGGGGAAAAAAAAAACAAAACAACCAAAACGCATCTAGGGACAAATAAATAAATAAGAAATCTGAATGGCCATATTTCCATTTCAAGCACACAGAATAGATTTTAAAGCAAATACTAACACTGCTTCTGTTTTTCCTCTTTTGTTTCCATGGAGCAGTCTGGGCCACTTTCTCAAGTGAGGATGTGTAAGTTCATCTCCTCTCACTCTAGTGATTTGTCATCAATTTGCACTAAGAATCTGATTTTTAAAGTGAAAAGCTACCGTTAGAACCAGCTATACAAACAAGCAGGCACTGCCCATACAACTCAGTCATCTTTCTGAGATACTACCCTCCAGCACCTATAGGTACCTCAGCCTGAAACACCACGCTACTCTGCCAACAAGGCATAAACCAGGGCCCCTGTTTCAGCCCTGATCCCTGAACTCAGCTTTTTCTAAACCCATTGCTATCCCACTTCTGGTTTTCTTGAAAATAGAGAGCTGAATTTTATGGTGGTTTCAGGACATGGACAAACACCCTTCTGGAGAGGTAAAAGTCAGACAAAGTTCACTTCACTTATGAGCCATATGTGGGAATCCAGGTAGATCTGATTAACATGCTTAATGTAGATAAATAACAAATGCAATCACAAAACATGTTTTGCATCAGGTAGATAAATAACAAATGCAATCACAAAACAGAAAACAATGTTCTACCTTAAGCTAGAAATTAATTTTCGTAGATTAGAGACAGACCCTCATCATTACAGATTCAGCAAGAATTTCATTCTATCAGTTAAAGTAAGCAGGAAATATTTTTCCATGGGCAAAAGAATTTATACTCAATACAACAGAAAACACATGGTGCACACACTTGTATGTGAAATTCCACAAGTGAAATTATAGACTGCTGTAGTGCCGGAAGGTAAATGACATGCTTCAATCTAATCAGTTATTCTGAAGATTCTTGTTGATGATCCCTCTATATCCTCTGCAGCTAAACCCTGTGCCATAATAGAAATAATTTAACTAGAATATACATAACCACAGACTTATCTCATTAACATAATCCTACAGCAATTCACATCACACATATTCCTCAAGCTCTCTTTCACTATGCTAGTCATTTTAGTACCTATATATTAGTTTTACTATTTTGCCATTATCTAACAAATCAGTTACAACTTGGGACAATCAACTCTGTCTCTTTGTAAGGTGTTTTAAATGCTCATTGAAGTTTCAAATCAGTATGTATTATCAATATACTTAAGTCCTTTTTGATCATGAACCAAATACACAATTTATTAAATGAGATATTTGCTTTCATTTTTAAGAATTTTCTATTCCTGCATTCATATGTAGCTTATTAATAGTGTTTCCTTAAGCCAACAAGTTGGTGGTGCAGTTACTTCAGAGCAGACACATCACTGGCTTGATTGAGATGCGTTAAGGAATTGCTGGTACGCCCAGGAAAGACTTACTTGTTGAAAAAGCCATTTCAGAAATTTGTAAGAGCATTTAGGATGCAGCCAGATTGTAAAGCAAAATACATCAACCTCACTGTAGATGAAGCATGAAAAGTGTTATGTCTGAAGTGAATTAATCATTTATCTTACAACTACTTTTTCATGTTTTACAAACACAGAGAATGATACTACATGCATCCATTAAGAATGTTTACAGAAGAGCCATCAGTCACAACAGGATTTGTATCCAGACTGTACATCTTTGTACATTTGTGCAAATTTCTGCATACTTTTACATGTAAAAGTACAAAAAAATACTTGTGTGATTTCTAGTGGTGCAGAAACAACATAGATAAAAAGAACCTAACATTTCTAACTTTCAAGTGTCATTTTTTATTCAGTTTTGCCATTTCTAATGCTTGCAATAGCAGGACTGGTTTTATTTATTGGCTTTACTATTGGCTTTATTTTCATGCCAATATATTTCACAATCAACAACAAAAAAAACAAAACAAAACAAAAAAGCAGCAAAAAAAACTTCAGCACATTCTAAGTGTTTCTGACATTATTATGAGGTTTTTTGTCCAAGAAGTATTTTACTTTTTTTTTTTAATCGCAATACGAGACAAACACCCATGCAGCAACACAAAAAGACTGTCTATCATGTCAATATTTAGGAGTGAATGTTCTTGCAATTAAATCAGGCAACTGAGACCAGAACTCCAAAGATTTATTCTTAACGCAGGTGTGGTTTTGTGGCCCCCAACAAATCACTTCATCTTCTGTCTGCTTTCTTATCAGCTAAGTGTATGTCTTATCTACCACTTCAAAAGGGTGTGACGTTTTTCTTATCAGTGCCTCTGAAGTCACAACATAAAAAGACAAAGTCATATACCATAAATTGCTCTCTGTTCTCCTGTGGACTGTCACCGCCACACTATGGCAGCACAACCATGATAATGTCTAGGATCTAAAGATAAATTTTTTTGCCCTTCTAAATCACACACATAGAACAAAAGTGGTTTACACTAGCCTCCCATAGGAGTGGAACCTCTGTGTTGAACAGCAGTGCTTAACATCAACTCTTCTCCATCCCATCCAAAGAGCTTGAACAGCTCTATGCATGTGGTTATCATTAGACAACCGTATTTGTTTAACCTTCCAAAGGAAGGAAGAGGTCTCTGGCACGTTCCCGGGAGTACATGCAGAACCTGACTCTCACATCCTGAATTTAATTGAGCCAGTATATGTCAAAAACCCAAGTTCTAGTGTTAAGTGAAACTACACTATCATAACAACGTGTGGTGGCAACAGAGCTAGTGGGCAAACGCTGTGGTGTGATATCTGTCCAACATGGCAAGGCAGCTCTTAGCCACATGCTGTACACCATTAATGAAAACAATGTTCTTTCCCCAGTGCATTGCTTTTCACCATTACTAATAGAGCAATCACTCTTGGAACCCAAAGGATGAAAAAAAACCAACCCATTGGCGTTAACAGGTTTCTCTGTTTCGATCCAAAAATGACATTTATGTATTACTTACTATTCTGTCACAATTCAATGGTCAGAAGGGCTTCAGAAGAAAAACTAAATATGTTTCCATTGGTAAATAATTTTCTGCTGTGGAATCAATAAATGAAGGCAGAAGGGAAATAAATAATCTTAATCCCATTGCCAATTAAGAAACAAAACATTAAATAGATGAGTTCAGCTGTAGCTATACGTGTCATTACTGCGGATTCCATCACTCAAGTGGAGAGGAGACCAAATGTTAGGCATCCCAAATGCAGGATGCTATTATATTAGCTATCCCATTCCTGCTAACACATTTTTACTACTGATTTCAGAAAGGGGGGGAAAAAGCTTTAAGCATATACATTCATTTAGCAGAATGCAGATGAGCAAGGGCACAAACTAGACAAGCCTAACTCTGAATAAATATCAAACACCTTCAATTTCTACTCACCTCAATGAGCTTTGAAAGCCCTCAGAACCCTGTATGACCAGGGTTTGGTAAGTCACATGTGCTATTTACTTTCCAAAACTTAAAGTAATCTGCAACTTATGAAATGGGAAAAAAATAGACAAAGGAAATAAATAATTGATTTAATTATTTAGCTCTTTTTGGAAAAATACCTAGATGAAACCACATTATTTAAAATGTTTCAAATCCAGAAGAGCAAGTGCATATTGAAGAAATTACATAATGGCATTAATCACCTCTAAGCTGCAGTACTCCCGTACTGAAATTTTCAGCAAACAGGTTCCAACTACATCTATTTTTCCTCAGATGGATGTTAGCAGTGTTACACTTACAAAAATAAAGCCACACCCAACTCACAGTACAGATAAATTAAAATCCATCTGTGTAAACAGGCTATCTCCTGTCCTATTATACACAGAATGCACATCTGGACTGGCATGTTTTGCACTAAGTTCTAACCTAATGTAATTGAAAAAAGTTGAGGTATTATGGCCCAGAAACAGCCTTTATAAATAAAAACTGTAGCATACTGTGAAACCATGGAAGTGCTAACAGCTGTAACTATGACATATCAGGAATTCATACTTCTGCACGTTTAACTCTCTTTTTCACAGTGCTTAGATGCAAAAGAGAAGGAAAGAGCTTACAGAATAACTGAGAGAAGATGCAGTCCTGAAGAAATTAAGGCTTTAAGGTTTATGTTCACATCAGGTTTTGCTCAAGGAAACGCCATTGATTCAGTAGGTTTGCTGCTAATACCTCTGAACATGAGAACATCAGAATTGAGTTCTTAATAGGCACCATACAACCAAGAAATGAGCAGAAACGTTCCTGGAAAAGTCTAACTTCAACCACTGAAGGCAATGGTGTGAATTTTCTTGCATATGTAAGGAAAACAGATCTAAATTTGTCAACTTAATTATTTGTCTACCCCCTAAACAAAATAAAATATACAAGTTTTCCAGAATGACTATGTCCACATCAGGGGCTTTTTCCAGCACAACTATGTCAGTGTTACATCTCACTTCATACCCATAACCAAAATAGCTGCACCAGCAGAAGTTCATAGTCCGGGCCTGACCTCAAATCAGAGACTGACACTCAAATTCTAAGCAAAGAAGAAATGTGAGGCCCTGAATGACACTGAAATATATCACTGAAATATTTTCATTATTCAAAGAGGTTGATTTGAAAGGAAGATGACAGAAAAGAACCCGTGAACAGCAGTAGAGCTTTTCTGAATCACAAGTTCAAATGTAGATTGTGGTAATTCAATCCTTTACAAAGATGGAAGACTGAAAGGAGGATGCATTGGTCACAAGTCATCCTATAACTTAAGGGAAAAGACAATGTCTCCCATAGTGATAAACAAGGAACAGCGAAATGGCAGGAAATGACAACTGAGTCTGGCAAATGGTCTAGCATGAGCATGATTTCATCCCGTGGGGAGAAGCCAGCCAGCCTGCCAGTTAGGGCAGTTTCAGAAAATAGCCATATTTTAAGACCAAGGAGCATTTAAAATTATTACTGAGACACCCACTGTCACAGCCTGGCACCAGGGCTAGTATTTAAGCACTGCATTAAATACATCTCCCTGTTACCACCATCATTCAAAGCAGGTGTGGGAAACCTCAGGCCACACTACACACAGCCCCGTCTTCATTTCACACAAACTATGGGAGTACGTGTACAAAAAGTACCCGAAAGCCCTGGCTTGTTTGTTGTTCCCCAAACGAACGATACAGCAATGAAAATATGAGCCAACTGTCTAGATTTTCAGGGATACCAGTTTCAAATGCTGCATAATTTGAGTTGCAAATGCTTTACATATCTGACGAACCTACTGCTCCCACCAGTAGAGTGCATGAGTCCGCCTAAGAAAGCCCAGCAGCCTTTCAATTACTTGCAAGGAGCAATTTGTACAGCCAGACTAATCTCAAAATAAAGCAATTAATTTGAGGAAAAAAAAAGAAAAGAAACAAAAAAAATCCCTTCCCCCAGTAATTTCCACTTTGGTAAATTTATTATGCGGCTGCAAATTAATACGTCACCTGCACTAGCAATCACAAGCCTCTCAGCCTGTCTCAGAACTTGCTTTTATAAACAGCTGCATGTAGTGGAGGAAAAATGCAAACATCTCTCTTGTTTCTCTGTGCCATTGTGTCAGCTATTCTACATGTCTTTGAAGGTGCTCCAAAATCAGCATGGCTCTGCTTCTCCCTTTTTCTCCTTTTGGGAGGAGGAAGGAGCAGAGAAGGAAGGACAGGCTGGCAACAGAGGGCTAACTCTGTGCTTGCTGTGCTCTTGACAGTAAGGCTGAGATTGTTTAAATTCAGTTTACACAGGCTGTTCTGTAAGGACAAAAGAAACCACTGCTGGTGGTTAAAAATGCAAAAGGTTTTGATTGTAATGGCTTGACAATCAGCCAAAGATATGACTAGGGGGAAAAACACAGCAAGGCAGCTATGACCAGAATGGAAGAAACAAGGAAAAACACATGGCTTGACTTCAGACCAGAAAATTGACTTAGGCTTTGCATAAATGACAGCATACCTCCAAGCTTGCCTGATCCACAGTCTGCCTGGAATGAGAACATGTAGTCTAAAAGCAGAGCCTATTAAAAGGCATAATGTTTCTAAACGGCATCTGTTACGTACTAATAAGCATTACTTAAAGGACACAGGCCTTAAATTGCTACCAAACATGCACTTATCTGAAACTGCTGCAAGGCAATCATTACAAAAATGTCACATGACACCATGGGAATTTGACTAATATAAAATGTTTTTATTTAGTTTGGCTTGAAATCATTACGCAGAAAAAATATGGAGGCACTTTCTGAGATTTTGAAACTGTGCAACTTCACAGGAATGAAACCCTAGCAAGAATTACATCAGCAGAGCCATTTGCCATCTGTTGTCAGCAATACTATAAAGACCAGCCACCAGACAGCAGTTTGAAAGGTTACAAACACAACATTTTTAAGCATCCACAAACCTCTCAGTAACTGAGCAGGACCCAGTTTACTTCGGATATGTGCGACCTGAGGGTCTGCCAACCATTTTGCAAAGACACCAGAACTGTGAACTACCACACAAAGTGTTTGGGAGTCTCTCAGTACGCAACCATTATACGATGTGGAAAACACATACCAGCCTGCTCTACGTAGGTTCCTCTAACGTACTCACAACCATAATGTCTGTACACCTCCCACTTGCAAATTTAAACCGGCTAGACTTTCTCTTGTGGTGTTTGTTTTCTCATACTTTCCCCCAAGGGAAGGAGTGTATTCACTGCAATGCTATTATGAAAAAGGACTCAGATTTGTTTGCTGGGGTTTGGACTGTATTTTTTCTTTGAGGGAAACATTCAGGATTTTGTTTCCTGATTTCTTTCCTTCTAGACCATAACTACATATTTATGTTAAAGAAAGCAAGGTTTCAGTAACTTGCCTTACCTGTGGCATGGAAAGCAAGGAGGTTATGACAGCCCTTACCTCTCAGATACACACGCTCCTCAGTCTGAGTAAGATCCTACCTGTTCCGTACGTGAGATTTTAGTTAAACTGAAGGAATATGTTGTTGATCAGTCTCACTGTAGAACTTTGAATATCTTTTCTAGATGTGGGGGCCACGTTCATGATACATGGGCCACAAAAACAATCAGAAGGATGGAACACCTCCTACGAAGACAGGCTGAGAGAGTTGCAGTTGTTCAGCCCCGGGGAAGAGAAGGCTCCAGAGAGACCTTACTGCAGCGTTGCAGTACTGAGAGGGGGCTTGTAAGGAAGATGGAGACAAATTTTTTAGCAGGGCCTGTTGCAGTAAGACAAGGAGTAATGGTTTTAAACTAAAAGAGGGTAGACTTAGACTAGATATAGGAAAGAAATTTTTACAAACTTTTTACCTTTTGCCAGTTATTCCATAATTATTTTAAACATAGGTATATTCAATTAAATAACTACACCAAAACTTGGACAATACCTAGAAACAATGGCATCTGTTCCAAAAGAGGAAGGGGATGGAAGAACTATTCTAAACATTCAATTTGAGAGCAATGAAAAAGTTAGGGGGGAAAACGTAGACATTATCTCAAGTGCCCAACAATACAATGTGTACTTGGACATGCAAAGCCAAGTCCCATTCATCTAGAGATATTTTATTTAAAAACATTAGCAGAATTGAGAGACTTCCAAAAAAAGCCAACAGCATTATTACAAATGTTTGACTTTCATAAGTGGCTGATAGGAGGGAAAAAATAGAGCAATCTGACTACGGCGCATTTAGCCATGAGCAGCTAGAGGAACTAATGAACATCATCATTATTTTACTGAAGGGGATGAAGTAGGTGCTTTAGATAAATGGCAGCAACTTAAAATGCGTTTCAGAAGATAAATTCACTTTCTCTCCATTTACCTGCTAGTGTGACAAATTAAGAAAGAAGAGTATAAAAACAGAGCAGGAGGGAAAGCAGTGCAAAAGCTAACTGAGGTGATGCAATGGGCCCTTATCCAAACAAGTGCGTGAACAGAGATTCTTGGAAGTGCTCCTAGTCAAATATAAACCAGGAACACTACACACACCAGACTCCCTTGGAACTCCATAGTGGAGCATGTGCAGAAGGATTCACCTGTCCTAAAATCAGCTCCCTTACCAAGCACCAGGAAGCACTGCCATTTGGGAAGTAACATGTCAGTTTCAAAGCAATGTAAGTCCACCACTTATGGAATGGCTGAGTTCTCTCTGTTGGCCTCTGCTGGGCCGAGCAACTCTTTGCCTACTGTTAGAAACACCAGTAAATTAACTTTTGCGCTCCAGAGAGACCTTACTGCAGCGTTGCAGTACTGAGAGGGGGCTTGTAAGGAAGATGGAGACAAATTTTTTAGCAGGGCCTGTTGCAGTAAGACAAGGAGTAATGGTTTTAAACTAAAAGAGGGTAGACTTAGACTAGATATAGGAAAGAAATTTTTACAAACTTTTTACCTTTTGCCAGTTATTCCATAATTATTTTAAACATAGGTATATTCAATTAAATAACTACACCAAAACTTGGACAATACCTAGAAACAATGGCATCTGTTCCAAAAGAGGAAGGGGATGGAAGAACTATTCTAAACATTCAATTTGAGAGCAATGAAAAAGTTAGGGGGGAAAACGTAGACATTATCTCAAGTGCCCAACAATACAATGTGTACTTGGACATGCAAAGCCAAGTCCCATTCATCTAGAGATATTTTATTTAAAAACATTAGCAGAATTGAGAGACTTCCAAAAAAAGCCAACAGCATTATTACAAATGTTTGACTTTCATAAGTGGCTGATAGGAGGGAAAAAATAGAGCAATCTGACTACGGCGCATTTAGCCATGAGCAGCTAGAGGAACTAATGAACATCATCATTATTTTACTGAAGGGGATGAAGTAGGTGCTTTAGATAAATGGCAGCAACTTAAAATGCGTTTCAGAAGATAAATTCACTTTCTCTCCATTTACCTGCTAGTGTGACAAATTAAGAAAGAAGAGTATAAAAACAGAGCAGGAGGGAAAGCAGTGCAAAAGCTAACTGAGGTGATGCAATGGGCCCTTATCCAAACAAGTGCGTGAACAGAGATTCTTGGAAGTGCTCCTAGTCAAATATAAACCAGGAACACTACACACACCAGACTCCCTTGGAACTCCATAGTGGAGCATGTGCAGAAGGATTCACCTGTCCTAAAATCAGCTCCCTTACCAAGCACCAGGAAGCACTGCCATTTGGGAAGTAACATGTCAGTTTCAAAGCAATGTAAGTCCACCACTTATGGAATGGCTGAGTTCTCTCTGTTGGCCTCTGCTGGGCCGAGCAACTCTTTGCCTACTGTTAGAAACACCAGTAAATTAACTTTTGCTGAAAGAAGATGAGGCGCGAGTGACTTTTTTTCCCCCCCAAAAAATCATCATTAGAGACTACATATTTCTTGTTCTACAGTCAGCCTATGATTCAGCAAAGAAAGTTTTTACCAAATACTTTTTAGAGAAAGGGTATGTCCTCTGCAATGTAGAAAACCTTTTGTATCTCACTTGTACACCAAAATAATCAAACTAATTATTCTTTTGTGGTCAAGAAGCAACATGTTTACTGCTCCTTTTGTCCCTGTTAAACCATGCATCCTTTGTTAATCCATGTTTTTGTGCAGTTTGGGTAAACACTTGCTGATACTGCCTGACATTTGGCCTTAAAAATGTAGAAGTACTTTTACACAGTATTCCCTCAGCTCTTTAGCAGTTCTCCAGCACTTTGCCATCAAAGTCCCAACCTCATGCACCTGTGCAGTGAGACCTCTGAACACATACTGGAAACTGACATTTGGAGACGAGCCCTTTACAAGCACCACCTGCTGAACCAAAGCTGACAGAAATCCTCGGGCCAGCTCCTCTCTGCTTCAGGACGTGTTTGGACTACCCTAAAACTTGGAAAAGTTACCTGAACACGTAAGGAAAAGGGCAAAGAACCCTGTAGCGGCCTACTCTGGTTGCCCCTGCTTTGTGCAAGGTGGGGTTAGACTCCACCATCTCCCCTCCAGCAATGCTGTGGAAAAAAGGGCGCTGGGAGAACGGTAATGCAGAGCCGGGGCTCGCCCGGTCATGACCGCTGGCAGCTGAGCAAAGTTTTCCTGGAAAGGCCCTAGTGTTTTGCGGCGTTTTGTCCGCTTCTGGAAAGCCCGGCCGCGGTGCCGCGGGGAGCCCGCCATTTCGGGGCGGCGGGAGGGGGGCTCCTCACAGGAGGCGGGGGGGGGAATGGCGCCGGCGGCGCCCCCGGACAGCCCGGGCGGGCGGTGCGACAGCCAGGCACCGCGTCCAGCCTCTGCGGGCGGGCGGCTGGCCCGGCATGAAGGCAAGAAGCGAGCGGGGCGGCTGCCGTGAGGAGGCGGCGTGAGGGGAGAGACGGGGCAAGGGGAGGAGACCAGGCCGCGGGGGAGCTCCCGAGCGCTCTCCCTCCCCTCTTACCAGCGGCGGCTCTTCCTCCTCCCTCGGCCTCCATCACTTCCTCCGAGGCGGGCTCCCGCCCCCGCCCCGGACGGGGTGGCGGTGCGGCCCAGGCCCTCTGCGGGCGGACCCGGAGGGGCGGGTCGGGGCTTGGGCTGACAGGAAAAGCGGCGGGGATGGCGGTCGTGGGGCGGCTGGGGGAAACAAAAGGACGGGGGAGGTGACGGTAAACAGTCTGGAGAAGTTTCTGTAGGGGGGAAGGCTGGGGAGGCTGCGAGCTCCCGGCAGGGTGTCCGCAGGCTGAGGGGGCGGCCGCCGGCAGGACCCGGCCTGTGGCGAGGGCCAGCCCAGGACTGCCTCTTAACTTCTAAAACTCCCAACAAAAGTTACAGATTCTTCCCTTAAAAGGCCCTGAATGTCAAGCCGTAAAGCTAACGCCAATTTCTTTAGACTCGACTGGCAAAGGCAGGAGGGTTTATGAGGGAAAGTAAGTGCAAAAATGACATTTTTATAGCGTTCTTCAGCAACGCGCTGCAGTGATCGTTGTCAGTGTGAAAGAGGCTTTTGGTAAAGCTAGGCATGCAGCCTGCTGTTCATTATTACAAACTGTAAAATTGAGGTACAGACATTAAAATGAATACACAGTTGTCAAAATTAGAAAGTAGAATCCAGGTGTTGACTCCCGGGAGCCTTCCTACAGCGGGTGTGCGATGGCTTAATTATTTCTAAAATAGCAGACACAAGTATCAAAAGAGGTGAAGAGAAAAGTGCATGGAAATAACAGAATGTTTGCATGGAAACAAACTTACCTTTGCACTTTCACTGTCCGGGAACATGCTGTGACCTGGAGGAAAGGTTTCAAGGCAGCATCTTCAGTGCCTCACATCACTGTTAGGTCCATTCCCTGACAGCACAGGGACTGGAAACTCCATAAGGTTTCTCCCCCTCTGAAATGGTTTAAAACACATACTAAAGTAGATTCATATTTTCTTTCCTCAAAGGACAACATACTTTACAGAGTATCAGTGGATTTCAGCACCATACTTTACAGAGTATCAGTGGATTTCAGCACAATTTTGTGATCTGGATTCATATTTTCTTTCCTCAAAGGACAAAGTGAGCTCAGCCCATACGCTGATGCTCTCAGCCATACTTTACAGAGTATCAGTGGATTTCAGCACAATTTTGTGATCTCCTGGAAGCTTTGTAGCTTCCACCACTCCCCATGTTACGCTCTGCCCAGAGGTTTGGCTGTGCCATGAGCCAAGGCCTCGTTTGATGCAGCATTGCCGTGTGGCTTTGCCTGAGTTTTATCGAGAAAATTGTTAAGCCATGAGAAAGTACATGGGCTAAAGCTGTTACAGACGAGAAGATAAAGTCACAGGAGCATTGTTGTTGGGATGACAGTAATTAGCTGGTGAAAGATTCAAGAGGAAAGATACAGAAGTAAAGAAAAGCAGAAAATGTGAAAGTAACTCAGTAATGCTGAGGGATCTGCCCATACCAACAAATGGCAGAGACCAACTTTCCCCAGTATATCAGAAACTTCCTGGCCAGCTAAGACTCATCAGTTTTCTGATCAGGAGTGGTAAACATTTTACTGTTTAGCCTAGCAATCTGTTAGTTCTAGCTATCTATTTTGCATATTAGCTGATAAATCATTACTTAAATTGTGTGTATCCTGCTTGCAGAGTCTCTTTGTGCATGGTAAATGATGCCTGAACAAAAGCAACCCATTGATTGAGAGTTGCGTGCTCTCCTGCTAACGTATTTTCTCCCTGTACTAAACTATTATAAACAAACAAACAAATTGGAAACTTCCTGGCCAGCTAAGACTCGTCAGTTTTCTGATCAGGAGTGGTAAGCATCTTACTGCTTAGCCTAGCAATCTGTTAGTTCTAGCTATCTATTTTGCATATTAGCTGATAAATCATTACTTAAATTGTGTGTATCCTGCTTGCAGAGTCTCTTTGTGCATGGTAAATGATGCCTGAACAAAAGCAACCCATTGATTGAGAGTTGCGTGCTCTCCTGCTAACGTATTTTCTCCCTGTACTAAACTATTATAAACAAACAAACAAACAAAAATCTTTCCATACACAGCAGTTAGTTTTTGTCAATACTGCAAGATCAGAAACTTCCTGGCCAGCTAAGACTCATCAGTTTTCTGATCAGGAGTGGTAAACATTTTACTGTTTAGCCTAGCAATCTGTTAGTTCTAGCTATCTATTTTGCATATTAGCTGATAAATCATTACTTAAATTGTGTGTATCCTGCTTGCAGAGTCTCTTTGTGCATGGTAAATGATGCCTGAACAAAAGCAACCCATTGATTGAGAGTTGCGTGCTCTCCTGCTAACGTATTTTCTCCCTGTACTAAACTATTATAAACAAACAAACAAACAAAAATCTTTCCATACACAGCAGTTAGTTTTTGTCAATACTGCAAGATGACCAGAACTGAAATTATAACAGCCACCCAACAGTCTGCCTACGTTAAAATTATATACTATTTCAATTTTTTCCATTATTGCTAAGCACTGGGTGTGCATCAACGGTATCAGTTACAGAAGAACTAATATAAATAAGGCAGCAACATAAAATATATAACACTTTCTATCCAAAAAAAGGTATGTGAAATTGCTGTTACATTTTTCCATTTACCGTTTCTATGAGTTTGCTATAGAAGAGGCATTGGTCCACAGGGAACAGTGAGCTTTACACTGAAATGTTTGTCTCCTCTCTTTTTGTGACATTGCATTCCATCTATCTAAAGACCAGCTTCGGTCTTTCCCCAGGATCATTTATTTTTATTAGAATGGAAAGAAATATAGGGTGTGAGATACTGAAATTTCTATTTAAAGTCCCATTATAGTTTAATGTTAAATAGCATAACAGCTTGATTTCTCCTTCCTCTCATTAAATGTTGAACAGCTGAGATAAAAATTGAAATATATTAAACACTTCCACTTAACAGTTTCAAACATTGGTCAGTGCCTGCCAATAACAAGAAATAAAAAATCTATATGTAAGTAATAATAAAAGAGATAAAAATTAAGGAGCTGTTTCTAAATGAAGGGCCATATTCAGTTCTTGTTACCATCAGTACTAAAAAGCTATTTGAGCGGTGTTCTGGCAGTTCTGCAATATGAACAGAATGCATTTGCAGAAAATATATTTTTCTCTTACTCAGCAGTTCAAATAATTTTTAAACGTGTCAGACAACTGTACAGAAAAATATTCAGGGTGATAACCAGGGCTTTCATAGTTCAGTTGCTTCCATTCCTTCTTTACCTCAAGATGAATGCCATGCCAATCACGTTTGTTATGGCAAGAAAACCAACCTGTGTTTAGCTGAGTCAGCTGTCTCTGTGACTTGCCTTCAAATATCCACGGCTTGGTTTCTTAATTATGGATGGGGAGATTAATTTGCACAGACCTCACATATCCAGTGACTTGGGTATTTATTGTTACAGGCACACATACACACGAGTGCTAATATTAAAGCTACAATCATACTTGCACAAGAATTTCGAGAGTAGTTTCAACTTCAGCTGAAGAAATGGTAGAGGAAAGAAAAGGTTTAGTCATTAAGCAACTATAGACCTTAAATCTTGCTTTATTCCTTGCATCTGCTTTGTTCATTAGACCACCCTGTCCTTAGATATTTTTTTTAATTTATAATATCTATCAAGCTTTTTTTTTTTTTTTAAATCAGAGAGAAATATGAGAATAGTCATATGCCATTGTCCTTACTCAGTATCATAGGAAGAGTTTTACTAACTCTCAATTAATTGATTAAAAAGTTAATTGATGAAAATCTTGTTTGACATAGGGGAATATCACTGATATGAGAGGCAGATTTTGCCTTATTTAAAGCTGAAGAGAGTTCTGTGTTTACTGTATTAGCTGCTTCTTTGGCCTCAGTGGTTAGCAAAAGTCAGTTTTGCAACTGCTATTAGTCAGGGGAAGAAATGGGTGGTGGAATCAGGGTCTTTTTATTTAAGAGAATCCACAACTTTCTTTCTGTCTCAGTGCAGGAGGATTTAAATGACACACGGCTCATAGCTCCAAACCTCATTCAGCCACCACCCAATCCAAGAGATTTCTTCAGAGATTTTTTCTTAAGGTCTCACAATTACCAGCTCTCTTGAGATTATATAGTGGCTTTCTATTCTTAGCATATTTCTCTCTGTGTGTCTCTCTCTCGCACACACACACATACACTTCCTACTCAAAACAAGACCCAGTGAAACCCTCTGCCCACATAGTTATAATTCCCAAGAGAACTTTCATATGCTTTTGTTTTGGGCAGTGACAATGTGCATATGTTTTGATTTCAGGCCCCCTATTGGTTCTCATGCTTCAGTTTAATGAAGACAGACCAGCTATTAAACTCTCCAGTTTCGGCAAGCTATAACTCAGCTTCTAGAGTTCCTTTGACCTTGCAAGTTGGAGTGAGATTTTTTTAACATGTTGCCTGTTCCAGGATATTACTGAGTAAATGTTTTGGTTTAGCAAATACATACATTTTCCTATTGGTGTTTTGTTTTAAGAGTGTAAGCTGCTTGGATTCTTTTATGAGAGAAGATAAAGCTCAAGATTAGTAAATTACATTTCTGCTCTGAAGAGGAACAGCAAAGTTACCCCTGAGCTTTTTAAATCAGTAAGAAAAAGTCTAAGAAGAGTGGAAATGGACAGATGCGTTTTTGTGGTCAAGTCATTCGTCACGATTAAAGTGAATTACAACTGTGCTAAAAATAGAATATCCACAGAGATATAATAAAACTGATTCAATTGACTTTCTGTTTACTTGTACATAAACAGGTTTCTGATGAAAAATATTGCTGAATATTTGGCAAGTTGTTTCTTTAAGCCTTTCCTGATCTTCCTAAATACTATTGCATGCCTGAAGAAAGGAAAAGAAGTTTGGGGCAGTCCCAGTCAGTCAGCTGGTCAGTCAGACTTCTATCTTTAATACAGAGACGTAACAATTTTTGCCTTGAAAGTTACATGAATCACAAATCATCCCTGTCTTGCGAATCCAGATACATCACAGTTTGAAGAAAAAAAGGTGCCCTAAATGAAATTTGCCACAGATATGTGAATCCTAATACCGTTTGGAACTGAAAGACAACAAGATTGGACTTTCTGGAGCACAGATTTCATGGATTCAAGTTCCAACACTGTGGTTGTAACTGGTAAGATTTTTATTGTATTCTTCTTTTAGCTAGAGATGGTATGCACACATGCTTGATCTTTGTCGTAAACAGTTCCCTGGAGGGAAAAACAGTAGCAAATGGTCATACTAACAATTCCAAATGGAAAATAACTTGCTGCTCTGCCTTCCTAAGAAAATCAGATGCATGTCAGAGGAAACAGACTGCAGTCTGCCCTCTTTACTGCAATCCAGTTTGGTTTGTTGTTCATTCGCTCCGTGTTTTAATCTTTGTTGACATTCTCTCTGATCCAAACCACATAGCTCAAGGCAGTGCAGGCTAGTATGAGATAAAGCTTACCCAAAAGGAGCTCTGAAGCAAGAAAACCAGGTTGCATCACAATGTCACATAGTCAGTGTCCAGAATTAGAGCAACACATGGCAAGTTTCAGGGTCTCAGTTTCAGGGCAAGGTACGGGAGATTTAAACCGGAGATGCTGCCTCATCACTGCTAAACTAGACCATTAAATTTAAATATACCAAAGGAGCATGCCTGAACATGCAGCACAAGGGACCAAATTTGGAGTATCTCTTGCTGGCTATAGCTACTGCTGAATCACAGTGGCAGAACCACTAGCTAGAAACTTCTGAGCTTTAAAAGGTTAAAGCTCTTAAGGAATGCTGCTCCTCACTATTTCTCTTGTTGCCACTGGCTCATCTAAAAGCAATCATTACACATATCTTGACATGTGAGTTGCTGGATAATTTTCCACTGCAGGTCATCTGAGGACATAGGAATGAGGTTGAAGCTACATCAAAGAGATTTGCATCTTGCTGTTTTCAATTAAACACTGTTTTTTTTAAGTAGCTGCAAGATGGGCAGAACTAGTTTGGCTTGCTCTAGACACAACTGCAGTTGAACTGAATAGGGTGCAGAATAGAGAAAGAGGTATTTGCTAACCTCTTAAAAAGGCTGACTATCTGGTTCTCTCCTATGATATTTATGGCACGTACCCTTGATGGGCACACTTCTTAGCACCTTATTAGTTCTTTCTCCCCTTGGACAGCCATTTAGAAATCTACTTGTTTAAATAGTTTTAGACTAGTGTGTCCCATTAAAGACACAGGTGCATCTTTAAGCTATTAGGGGGATTATCACCGCATGCCTCTGTCACATTTTCACCTGCTCATAATATAAACCTGCTGGCAGTGAGCCCAGTTGATTGAGTTTATTATATAGTGCCTAATAATATTCAGCCAGTTTGCTCTCCAAGTGGTTGCAGGTATTTCAGTACTGTAAAACTCTCTTACGTTTAGTCATTTCTTTTCATAGAACAATATTATCCTAAGCAATAGTTTTCTTATGGCCACCACTGACATGCACGTATTTCATTGTGAGCTATTTAGTAACTGTACTATAATTCTACAGTTCTGCACACACAGGTACACAAATATGCACAACAATTACAGCTTCAAAATGGAGTAGGTGTCACCCTAGTTTTGCTCTGAAAGCGGAGTGGGACTAGTGAGGTTTTATGCTCCCTGTTAATGTGAAATAAGCACCATTTTCCCTGTTCCCTCCCCATAGTACTGACTTAAACCTGGGGAAAACATTGTCAAAAACAGCAGCACCATCCAGCTTTTCATAACATTAAAGAAAAAAGATTGAGCAGTTACAAAATAAGTATTAACAAATCAAGAAATGCTTAAAGTCTAGCATTAATTAAGATGTCATAAGCCTGCATTTAGACTTAATTGTCCCCACATACAAGTACCTTTCACCATGCAAAATAGCAATCATATGCTGTCAAGTATTTATTTGTTCATTTAAGAATTTTTAAATATCTAAGAGTTACAGTATTAAAACCATTTCAAAAACTGGTTTTCCTGCCACCCAGTATCTAAGACTTGGCAACACTCTGGACTGAGAGCAGTAATTGAGATTAATAAAGATAGTGGGAGTTTTACCGTCAAACCTTTTCATGACAAGATGCCCATCTAGCTTGAAATGTGTTTTGTTGGGTTTTTTTCCTTTTTATTTAAAGATATTCTTTTACAAAAAAGGATGCATAAAGTTAAATGTAGTACTCAGGATTTGAAGAATCGTTTTCCCTTTCATCCTCTCTTTTACTATGGGGAAAAAAGTAAAGGATGAGATTTTGCCCAGCACCACAAAAGCACACTTTCCCTGACAGAACACTTAAGTTTTCATTACTTAGGATTAAGAAAAAATAATTATAAATGAAATAAAATTTTACTCTTTCAAACATTCTTATTAAATATGCATAACTTCATGAGCTTTAACAATGAGAATGGTTCATTGACCGTGACCTGGGACTACTTAACACCGGATCTTTTAGTCATGGTATTTCTATGGTTGATGATCCTTTCGCAAAAATCATCATTTACATGATCTGTCCAATTGGCTCCACTACATTTAGCGGCTTCAGTTAAGGTGATCTCATAAGTAGGCCTTGACATGAGTGAAGATTGCAGGATTAGTTCTTATATCAGTGCATATGAAAAATGAAAATACTACTTCCTTAAGTATTATAAAGGCTAAATCATATCTAAAAAACCACAATGTCCATAATCAAAAATATGAAGATAAAGAACAAATATGTGTGTGTATGCACGTCAGCACCTGATCTACAATTGCACAGCAAGCACAGGTTAAAAGCATATTTCTGTCTTTTCAGGTTTTGGTCCCTTTAGACAATACCTGGTTAATTCTAGCTGGGAAGCAGTGAAGGTAAGCACTAAAAAAAAAAAGGGAGGGGGGTGTTTTATTTTGCGGGGATCCCAATACAAACTGTTTTCAGGCTTTCCATTCCCTTCAAGAAAATTATTTCTTATGACTCATTAAACAGAATTGTGCCTGATGGAGCAAACTCCCAACATGGAAGAAAGAGGATCATTAAGAAGTGAAACATTATTTTATTTGCAGGATATTTTTTTGTGTGTACTATTTAAGCAATTTTCAAATTATTAGTCTTGATTTTTAAAAAGGGTATTTTTTCCTTAGGGTAACTTCTCTGCAACTAACACATATGCCACAAGTTATCTCTGTCTTCAGTAAAAAGATCATCTAATACCACAACTTATTTTATCAAATCTGTGTGAGACGATTTCCTTTTCATACAAGTGTAGCCTATTGAGATCTTACTGCCTACTTCAGGAGAACGAAACCTAGAGTGTGCCAATTCAAAGTATGTTTTCACACCTCAGCTTTGGCTTCCACTTTCAAATGACAGCGAAGTCTGCAGCTGAAATTGAAAACAAGGTCATTCAGACTTCTTTCCCCTCCATACACCTTGACTGGCATGTAACAACATGTCTAAGATGGAATCTTGAAAATGCCTGCTTATTTCCTAGGCATGTGTATTAGAACAAACTTAGCAAAAGATACAAAGATCATGGTTTGGATACCTGGCTTTCAGTATAAACTTTACTGTTACAATTGTTTATTTTCTAATTATTGTTTATGTCAACACACATTGCTTGGGACATGCCAAAAATTTCCAGAACTAGACTATTTTTCAGCAACAAGCTTACTCATTTTTAAAACATTATCTAGGTTTTAACAATAACATAATTTCTGTCTTTAAATACCTCTTACAAAATAGTAGCCAACTATTGTATGTAAGAGTATGTCTACTACAATGAAATTATTTACTAGTTTGGTACTTTAGTCCTTAAGCTCAGTCTAAAGTGTGAAAGGTCACAGTATCTATGTTCAAAGGGTAGGAACAGCTGCAGAGATTTTCTGAGTATGTGTAAAAGTCACATGCAAGGTTCATTCATTCTCCCTAGCACAGACAATGGCCATTCCTTGGGTTCAGTTACTCTCATAAGGTATTTATGCAGAGAGTTAATTTAAGAGCGTCTTTCATACGAGTTCCTAGCAATTTCGAGGTAGAAGGAAGGTTAACACAATGAAATCTGAAACTGGTTAGAGAACAGTCAAGGTAGTAAAACTGAATTGGAAGATTGGTCCAATATCTGCAAGAAATAACAGATAGTACCGATAAAAATTGAAAGCAGGACACAAAAACCAGAGGGGACTGTGTTCTATTAGGGAGGCTGAAATAAGCCCATTAACATTTCAATTCTGAATACAGGACTGTAACCATATTACAAATTTTGGTGACAGCTACTGAAGATCTGTCTTGACAATGAAGAGCAGTCAAGCCAAGACGATTGAAAAACAAGAAGCTAGTACATTTTTACAAAAAACAAAGTTGTAGCTTTATTAGCTGCACCAACCTATACATATTTTCTGTTCTGGCTTTGTTGGGTGAAGAATGCTGACTGCAACTTGTGTTTGGAAGAATAAATCTATTACCCATTCAAAGTCATGAGGGATGTTATCCCTGTAGGCTAACAAGAAACAGAAATACTTCTGTGATACCTTTCTACACCTCAGTCATCGAGACCCATAAATTATCTTAACTCCAACTTGACATGTGCCCTAAACCACAAATATTTGTCAGTTGACAATGTTCTTGCTTACTATTTCCTGATTCCTATTGGTTCCAATTTTGGGTGCAAGATCATCCTCTTCTGGCTGAAAATAAGACGTGTTCTTTATCTGCAAGCAAAACAGCCTAAAGCAAAAACACACTGATGAGAGGAGTTTTCTGTAGTGATGCCACGCACTGGCTACGCCAGGAAGTTGCATAACAAGGGCTACAGCATTCCATAATGAAACAGATGTCAGTCCTTGTGTATGGAGGAGAACGGATCCATTTCCCTCTGATGTGACACCCTCTGTGTGGAATTCATTTGTATTCATACTGGGGATGCTGCTTTGGTTTCCTATTCCCTGGCAAAGGTGGTTAATCCAGACAATTCAGGGAAATTTGCTGCAAATCTGGAAGTACTTTGAATGTTGATAGGCTTCTCCACGCTAAATAGCAATCTCATGGTATTGTTCCATTGGCCTTGTTCACATGAGTAGCCCTATGGTCTTCAGGAAGCTTATGCACTTATATTAAAGATAGCAAAATTTAGTATTTACATCTGGAAGTTATCATGTTTTGGCTTTGAGGTTCCTGCATGGATCACTAAAGTGACTTATGTCAGCCCTCCTGCTGAGTCCCTATGCTGACAACCACGCAAGAGTACACTCAAACTCATCCTCAAGAAAGTACTGAACAGCTGGACCTGAGCTACTAAACTTGATTGCTCCTTTGTACGTTATCCAGAACTATCTGAATTACTCCCTAAAAGTAACTAGGTCCTTATCAAAAGCCTGGATTACCATGGTACCCTCAGTGACGTTGTAAGGCTGATACGTGTCATCTTCTGAGTTCATATCCCAGAAGGGCTCTCACACCAAAAGCATCCAAAGTCCTGTAAAAATACATGTAACAGGAGTCCCAGAGTTCTAATTCTCAAAGCATGGCCTCACCCACCATACGTTCTGGAATGCAGTGTTTGCTAAAGAGCAATGGCTTTGCTTTTTTGAGCAATACTTGCTCTTACACACATCTGCTTCCTTAAGATCCCTGCTGAACTTCTGTGTGAGATGCTGTTGCACTCTGCTGTGCTGATGGGATCAGCCATTTTCCTGAACTTCTTTTCTTGCTGTAGGGAGATTGACCCAGTGAGCACACAGCCCATTCCAATAGCTACATCCCTTCTGTGCCCTCATCAGGCACTCAGAAAAACCGTTCTGTGATATTGTTTCTCTTAAAAATTAACTATTTACTACCACCTTTTTGGTGAAAAAGCCAATTTCCATTTTCTGAAATCCCCAGGAATCGGATGATAAATGCTAATAAAACTCTCCACATCTCTATTTCTGTTGGCTTCTAAAAGGTATTTATTCTGAATGCTTGGTTTCCTATTGACACTATGTAGCAGTGCATTGTCCCCATTCATATTATTTCATAATATGAAAATATAATTTTCCAACAACGTGAGGAGTACCCTGTTGGTTTTGCACAAACCCAGGTTCACATTTCAGCGAAGAGGACTCCCACACAAGGTGTTCATCAGCATTGCAGCCACAGAGTTCTCCTTGCTCAGCAAGTACCGCTCGAGTGTCCAGGGAAAAGGATAGTCAAATGGATCTGAAAGTACAGGCGAACCTGTCAATTCAGGGTCATTGAGAAAAGCTTCAGAGCTTTTACAGACACTGTCACATGGCCCAACATGGTTGTCTAGCACTAGAAAGACAGCTTCTCTTTTAGAAACCTGTCTCACTAAGTTTTTCATGGTTCTCATAACTCCATTCACCTGAAATACCCTCCTAAGATACGCACGAAAGCTCCACCAGCAGCACTTTTAACTCTGGAAGTGCAAGACATTCTCTCTAAAGGAAAACACCACCAAGTATTTACTCCCCATTTACTGACAGATCACATTGAGTTATCACAATGTTAGTTCTTTGGCACCACATGGGACCCTCAGAATCCCAGATCCCCTGAATTATTTATTCCATATTACAGATTGATGGTCCCACCTAATAACCCTTGATCTGACCCTGTTTCTGTGTCTCCTCCAGAAACTCCTGTCTGGCACTTGGCAGCTAAATAACCTATCAGGGCAGTCTACCATCAAGGTCAAAATCCCCAGTTAATAGGGCACAAATGTAAGTTGAGTGACAACATTCATAGTAATTAAACTGTTAGTGCAAAGAACAGGTCACATTTCCAACTGCTTCTGGGAATGATGTTTGCTATCGGGAGATGAGGATCGGATCTCCGAGTGCCGTTTTTCATCCTGCCACTGACCATGCGGTCTTTGGAAATTTGTCATTTAATCTCTCTGTCTCTCCCTCTCTGCTTTAGTTTCATCATCTGTGAAACTAAGATGACTGTTTAGTTGCTATTTAATTCCCTCATTTCTGTTTTGGAACTTTCTTACATCCCTAAAGCTTTAAAAAGGTATCAGCAGGATTTAAAAAAAAACAAACAAACAACCAGAAAACAAAAAACACCCAACAACTAAACATTGTCTGCAACATTCTTGCAGGCTGACCGGGTCAACTGATAACCTCTGGGTTTCTTTCTGCACCAACACAAGCCCTTTTGCATGAGGTTCCCAAAATTAACACATGCCTCCTTCCCCAGCAACCCAAATCAGTGAACACTCAGGAAAACTCGGGGACATTTTCGGGAGTTTTTTTAAAAGTTCAAGATGCTTCTAACACCCCGTGTGACACCAACCGCTGCACCTGAGCTCAGCTGATCTGTGCAAAGCACTTCTCTTTGGGGAGAGCAGTGTAACAACATGGGCCAGAACCCCAGTGGACCAGGACTATGACCACAACTCGCCAACAACTCCAGGTCATCAGCTGATAAGGCTGCACTTCATTTCCCTTTTAGAAGAACTTCCCGACAACGAATCTCCATGCTTTCTTTTGAACCACTTTTCCCACAAAAAAAAAGTCCTCCAAAACCTTTATCCTCTTTTGAAGTTTCCTTTGCTCTTTCAACTACAAAAGACAGACACTTGTTTACTGAATGAACTCACCAGCGTGAGCTCTAGTTTCCAGATGCAGTCATCCTCCTCTAACCATCTTCGGTCTCTCACCTTAAATGCAAAGATGGTTTTAGTTAAGGCTGAGACAAGGAACAACCTTTTTTTTTTCTTTTTTGTGGTCCTTGTTTGCACAACATCGGGTCTAGTGGGGTATAAGCCCATGGGGTAGGATTCTTAGACGACAAAGTAATACACATTATTGACAACATGCTGAAATTGCTTAGGACATAGCAAACTACCTTCCTTTGACACAAATTCTCAGCCCTTTGCTATTGGCCAGCTTCTGGGTTTGTCCTGCACGGAAGTATTTTTGCATGTTTCTCCCATGACAAATGGTGACAACAGAATGTCAATCCTGAGAGCACGAGAGGAGAACAGCCCAACAACTTACTCTGGGTCTCCACAGCCTGTACTGAAGTTACGGGTAGTCGAGTCCTCTAAGCCTTACAGTTAAAAAGGAAGAATCTCATTAAATGTTAAAATTAAAGATGCTTTAGAAAAGAAAATGCTAATTGTGGACCAGCTGGGGTTTTCTTTTTTGGAAGCTGAGACACAGTACAGCATTCTTAAGCAAGATGATGCAATGGTCTCTCAAAGCCTGTCAGTGCCCAGAGGAAAAAAGGCTGGCACTGTTCTCCAAATGTGTTTACTTCCCTGCAGGCATTGTTTCCTTGCTTGTGTCAAATACTTTATTGAGCACAGCTAATCAATGTTTCCGCTGACAAGAAAATTGGAACAGTTTATATAGGAAGCCAGTGTTGAAGGGCAAATTTCCCAGTTAGCACGGCTTAGAACTGTGGGCCTCATCCGCATGAACATCCGTACTGAGAAATGAAAGCTTGAGAAGACATTTAGTAAGAAGTCACAGGTTTCTTGGGCTCTGCTGCTGACTTTTTGCCTATGCCCCCTTAGAAACTTCACCTGTACCCTCCTTTGGTAGTGTTCTACTCAACTGCAACAGGGATTTTCAGCCCACCATTTTACTTTTCTGGGACAAACCTTTCCACCTCAGATACTCTCTATCTGCATCCTGCCGTTGCAGCAGCCTACCTTCTACTTAGAGGCTTATGCTTTGTTTGTCAGCCCTATTCCTCTGACAAAATAATTTCAAGTCATTTCCACGTGACATTTATTCTCCAGACCGCCTTCCAACCATGTGGCCAGTCTGCTGCTTTGAAGGGTGCTTTTGTTTCTTTCACCTCAATCCTGGGCATAATTTTTGTTTCCCATGAGGAACTTCAACATGTAAATGACAGAGCAATAACATCCCAGCTTTGGTAGTGTTCTACTCAACTGCAACAGGGATTTTCAGCCCACCATTTTACTTTTCTGGGACAAACCTTTCCACCTCAGATACTCTCTATCTGCATCCTGCCATTGCAGCAGCCTACCTTCTGCTTAGAGGTTTATGCTTTGTTTGTCAGCCCTATTCCTCTGACAAAATAATTTCAAGTCATTTCCACGTGACATTTATTCTCCAGACCGCCTTCCAACCATGTGGCCAGTCTGCTGCTTTGAAGGGTGCTTTTGTTTCTTTCACCTCAATCCTGGGCATAATTTTTGTTTCCCATGAGGAACTTCATGTAAATGACAGAGCAATAACATCCCAGCAAGTGACATTTCCTTTTACGAGAGAAACATATTCTAGACCAGAGCTTACCTGAACCAGTTCAAGCCAGCAGATCGTGTGTCACTGGAGTGGACAGCTTATGTGGATTCCTCCTAGTTTGTGTCTCTTGATGGTGCGGGTTTATCTACTAGAGTTTTCAGAGGACCAGCTCTTACCTGTTTAGATGCTTTCAAGTGCAGATCCTTTCTGAGAGATCCTTTATTTCATGGTTCATGGTTCTCCATGGACCAGTCCCTAAGCAATAACCACTCCCACCCATTGGAGACTGAGATCAAAGCCTGTTTAGATGCTTTCAAGTGCAGATCCCTTCTGAGAGATCCTGTATTTCATGGTTCCCCATGGACCAGTCCCTAAACAATAACCACTCCCACCCATTGGAGACTGAGCATCCCTTTGGGAAACACAACAATGGCTCCACATGGACATTAGGAAACTGGTAAACACATTTTAGTCTCTTCCAGCCAGAAAAGGGAGAGCTACCACAAAACAACTGACTGCAGACCAATATTTAGGAACCACGGGCTCAGACAGCATTACATTGCTCTTTCCTATGTTTTCTCAGTTGGATCAGCCTGATTTCTCTATCGCAGTCTGAGAAATTCAGTGCTCTTAAAAGTCCATGGTGGTTTTTTTGTAAACACAGGAGCTGTCCAAGAGAGGCCTTGGTGAAAACATAGATCTGCGAATCATGCAGCTGCCAGTGGTTTACCAAAAAGCAAAGGAGCAAGTCTTCATGATATGGAAAACTCTTCAGCCACTGGTGAGTAATTAGGAAGTTACACAATTTTTCCCCTTCATTTATGAGTATTATTATTCTGACTAGAGCTTTAAAAAGATCTCCAAAAGAGTATTGCACAATATGCGCATCAGACAGCTCTGGAAAGTGACTATTAAAACTGTGATAAAGGTTTCAACCAAATTTGGAGCACACAATGATTAACATTTCATTTAACCTTTTGCCATTTAAACAGCGTAACTGCCCATTGAACAAAGGGGGGGAAAAAAAATCCACCATAAATTGCAAAGGAGGTACCACAGCTCTGAAGTCCTGAGCTGGCTAGACACAATCAAAACAAACTAAAGCACAGTTTTGTTCTCATTTATAATCTCTTTTCTTTAGGCATGAGCTACAGCAAGACTCCCTACCTTGAAGCTAGTATTTCACATAATGCTTGGCGCTATTGCATTGCAGGTTTTTTTTTAAAAAAAAAACAGGTCTCATTTTTAATTTCCTGTTATTCACTCCGGTGGGAAAAAACCAGCTTAGTGTTCATGTTGGGCTGGCTTCATCCACCAAAGCAGTCATCATCCTCGAGCAGTGTGGGAAGAACAAAGGCTACCAAGAGATGGATGCTTGTGGTTTTCACCCAGAAGGTGGCTGTTGCATGCTAGATGGCCCGGAAAAGATTGAATCTACAATTAATATGAAGACTCTCTGGAAAAACATTTTGGTGGAAGGGATTGATATCATCTTTTCCAGAGATGCGGGAAGGTAAGCATTGCATATCAGGGTCTCTCAGTAAAAGCAGAAGTAACTCAATCAGCTCATTTAACCTTGACGAATCTTTGTAATGAGTTTTCCTCCAACCAGAATCGCTTTGAAGCAAAGTCTTCAGAAGGGGCACAGGTATGAAATTGGGATAAATTTAAATTTTATGTAAAGCAGCCTTCATGAAAAACTACAGCCAGTAGATATTTTTCCATGGATTTCTAAATTCCAAAAGAAACAAGTTTCAACACAGCACACCCTGTGATTAACAATCCCAGTAAACCTGAACTATTAAGAGAGTCTGAAAGCAATACTGACTAGTAGCAGATTTTAATCTATTTTTCCCAACTGGGAGGGATACAAAATGTAAATACATACACTGAAGAACAGAGCAATTACAGGTACCTTTTGAACAACGTCTGTGATCTCATTATGTTTCAGGAGTACTGAAGCCATTTTCTGTTATGCTAGTCTTTATTTAAAAGGAAAACACAGAAAACAGAGAATGATCTAATTTAAAAAAAAATAAAAATCAGCTAATTTAGGCCTTTAATTTTAGGATTTTCACCTCTAAGTGAAAAGGTAGAGTGATAAGAAAAAAAAAAAAAACCTCAGACAGGGAGACTGTATGATTTATACAAAAAAATGTTGTAGTTCCAGTGGGCTGTGCTGCCTTTCCCATCTCACACCGCTTACAGGCGCCCAGGAAAGAAGGCACGTCTTGTGAGTTTTTTATTTGAAGTTCCTTCTGGGTGGGTGTCTTCAGAAACCATCAGATAAGGAACATTTGTTTTTCAAACTTGGTTTATTTCAGCATTTCCTTTATTCACTAAGCAAATAAAAGCACTTTGAAGCAAAGTCTTCAGAAGGAGCACAGGTATGAAATTGGGATAAATTTAAATTTTATGTAAAGCAGCCTTCATGAAAAACTACAGCCAGTAGATATTTTTCCATGGATTTCTAAATTCCAAAAGAAACAAGTTTCAACACAGCACACCCTGTGATTAACAATCCCAGTAAACCTGAACTATTAAGAGAGTCTGAAAGCAATACTGACTAGTAGCAGATTTTAATCTATTTTTCCCAACTGGGAGGGATACAAAATGTAAATACATACACTGAAGAACAGAGCAATTACAGGTACCTTTTGAACAACGTCTGTGATCTCATTATGTTTCAGGAGTACTGAAGCCATTTTCTGTTATGCTAGTCTTTATTTAAAAGGAAAACACAGAAAACAGAGAATGATCTAATTTAAAAAAAAATAAAAATCAGCTAATTTAGGCCTTTAATTTTAGGATTTTCACCTCTAAGTGAAAAGGTAGAGTGATAAGAAAAAAAAACCAAACAACTCAGACAGGGAGACTGTATGATTTATACAAAAAAATGTTGTAGTTCCAGTGGGCTGTGCTGCCTTTCCCATCTCACACAGCTTACAGGCGCCCAGGAAAGAAGACACGTCTTGTGAGTTTTTATTTGAAGTTCCTTCTGGGTGGGTGTCTTCAGAAACCATCAGATAAGGAACATTTGTTTTTCAAACTTGGTTTATTTCAGCATTTCCTTTATTCACTAAGCAAATACGTTTTGAAACCAAACCATCAGATAAGGAACATTTGTTTTTCAAACTTGGTTTATTTCAGCATTTCCTTTATTCACTAAGCAAATACGTTTTTAATAATTTCATAAACCAGATCTGGCTTGGCTACTTAAAGAATATTTAAATTTAATCAAAGTTTACCGTTCCTTAATTCAGCTTTCTGGTTTTTGTTGTTTGTTTTTTTTTTTTTTGTCCTGAATATTGCAGGTATATCTGTGATTATACCTACTACACTTCTCTTTACTATGGCAATGGAAGAGCAGCTTTCATCCATGTGCCTCCGTTATCCAAATCGGTAACAGCGGACTTTCTAGGGAAAGCATTACAGACAATTATTTTAGAAATGTTAAAACAGTGTGGGGAAGAACGAGAGTAAGATGGATAATACTAGAAAACAATGAGGATTTCTTAGAATGCAATTCCTCACCTCTTAAATGAAGCAAATCTAAATATCATTTAAAACCCTTACATAAAGGATTTTATATTCCATGTTATTTCCAGTGAAATTTCCTCACAAAACTCAAAAACTGTTTAGATCTCTCTTTGGTGTAGGAAGCTTCAGAGAAAAAACAAATGATTGGCAGTCTGTATTGGTAACAATGATAAGGTTCAGATTTAAGGCGGCGTGAAACTGGACTTAAACCCTTTTAGATGCTTAATCCTAGTTCTGATGGTTAGAAAGACATAAAGACCTGCTGAACCGAGATGGATGGTTACAGCCGCAAGGACATTCAGCAGTGGAGGGATATAAGAGATCCCCTCAGTCCCTGTCCATGTCCAGAGAGATGGTTCAGCCATGCAAAGTGCCCACATAAAAAATATAAATACAGGAGAGAACAAAAAAACACGTAGGGATTCTGTAATGTGAAGTTTTACAATTTACAATTGCCTGCTCTAAAAGCCAATTTCCACATCAGAAATGAGTTATAAACACAGAAAAGAAAGTAAACAAGCTGGAATCCAGCCGAAAGGGGTAATGCTATTAGTAACTTGGGTTTCAACTGCCCCAAACCACCACTTACCCCACATTCTCAGGGCCTGACCCAAAGGAAAACGCTGTTGCCCTTCCCCACAGAGCACAGCACAAAGACAACAGTCTTTCAGTAGAACAGGTCACGCCTATTCGGGGACTTGTACATCAAAATCAAAAAGCTAACTCATCCCAAGAAAGGCAATCCTTGAAGCACTGTGCTGTGGCACGTGGTGTTACTTACAAAACAGGAACCACACAAGATCCCAAACTGTAAAACGTGGGCCACCACTCTGCCTTATTTCAATCAACACTTTGATGACAGGAGTCAGAAGAACTGGAAACGCCAAGAAAATTCTACTTTTCATGCCACTGTCTTTTTCAATAACCATTACAGAAAACTGATAACCACGTGCTGGATGGCCGATCGCCTCATCTATGGATTGCTGTACAAGTAGATAAGCAGGGGGTCTTCAAATAAATAAATAAACGAATAAATAAGCTTACCTTTTTCAAGGGAACTACCTGCTCCAAACCAGACTCAAAGTCCTATTGAGAAAGGATCCAAAAGCTCGTTGTCACTGGACAAAAGGACTCTTGCTTTCAACCCAACGCAGTGGCAGTACTGACCTCTACCAACATTTCTTCAGAGTAGCTCAATTAAATAGAGCCAAAAAAGGCAGAATTAAACCAGAGATTTACTCAGCTTTTACCAACCTATACTTGCTTTGCATTAGGAGCAACAAATTCAGAAACAGGCAAATGCATACAGAATTCTTTTATTTAACTTAAATCATGTAGTACTGAAACTACTAGAAAAAAGCAGAGTAAGAGAAACTAAAGGAGCCTTAGCTTCAGCCATTCAAAATAGACAAAAGTTTCTTCTTTTCATAATGTAAAGAATCCCGAGTATATCGCAATAACAGGAATAAATTCTTACAACAGAATATACAAAAACATTTTGAATTTTTTTTTTTATCTACTGATTCATTTTAATATAAACACAGGAATTTCTTTAGGAATAATTTATACACAGCAAGTCTTTTAATGTAATAAATTGGCCATGTTATTGTTTAATTTTCTCTTAAAAAAATTTAAACAAGAAAAATTGGAAAATGTTGTATTTGCAACTGCATCCATTCCTTAGCACTTTCTAGTTTTGTTTTTGTCCCAGAGGTAGACGAACTCTGGCCAATCCTTTCATCTCAAACCTCACTGGTTCAGAAAACAGAAGAGCTGATTTTCAAACAGTATCTAAATCATTGTAACCCTTCAGCAACGTGGTCAGTCAAATTCGGGGGGAGCGAGGGAAAAGGGATCTTCAATACTCTTAAATAAAAATAAATAGGGACCCTGCCTTGCTCATTACAACAAAGCTTCCAACGGTGCTCAGCATCTTGAGAGGCTGCGTACAAACTTTTAAAGTAAAGAAATCTGCAACTAGTTCTTCAATAGTAATTATGAAAACTGTCTTCCCTCTTTCTCTTACTTCAAACCACACGGCCACCGTCAAGCAGGAACTGAACAGCACAAGTGAGTGTGGGTAGCAGCAAAACCCGTTCTGTTTCCCCGACCAGTGAGGTTCTTGTAATCCATTAAGTTAACTGTGAAATGACCAGTTAAGATAATCCCACCCCAACCAGAGGGCTCTGGAAGACCAGGATACTGAAGATACAGAACATTTCTCCAACTCCTTTCCTCGTTCGCTATAGACTGGGACACAAAGCTCAGGGGGAGAGGGACACGCCGTGAGCTGGACACGTCAGCCATCCTTTTTTTTTGGCATATTGTAAAGCTAGCCAGGAAACTGGTACCATCGAAACAACTCGTCACATACAGACACACCCAGACACAGACACAGAAAAGTGCCCTTAAATTATACTTTAGGCATTTATAAACTACAAACATTTTATAAAATTATTCTATGTGCTTACAAAATGCAATGAAACATTTAATTAGTTCTTGTAAACCAGATCTTCGTCAACTGACTACCCGTAATCTACTGGACTTAAAGCCCTATTGAAAATGCTAATGGTTACTAATCAACGGAACGCATACAAATAAAAAAAATAATAAAGATGAACACACACACACACACACGTTTGCACCCACACAAACTAGTGATAGTCTTAAGGTACTTGCAAAACAGACCAACTGTAAGTTGAGACTGATTGATAGAGAGCAATGATGACAACTGTTAAACTCCAGTAATGGATTTACCACCCCAGCTGGGAAGTCCAGAGGTTCATTTACAAGTACCAACGATCACAGCTGCGATACCTGAGCTCTGATGCCGCCCCACGTTACTAAGCTCAGGAAACTACCTCCAACTTCTGCCAAGCCCTGTGTCTCTGTAGATACCCATGTCCATGTCCTTTGTGTTCACGTGTCTCCACGCAGACACTCCTCAGTTCTCATCTACCCGGCCGTGCTCCATCTCAGAGGCCGTTTATCCTCTCTGAGCAACCAGCTCTGAGCTGAGGCACAAACTAGTGATAGTCTTAAGGTACTTGCAAAACAGACCAACTGTAAGTTGAGACTGATTGATAGAGAGCGATGATGACAACTGTTAAACTCCAGTAATGGATTTACCACCCCAGCTGGGAAGTCCAGAGGTTCATTTACAAGTACCAACGATCACAGCTGCGATACCTGAGCTCTGATGCCGCCCCACGTTACTAAGCTCAGGAAACTACCTCCAACTTCTGCCAAGCCCTGTGTCTCTGTAGATACCCATGTCCATGTCCTTTGTGTTCACGTGTCTCCACGCAGACACTCCTCAGTTCTCATCTACCCGGCCGTGCTCCATCTCAGAGGCCGTTTATCCTCTCTGAGCAACCAGCTCTGAGCTGAGGCATCCTTTGAAGCCCTCCTGCCTGTTTATAGTTCTGTATCTTCAGCACCCCTGGCCACTACTGTTGTTTCTGCACATCATTCTTAAATTCTTGTCTGCACAACTGCTCACGGGTTAAGTTGCAATATCTGGCTTTTATCACTGGTGAGTAAGGAGTGGATCCCTTGCACCTTCCTCCAACTGTTGTTCAGCCCAGTGATTAAATACACGGTTGACAAACAAAATAAGAATAACAGGAAACAAGTGTTACTTGTACTAATGGAATGAAAAGGGTTTAAATATATATATCTATATTACAGATATACATATACAGATATATATATGTATATATAGATATATATGTATGGAGTTATACCAACAATAGGAGTGTCGTTCACTTCGGTTGTACTGAACACCCCTCAGCAGTTCCCAGAGGACCTGACAGCAGTTCCATCTGGTGACCAGTCGTCCTGGGCAAACTGGGCTTTATTTTTGTTTGTTTTAAAAGACCAAGAGGAGCATCAGTGCGAACCTGCCTCCAACCAGACACCGCCTCCAACCAGCTGGAAAGAGCAGAGGCATCACGCTGAGAAAGGCTCGCGCTTTCCACCACGCTCCGCTTCTGCGTCTAGTTCATCGCTCCCCCCAAAGAGCACCTTATTCATATATATATATAGATATATATGTTCATATACAGAGTGCCAGGCAGCTGACACTTCTGTCTTTACATAGGAGCCACGTTCCTTTGCAACCAAACCACCTTCTGTGCCACTGAGCGGCTCTGGGACGCCAGGCAGGTGAGAAGAACGGCCGCGCACTAAAACCAAAGCCGCCTGCTCCCTGCAGCGATGCCAATTTGTTATCCCTCTGCATTGAAACATCTTGGTACCATTTGTCAAAAAGTGCTGGTTTTCAGGGCTGGGTGGGCTTTTGTTTTTAATTTATAAACAAATTGGATTACTTTAACTTTATTCAAACATAGCTGAATTTCTAAGTAAATTTTCCATACCAGACAAGCCAGTGGTCTCAGGGAAGAACAACATTACAAACCGTATTATGACTCTATCAAGCCAACATTAATTCTCAGTTGTTCACATGCACAAACAACTTGATTTACTGTCCAAGGGAAGTCTGCATGAAAAACCCATGTGAATAAAGCTATTCAAAATGCACAAAACACAACAAAACAAAACAAAAAAAAAAGCTATGGAAACAAACAGAACAAAAAAAAGGAATTAAGCTTGAATTGCAAACACAGAACGCAATGGTATCATGAAGGTGGTTTGGTCCAGGAGAGCTGACTGTCACCACGCACGCGTACGTGATGTCACGCGACTGTCTTTACCCAAGTGCTTTTTGAAATGTTTCTCATGATGGGTGCTACGTCATTAGTGTTTTGTCCTAATGCATTTTAAAACCACCTACGTACAATTATAAAACCCAGTAACTTGGACAGTTTTAACAAAACCCTCCTAGCCAGCTGAAAGATCTGAGGATCTCCAGTTGTGGTAATCAATATGTGCGAGAGAGGGGAAGAGTCACTGCGCCGAAGGGCCACTGGAACCCAATCAAAAATGGAAAACCAGAACAAACTGGTAAAAACATTAAATTTTGCTGGTTTCTCAGGGCCAGAGAGAAACGCTCCCTCCAAAGACAAACTCCGTGGTGTGTAACCACAGCCTGTACAGCTCAGAGTAGCCAAGCACCACGGTGTTCAGATCCCACAACCAACACCTGCACCAACAGCTGCCAGAGCTGGAAAAAAAAGAGCAACGTTATCCATCAAGTTGACAGCAAGCTCGTGTTAGTCCTGTGTGCTTGTAAACCAGTTACACGCTGTCAGAGGGCAGTTAAAATTTGATGGCTGGTCCATCAGAATCCACAGTTATGAAGCATATAAACAGGGGAAGAAAAGGGAACTGAATTTTTACTGGCACGTTAAAACAAAATCAATTCAATGTTAGTTTTGAAAAATAATAATAATAATAATAAAAAAAAAAAAATCAGTGCTCTCACCAAACAGAAGCAGCAAAGATCCAAAGCTGTAAACTTGATGTAGTAGTATCATCAGGCAGCCGTGGCAGGTTTTTTTTTTTCCCCCACTGTTTTTTTGGTCAAGAAAGCAACGCTGTTGCTGGACCAGCCAATTGCTTTGGAGGTGCTGATTCAGCCAAACGCCTTTTTGGTGCTTGTGGCATCTGAGGGAAAACTGGCAGGAATGACTCAGCCCATTCTACAGGACAAACAGAAAGGCCATTCCCCTTCCTCTAGCAATTCCTCTGGACCTTCACACACTGTAAACAACTGATTTCTGTAACAGATTTCATCAAATGCTCCTCATTTAAAGTCCTCGTATCAGGTCAGCTACGTCTCTGCTCATCTAAACACGCAGCATTTTGTTGCTGACCCAAGGCTGTGCCGTGACAGCACGTCAAAAAGCCTTCGTTTTTCCTTAAAGAATGGCCACCCTCAGACAACTCTTAGATTTCTCCTCCCAATAAAAAATCTGAGCCAAAAAAATTGGAGAAACTCCTTGGAATTGAGGCAAATATTCTGAAGTGACCCTTTGTGACAGGCAGTGACTGTTCCCCTCCAGAACCTAGAGCATGTGGTATATGGAGTGAGAGGTTACCAGTATCAACGGCATTTATTGGCTGCTGAGAAATGTGAGATGTATTTTTTGTATATACACACATATAAAAAAATAAGAGTGAGGTAGATAAATGTTTGAAAAAAATCAAAAACTGTCCCCCTGTCATACTCAAAAACCCTTATCTCAGTATTTAAATTTATTATGGGGCATCTCTACAGTGATTTAAACTGATATCACAAAAATAAATAAAAAATCCTACATAGAATACCTTCTTAATTAACTTTTTTGTCTTTTTCATTTTTAAAAGGGAAAAATAACTATGGGACAGAGGCAAGAGAAGATAATGGGACCTAAACTACACAAGCAAAAAGCACTACAAACTTTTTTTAAAATCTCCAGTCAAAACTAGCAATCAGTATATTTTAACTCTTTGTTCTTACTCAAAAAGATTTAAACGTTTCCATCCCAGAACCACCTCTTCACTGCCATCGTTTGGTTGGATCAGTGCGAAAACAAAAGGCTTAGATGCTGTAACTACGGTTAAGATGAGCAACTGGTACGACTCCTTGGTTGTAGACTTTCTGATGGCCCCTCCTTCCCCTTTCACCAAGGCTTCTGCAACTGAACAAACAAGCTCACTCGTTTGCTTTTGTTCTGAGGTTTGGTCTATGATTTAAGCAACAAGCTGGTTCTTGTGCGGGTTTCCATAGCTGCCAACTCTTTAACTGTTTGCTCGCCAAGCCGCCGGCCCCAGCTACGTGCTTTCCACCCAGCCCCGTGGAAATGGAGTGGTGGGGTTTGGTTTGGTTGGGTTTTTTGTTTTTTTTACCAGGGGTGCGAAGCGCAGCCCAGGGTGCCCTCTGAGAGGGCTTCCTCGTGAGGAAGGCAAAGAGCTGGGGTTTGCCGGAGCCAGGTGCTCAATGGCCACCCTAAGAATGCCTGGCATCACCAGCTGCAGCTGGGATAGCTCTTGTTCACGGGGTGGAAGGGTTAAAATAGTCTCTTTAAAAATCAGTGACCCAAAAGCCTGGTGTCTGCTGTTGTACCCAACAAATAGAAAAAAAAAAATAATAATACATATGTGTGTGTGTGTGTGGGGATGGGTGGGTGGATGTGTGCCACAACCAAAACAAGCGGGGAGGGGAGGAGGGGTAGGACCCTTGTACAACAATGAGTATAAACACTGAACAAGAATGTACTAAATATTTAACCTTTTTTTTTTTTTTTTTTCTGACCTGAGTTTGTATCATGCCTTGCACTGTAAGAGACTCGCGTGCTGTCTGGGCAGGGGTTAGTGGGAAGGAAGGAAGGAAAACCGGGATTTAAAAATACACCACGGCACTGCTAGAGTGTTCCTGTGCAGGGTGTCCCTTCTTTCTCCATGTCCCCCCCTCAAAAGCCCTGTAGCCCACACAGCCAAGATGATGCAAAACAACTAATGGAAAAAGGAGAAAAAAAAAAAAAAAAAAAAAAAAAAAAAAAAGGAGGAAATGTATTTATAAAAAGGCATTAAACAGTTCATGGCAAATCATATGAAAGGTATCAGTTACTGGGAAGGAGGAAGTAAAAGTTACACACTATAGTACAAAGCATAAGAAAATCTGTTGAAGTGGGAGGGGAGGGGAAGGGAGGGAAGGAGGGCAGACCTGAAGGTTTTCATAGATTAAATCCACAAAGATAAAGAACAAAAAAAATAGCAGCTTTTTTCTGTACAGACATATAGATGAGTATCTGAACCGTAAAAAAGTTATAAAAGTGACACAAAAGACAATGTGTATGCAAATGATCCATGGTCTAACATAGAACTGCAAGACCCTTCGAGAAGTCTTAATAATAAAGAGAAAAGGTCAACAAAGCATCATATACTTGAATCCGGTTACTGCTTTTTTTTGTCTTCTCCAATTTATGTTTCTAGGTGGTTTTTTCCTTGCAAGCCTGTGAAGGCAGCCAGGCTGCAACGATGGAGATCTCTGCCGGTTATTTTCATGTTTTTCATGTTTCATTTTTGGCGTGCGGTTGACTTTTTTTATTTTTTTTTTGTACAAAATGCACGGTTATTTAGCTCACCACTGCCAGTTTTGTCCAGAATTCATTGGGATGGGGACAGGAGCGGAGGGAGGGCTGTTTCTTTACCCCATCCCTTTTATCTTCTCCATCACAAGAAAAAAAAAATAAATCACATTTTGTCCAGTTTTGAAAAAAGATCTAGACAATTTGATATTTTTTAATTTTTTTTTTTTTTTTAAATACCAGTGTATGATTGAATAGAACGTATTGGTCAGGATCTCTTTTAAACAGAGCAGTTGATTACTGTGCTCCTTCTATGCCTACAAAAAAAAAAAAACAAAAACAAAAAACGAAGAGTTCAGTTTTTTGGCAAAATTTGGCAGCGTTGAAAATGGTAACAACCTTGGACGAATGATGGCCCTTTTTTATTCTTTTACATGTTCCTAAAAAGATTAAAGAGCAACATTAAAAATCCAGTCTTTTTTAGTGTTGTTGGTTGTTTTTTTTTTGTGGGTTTTTTGTTTGTTTGTTTTTTTGTTTGTTTGTTTGCTTTTTTTTTTTATAAAGACCTACAGTGTTAGGCAGGTGCTTGCAAGGGTACCGGGAGCCACCTGGCCTGCGATATCTTTGATCTGATAAAAGTGCTGTACGGTTGAACTTGCACGCAGATATGTTTCCCATTATGAAGCAAAGAGAGAGACAGAAAGAAGGAGAGAGAGGGAGAGAGGAGAGAGAGAAAGAGAGAGAGAGACATCAGATCTCAAGTTTTCTGTTGCTATTAAGTGTTAACATTAAGAGTTTTAAAAGGCCGACTGTGTGCCCCATGAATGGAGTCCTTTACTGAAACAAACATCTGCTTGCATATTGAAAAAAGAAAAATACGATAACTTGTTTACTGAAAAAAGGGTTCTCCCAAGTGCAGCTATGGCAGTTCTGAAGATCCACTGAGGTACAGTAGGCTTTTGAATATATTGTAATTTTTCTTTCTTTCTTCCCCCCGACGCCATGTGTTTGTTTTTTTTCTGTGTTTTGTCGTTTCTGTGAGATTCTGGTTCTAAGGATCAGCAGGCCGAAGACTGGGGCAACGGTAAGGCCCTCTCATTCTTGCGTCCCCCGTTCATGTGTGCGTACGGCTGTCTCTCCTCGAAGCTGGCCCGAAGGACCACCACGCCTGGGCCGTTCTCGGCTTTGTGTCCTGAGTGCTTGTCAGTGGGTTGGAGGGTGGAGGAGGGATCTAAAGGAATGCTCTCCATGTTTTCAGTCTCCAGGTCAAGCTCCTCTGTATCCGGAGGTTTGTTCTCTTCACTGTAGAAGAAGGAGACCTCTTTGAAGGCTGGATCCAGCTCGTCTTTGATGCTACCGATGATTTCCAGGAAGGAGGGCCTCATTTTGGGGTTGTACTGCCAGCACATGCGCATCAGTTCAAACCTGGACAGGAAACACACAGCAAAACCATTTACTGAAGGTGTTTTACGAGCCCCGGCTGGAGCCCAACCAGCCCTGACCGACGGCACCACAGGCTGTAGGAAAATCATTCAATTCTGATGGAAGACGAAGTGACAGAATTTTTACAGGCCACGTTTCGACCTTCTTTCTAATCCTTGATTTACCTCATCTCCCGTCTCCACTCCCTTCCACACGCCTGCCCGTAAGAGTCTCCCAGATACCTGACACTCAGGAGCAGTTTGTACTTTTATTCTTCTTTTTCATCCAAAACACCCTGTGCTTACTCAATCAATACAGCTACTAAATCATACAGCTACAGGATAATGCCTCTCAGAGTACCTTTTCCAAATACCCAATCCCTACCCTATCAATATTGTCTTGGAAACAATTAAAATCGGAAATACACGCAAGGTAAAGCACCGCTTTTTCCCCCTGAAAGAAGAAAATTACATTAAAATTAATTGTAATCCCCCAAAGACATCTCCCAATCTCAAAGACATTCTCTAATCTTTTATTTGAAAATTATTATGTTGTTTTCATTTACAGCCAGGGATGCATTAATATTTTACGGCGTGTGAGATCATCTCTTTAAGCGCATCCATGATTAGATCTGTACAACGTCCCATGCTGGCAAAACACAACCACAAAATGAAACAGTAATACATCCATAATGAAAACAGCATTTTCATGACACTGCAAAATTGGATATTCCTGAGAGATTGCCCTGAGCTTTAAACACAACACAAGAAAGGATTTCACTGTCTGTGAAGGTGGAATAGGGACGTCTTCTGTTAACACAGCACGAGTAATAGGACAAATTTAAATAAGAAAAGGAAGATTAACATTAATTCTTCGAGCCAATCCTCTGCGTACGCACAGTACTCGCAGGAACACGCTGTGTGTAGGAAGTCACCACTGGCCAAAACTACTACTTTCTGGGCTAGAATAAGAATGGATCTAAAAAAAAACCACCAAAAACACCACCAAAGAAAAATCTTTCAGTTCTGGTAACGCACTGGAGAATCCTCCCCATCCCTGACTTACCTTCCAGCACTGCGACCTGCAGTCCCAGTCAGACCCCAGCAGCCAGCCTGGGCTCATCTCCCCACCTCTGCCAGGTCACCTAAACTTCCAGTTTTGATTTTATAAAACAACAATACCATCTCTCTGACTTTCACAGACTTTCAGTAAGTCTGCAAGCAATTCTATTTTATGCTTTAATTAGCTCTCGCTGCCTTATGCCCTGGCAGCAGTTTAACATCTCTGCAGCAGTGTGTGGAATGTTTATTTTTAACTAGAAAAAGAGACAAAAGCGAACAAAAACTCACTCCTTTTTTGAGTAGCACCTAAGTCCATCACAGAGTAATGCCCTAATATCTCCAGAGTCCCTGCTGTAGAGCAAAGCTCTGCACAGGACTGTCCCCCAGCTGGAAAACCCTGGGCTCTGAAGCTGGTTGCTGTACATCCCTGCGCACAGCGGGGGCCAGGGGGGTCTGGGAACCCTGGCCTGAAACAAAACCAAAGCAAAGAAATCCCCTCCCCTGGAAATTCACTCCTTGGGAAATACTGTTGCATTTCCTCATAGGGTGCGTTGTGTTCTCAGCTGATGTGAACCAGCAAAGAGAGAGAAAGCGGCTGTGCTTGGGATGCAAACAAAAACAATCTTAATTGAAGTGCATTTTAAGTCACAAATATTACTGTTAGTGCTCAGCTGGCACAATTCTGCCACAAACAGAAGTCAGGCACCTGAGCACGGCCTTGTGACACCCAAGAAGAAGCTGGCAAAACCAGTCTGTGCTGGGAGAAGTCCCCGGGTGCTCAATGCTGCATTGTAACGGCACGTAGACATATAAACACTGTTAAACCAGCGCTTGTTTTTCAGTCTTTAAAACGCCTTTCATAGCGAAAGCGAAGCCAAACTATAAAACTGCACTATACCCTCACCCACAAACGAGGAGGAAAGCTGGAGACATAAATATATAAAATCCATTGCTGTTACTTCATTGCTGTTTCCTTTCCAGCTGACTGCTGCGTCCCTGAATAGAAGCGTTTGCTGGAGCCAAGAACACTGGATATTCGCTGGCGCGTCGCCCTGGGGCCTAAGGGCAATGCTAAGGAGATACCACAAGCAGTGGAGTAATGCATGTGACATCAGCACAAACAAGGACATGTGATGTTTCTTTTAAGCCATTCCAGATTTAAAAACCCTACAGAGTTCCCATAAAAGGATATTATTTTTTTTTTCCTTTTTAACTCTGTGGGTTCAAAGACCTCGCTTACATTATCTTAAACAAAAAAACTCCCCGACTCTTTCCAGTAGACAATGGGAGAATTTAGAGGCTGTGAATACAACCTGAGCACTTTATAATTATAAAGTATGTTTCTGACTGGTGGCAAGTGGGCTGGAGGAAGATGTGGGCATCGTCATGAGATGGAGGAATAGCTGATGTCTTTCCTGGGCACCTTTTGCTCAAAGAACTGAGCAGAAACTGAGTTACTTTCTGCACTGAGACAGTAAAAAAACCCAGAAAATGGAAATTTACTATAGAAGCTGCATTCCACTGGAGTTTGGGCTTTGCATCAGACTTGATTTGGGGTGGGGGGAGTGAAAAGCCCTTTCTCCTGCTCTGCTGCTGCCACGTGCTGACATTACCTCTGCATGGCAGACCCTGCTTTCTAACCCAGCGCTCGCCAGGAACAAAGGGAAAAATCAGCAATGCGTAAATAGTCTAGTCATCTACAATACATGTGGGGGAAGCAATTTTGCTTCAAAAACAGAGTGGAATTCCAGCCTCCACAACTTTTAAAAGCCCCATGGGAACGCACTGTCTGAGAGCTTCAGCTGTAACAAACCTTCTTGCCACGCAGCCATCACCTGACGAACGCTGCCATAACAATGGTAGTACATAAAAACAGGGCTTATTACACAGGAAGAGGAGAAAAACAGCAAAGCTCCTCCTGGCACCATCTTATTGAACCATCTGTCTTATTGCATGGTTCTGTCTGTAAAACCATGCAAACTATGCCAAGAGGGTGTAGCATAAACAGAGCTGAGTCTTGTTTCACCCTGTGGAAGAGTAAAAAGCCTCTAGAAATACCGTCCCCTTTGTGCTTAGCCCTTTCCTGGGGATTTACCACCTCTCTGAACCACGAGACAACCGCGCCGTAAAATCCCCCTTTGCACAAGCATCCGACACAACCAAGGTGCAGAACAGAACCTCTTCCAGCTCTTCAAGTGTCCTTCTCTGATCCATCTAAAACCTGCTGGCTCGCTGCTACCAGGGGTGAGCAAAGCACGGCCCCTAACAAGCATTACTGGTGCTCTCAGGAGAGATGGAACATCCAAGGCTGCTTGCACCACGTAGATTCATGCAGGGGGGACAAGAAGAGGCCCTTGGGAAAACCACTGCACTGTGGCGGGAGCGCACATGGCTGTGTCAACACTCACATCATCTGCGGGGTTAAAAATAGTAGATTCGGTGACAGTTGCAGCAAGATTCTTCTCTCTATTCTCATCTACACTTCCCCACAGCAGTCCACCTCCTTCACCTGTTCTGGAGGTTTTTTGTTTCTCAGTATCCTCCCTTCTCTCGGCAGAAAGGTACATTTGTGTCCTGCCCATAATTAAGTTGTTTCAAAGTCAAACTAATTTAAAGAAAAAAAATGTATCTCTGCATTTGTAGGCTACTCCATGGGATATATAGAAGTGCAGCTCCCGGCTCCCCTTCTCGTTTGCTTTCACACAGGATGAAGCACAAGTAGTACATTGACTTCCCTGCAGTAGGTGGACTTTGCTTTCTGGACATCTTTAATATTAACTCACTATATTAACTCAAGTATCACAGACAAGACAGTCTCCACCAGTAAGAACTTGTGCTGTCTGAAAAAATACCTTCCACTGGCACAGACGTGCCAAGAAACCTGTCTTTACACAGAATCTTTAGCAACCTCCACAGAAAAAGAGGAGCCACTATTTCACACCTGAGCGAGCTGTTGCCTGAAACGCTGGGGATGAGTGACAAGATCCATACACAACGTCAGGGCTCTCTGCAACTCCATTACAACCACCTTTCTGTCCCTTGTGTAATTTTCTTGTTAGGCTGGGTGCTGAGCAGCAGCTCATGGGGCAGCTGGTGAGGGCAGGGGGACTCTGCCCACAGCCCAGGTCACCGAGTGATGCACAGCATCTTCACAGCATCTTGGGCAAACGGGATGGAAGATGGGGAAAGAAGTGAAAGCATGCAAAAAAAAAAAAAACCAAAAACAACCAAAAAGCACCATAGTAACGCAGAACAGGTTCTTTGAATGCCAAATGCATAAGCATGGAACAAAGGTGAAGATTATTCCTGGAGCTCCCTGCTGCTATTCCTACAACAGCCTATTTGAATTTCAGCAGACTTGGGTGTCTCTCCTAATCCAAAGACAAAACAAGCTGAAAGGGAACTAAAGCAAGTCACAAGAAGTTCCTAAGGTCAATTACATTCAATTGTTTTTGGTTGTTTTTCTTTTGCAGTTTGGACAGAATCAGGATGTTTTATACACAACTGTACCACCAAAAAAAAAGACACCACTAAACTGGATGTGCCTCAGTTGTGATTTCATCCCTGTTCCTTGTTCTGATGAAGACATGTGGCAAAATTCAAAGGACCATTTTTTAATTCTGTACTTCTGCAACATCAGGCTGAAGTCTTGGCCACCAGAACTAACACATGAACAGCTTCTTCATTAAAATCAGCACAGAAAAGGCCTTTGCTGTTACACACTGGTGTGAAGATTTGCTCTGCCAGACAAAAACCCAGTTCTCCCAGCTCACAAGCCAGTAACCCTGAAAATGGATTGCCCAGTAGCAACACCCAGCAAGGAGAAGATTATCTCTGAGGAGGAGGAGGGAAGAAGGAAGGAGAAGGGGCTGGGTGGGCTGCAGCAAAGAGACCTTCATGCTGTGACTCCTCTCCCGTCCCCCTGTTGATACCACACACGCCCCAGGTTAATGAGGAATTTCTAATAATTTCTTACCAATTTTGTTTGCACTGTAGAGGTATTTTTTTTTTCTCCTATGGACTCGGGGAGCTGATCCCCTCACACACCCTGTTCTTCCCCCATTTCTGCCCACTCCCCCCGCTCCATTACACAGCTCTGACCGCGTTAAACAATCTCCAGTCAACCCGACTGCCAGGAATTCTCCACAGCATCGTGGAAGGGAAAGAATGCGAAACTGAGGAATCACATGGCAGCTACACCTCCCCCTGCATATACCACCCACCCCCCTCAAACAACAAAACAACGCTGCCTGTCATCTGAAACCAAAGCCAGGGATCCGGCCAAAAAAGCTCTTTTCCTAAGAATCCCAAGCAGCTGAGGCCCTTAAGTGATTGTATCCCTTCTGTGGGCCTCCAACAAATTTCAATAACTGCAAGACGCAGTATTTCCTTCCCAAAAGCCAGTTTGGGCAGTGTAGCAAAGTAATAAAGTCTGAACAACTGAAACTGCTGTACACAAAAGCCAGCAGAAGTATTCCAGCAATGTAAAGCTCCAAAGCGAAGCCGGCTGCGCTGCGCACCCTCCTCTGCTGCCAGGCTTTGTGTGGATTCCAGGGGTGGGCAAAGGTTTTCCTGCCCACTTCTTTCTGTGCTCACAGGAAGGGAAACTGCCAGCAGGGGAGATTTGTTTATCTCAAGGCGATGAGCACGGTGACTGAAATAGCAGATCCAAGGCTGCTTCAGACAAAGGGACAATACATTCATCTTTCTGGATGCTGAACCAGAAAGCTGAATTCCACAGAGTTTATGCCCAATACACTTCAGCTCATCCTATGCCCTTTTTTCTCTTCCTGCTGAACAGAATTACTTTAAGCAGAAGAGACAAGATTCAAGCACCAAGTCTTCTGCTATAGCAAATGTGACTTATGAGCTTTTATCAAATTTTATTTCAGGAACACAAAGATTGGGTTTTGTTTCCTTATTAGGGGAGAGAGCCCAAAGTGAGATTCTGGCTGCAAGCAAAGTTGTTTTCTAGTACGTTCTAACCACTACAACATATGAGATTGACACAGACTGTTCAAGCAGCACCTCACATCGCTATCGTTCTTTAAAAGCCCCTCCCTGTGGTAGATAGAGCAGAAGTGGACACCAAAGGGATTAGGAAGAATGAAGTGTGCACTGAGAACAGTGGGAACCGTTGTCACTTACAGCATGTCGGGACAATTATCTGGTTTTTCCAGCAGACCTCCTTCCATCACAAACCGTAGCACTTGTTCATTGGTCATGCCCTGGTACGGCTGCTCCGCTAACGTTGCGATCTCCCAGAGCACAACACCAAAAGACCTGGAAAACAAATCAGAACTTTAGAAAGCTGAGCACTATTTGCAAGGACATTTTTCTTGGATGATGCTGAGCAGGCAGGTATCCATGGGCACTTTCTTTTACCAAAAAATTCTGGTTGCTCAAAAAGTATGCAGCTACGGTGATAGCCACATCACTTAGCATGAGGGACTGTTGACTTCAAACCCTTCTAGTCAATGGTGAGAAACACATTCCCAGTTCTGAATGACTCTTCAGAATGGCCTCTATAGGAAAATACTGCTAACATCCATCTCCATTTTTTCACACCATTATCTACAGCTCAGAGCTGGTCATGATTAGGACCATTCAGTGGTCAGAATTACTTGGTTACCCTGGTTCTATACACGTCAAACATTAAAAAAAGCCACCACAAGGTCACCACGTTGACCAGAAGCCTCCTAATGCAGAGGAGATTTAAGCTGTGAGCTTGCCTGGAGAACCAGCCCGCATCTCACCTCCCTTTCCCTTGGCTTTGAGTTCAGGCTTTAGGTGCACTGTGAGGTGGGAAGAACAGTGGAGAGGGGAAAGGGAAAGATGCAGTTAAGGAAAACAAACAAAAACAATTAAAAAAATTCTGTTCCTATCTCCAGGCTTCCTGTGCAGAGGAGCTCAGGCTGGAGAGACCTGATCATTGAAGTCTGCAAAAAGATCCATATGTGGCTGGGTGCAGGGAATCAAGCCTTCTAAACAGGTGGAGAAGTTGCAGAGACTGGTTATTTAGAGCAAGATCGACAAGTCGTCCCCCAAGCAGGAAAAAAAGTCTGTATATTTTAAAAATTAAACTCAAAATCTTCACGTAACATATTTCAGGTACTCCTGATAGCAGCTGAGAAGGCAACAACGCAGGACTGCAAGCTCTCGTTCCAGCACAAGCTGCTTTTCATCAGAAATACTTGAGTCACACAAATCTGATTTAAAAGCTGCATTTTCCCCATCCTGCTCTAGCATGAGCCAGAGAGCAAATGCACATCAGCACTCCTGTGTGTCTCATCTGCCTCACCACTAAAACCAAGCAAACCAACCAGCCTCTGTTCCCAGGCACAAAAACACTTCTTGGGCAAATGCTTTCCATTTATCACTCTGATTTGGTTTCGTCCACATTCTAAGTCAAAGGTGCAAAGTGAGGATCAAGGATCAAGGCATTTGATTCACGGCAGCAACCAACACAACCACTTTTTGAAAAAGACATGGAAGAAACGTGAATGTTCCCCAGCTTCTTGTACCAAGACCCTGATTTACGCTTCAGCCGGAAAATATCTAAGGCCCCAGGAGAAACTCAGTTACCCCTTTTACAACATGTGTGTAACTATGTTCTTGAAACAGAGCTTCCAGCTCCTTCCAACTACCTACAAAGGACAGCAGAAGTGAAAAGAGAAGTCTGTCTAATAATAGGAATTGATTACTGGCGAAGAAAGATAAGCATAGTTATGTAATTGGGTAGTTTGGACGCAAGTATTGACACTTTCTAAAAATATCTCCGTTTAAAATTAGTTTATTGAGCAGACGTGGCTCAAATTGTCTGTCCTGCGCTGAGGAGTCATCTACTTTTAGAGCTGCTGTGCAAAGAAAGAAAATCTAGATGTTGTCTTGTCTTCTGTGGCTAAAACGCTGAGTCAAGCTTAGACAAAAAAAAGCTTAGTTTCAATAGGGTATTGTTGTGAAAACAGGAGCCCAGTATTATTAGCTGGTTATGGTAGAGTGGTTTTATCTTTCAGTTATCCACTGTATCTAAAATGGTTTGCATCTGGAGCCAGAAGCCACAAACAGACTTGCAATTGTTTGCCTTTCAGGGCAGGCAGGGACAGAGGGTCAACTCAACATTTTGGTGTCTTTGAAGCTACTTTGATCACTGCAGGAATAATGAGAACAAGTCTTGTGCACCTACTAGTCATATTATCATAACAAATAAACTTATTGCTCCTTCAAGGCAACTACCAGCTCTGAGAGAACGCAAGATGCCGAGGACTTATTTATAGAAATACACTCTCACCCTCAACAGTATTACATGAATTTTAAAATGTTCTCCTTCCCTAACTACAACAAAAACAGTCTTGTCTAATTACCTCATTCTTCAGTCTGAAAAGCAATAAAAGAATGAATTGCTAAAATAAAGCTCCACCCTTCAAAACCTCCAGACACTCTTTTTGCAGTTCGCCGTTTCACCTTACAGCTTATAAATCTTGGACTCTGACCACTCACACAGTTTTGTCTTTTTGACATTTTGGCTTCAAAAACTTATCTCGAAGAACACGGAACCAGATGTCACAACATCCGACCAAAAAGGCAGGGAAAACTATCTCAACGTATTTTTTTTTACTGTCTGATGAAAACAAATGGCCCCCAAAACAGCCAAGCTACACAGTTTACAAGGATACAAGGAGTCAGCATAAAGAGACCTTCAATGTATTGTGTTTTGTCTAAAAGTTATTAAGAAGTAAACTGGAATGATCCTTTTAGCCATAAGCAGACCAAGTAAACAGCCACTCTTTCATGACAGTGGGAAGTCAAGCTCCACTACACTGGGAATTCAGATTGAAATTTCTGCATCTACAGCTGTGGATACACGTGGCAAATGCAAATGTATAGTGTTCTAAATAAACAGAATATTCCTGGCTTTGGTACCTCAGGATAGCCTACCTAGGTGATCCAAACTTCAGAATAAGAACTTCTAACAATTTCCAAATAAGAATAAGTCACTTCTAACAATTAAGATGACAAACCATCCCCAAGGAGGAACCATCTGAAATACTGCTGAGAGCTGTGGACCCTCCTCCTCTCCATAGACCAATTTTTTCCACTCTATACTTTCCAAGTTAAAATCTGTCAGATTTTACTCCTCCTCCTTAAGTTTTCCACCCTTATAATCAGTAAACTACTTTTCTTGACATGACTTGTGGCTAAAATATTTCCCTCACACTGTCCTGCTGATAATCTCCAATACTGTTTGCTTGACCTTGGTTGGGACTGGACGACTGACGAAGGCCAAATCTTGTTAACGCTGACGGGGGAACTCACGTACTTCCCACGACAACTGAAGCAGCAACTCACTTCTGACGCTGGGTTTGGCGTCACGTCCGTAGGGTTTCTTTGTTTGGAATTTGAGTTGTGTTTAAACAGCGATGTCACCCAACAGCCACAGGTTAAGAGGAACGTGTGTAGGGAACAAGCGCGGTACGTCAGCGAAGCCGAGCACCTGACGGGCTGCAGCCGCTGCCGATACAACAGCTGGAACTGATGGATGGACTTCAAAGTTACTGTTGTGTGGCAAGAACGGGCAGGTCTGCCAGCTCTTCACTCCAGGCTCGCTCCGTTCTACATCTGGGGATTTTCTAGGGATATATTCCAAATTTCTGTCTGCTTTGTGAAGCCATTACAAGTCCCAAAATTCTTTTACTGCAGGGACACTGCCAAAAGCACGCCTGGGCTGTTCCATTAGATGAATGGCTGATACAGGGCTTCCCCTTCAACTCAAAGTGGTTATTTTCATCTCTTTCCAAGTTTGAGGGTTACTGGGTTCATAAATAAGTTACTAGCCATACGCAAAAAAAGAAATAAAAATCTAAGCAACGTTCTGGTGCTTTGCTTTTTCCCTTGCTCCATAATTTCTCTTATGAACCTTTCACTCAAAGCTGGTGCTCTGGACTACAGTCCACCGACTCCAAAGTCCTCAAGCTGTTTAAAGAAAATGCAGTTTACTACTAAAATACCATTCTACTGGCTTCTAGACATTTGGAGGCAATCAGCTGCCAATTCTGTAACAGATCAGCAGTAAAAACATCTTGTTAGGAAGGCAGAGAAACCATAAAAGACAGAGTAGAGGTTTTGCCAGTACAAGTCCATGTCCTGCCAAGTCCTCCCTACCTATCTGCAAAAGTTTGAGGGTGGGATGTGGGGGGAATTGTTCCAGAGTATTACTCCTTTTAAGAAGTGTATTTTGAAATTTCCTGAATGCCTCTATTAATAACTTCACAGATAGAGCAAGCAGGCAATGTGCTTTTAAAGAAAAACCTATTTCTGCATCTTGCGGTATATAAAACAAGCAAACAAAGCTCCAAATGGAGAAGGATATCCACAGGGAGAACTCTCAAGAAAAAAACCTGCCGGTGTACACAAACCGTCTGCGGGCAAGCAGAAGTTATTTACACAGAAGGTTTTGATAGAAAAGCAGGTCAGCACTGTGAACCTTTCTATATTCTTGGCAACTTTTAATGCTTTTCTTGAAGGAGGGCAATTTGAAAAATGACAACTTGCTCTTCCAGGTGAAAGTAATGTTTTTCACTGCACAACTGATTTTACAACTCACAGCAGGAAACATGCTGCCACCTCCGGTTTTGGAAATCCATTTAATTCTGCTCTCTCTGAGAGCAGAATTTAACCTCACGAGCGTTTGATTTTGCAATGGAAATACAAAATATAAAGCAGAATGCTTCACAGTGAAAAAAGAGTTACCTTTGAAGAGACAGGAGCAGCAGCATACTTAGTTAAGTCTACTAAAAGAAGAAAAGAGGCTACAAAAAGAAGAGAGGCTAAAACAGATTTTTAGAACCCGTTTTTTGTTACCAGACATCGGAGTGCGTTGTGAAGACTCCATCTTTCAGTGATTCTGGGGACATCCAGCGGACAGGCAGCAAACCTTTCCCTCCTTTCCGATAATAATCTGTCTCGTAGATGTCTCTTGTCATGCCAAAATCTAGAAGGTATAAATGTTTTCAGTGTACGTGATAAAATGATGAACACTTCCCCTCACGACAAACTGTTGTAGCCAGCAGAGAATGACAGTTTGGTGCAAAGAATCCACAGTCTGTTACCACAACACTTTGCAGGCACTTTACCTGCTGCCTTAGGGATGCTTTAGTTCCCCTCCCAGCAGAAACAAGACATTTTTACCATTGACTTCAGTGGGTGAGAAATCTGAATTATTTAAATACATTAATACGAAAAGTTCCAGATTTATGCTCAAGCCTTGCAGTAAAAGCTAAGTCTTCTGAAGGTCATACAATTCACGAATCTGTTCTCTAAATTCAATGATTTTCCTTTCTTTTTAAAGAGTGTCAAGAGCTCCTTTAGTACTTAATACTATTGTCTATAATTAAAGAATCTCACATGTTGAGGGAAAAACTTCTTTTTTTTTTACCTCTTCCCAAAGTTAATTTCCAGTTCCCGTACAATATTCCACCACAAACACTACAGAGGACCAGGCTATTCATATATGACTAACACAGACTGATATTAAAGACATACTTTGGGTTATACATGTAAATTTAGCTGCAAATACATAAACACTTTCAAGACCTGGATCTAACAATGCTCATCTCCTGACTGTAACTCAAGACTTATTCCAGAATTTCTTCTGACCAATAAGCCCGATGCACACAAAGCTGCTGGGTCTTGGACTGGCCTGTTTAAACCAGTTACTGTGTTTTCAGACACTACCTAAAAAGTGAATAAATCAGGTGGCATCAAATCTCTTACTAATATTAAATGCTGTCTGCTAACACAGCAGAGCTAGGGCAAAATCCATTTTATCTATACGGACCTGTAATTGCCCCTTTTTGGGGGGAGGAAAGCAGAGTGAAAAGAAGACAGAATGCCTCCAGTTCTCCCAGCCATTATTACCAGTCTACAACTTGGCTGAGTGACCAAGCACTGATCCTTCTCATACCTTGCCTGCTATGGACACCGGTACCCTCAGAGATTATGACTAAAAAGCCCATCTGTGCAGCTATTCCATCACTCCCACGCACCAGGGTGACTTTATCTGGGCTGAATCAAAAAATTCTTTAAAAATGTAATGCAAATAAGAAACAGATACGCAACGAGCAGAGGACAGTGGAGCACAAAGCTCTTCCTCTGAGATCTAAACCGTCTGAGCTGGCGTGTTCCAGTCAAGATGCTCCTAAAGTGTTTCTACACGAAGGGATCTCAACGCTGGTAACTAAAGGAGAGCAGCACAGTGTATTTCATGGAATGCTTTTGGGTGACCATGTACCACGTTAAAAGGGAAGAAACGCACTTTGAAACGCACCATTTCAAAGAATTGTAAAATGTGGTGGTGGCGGGGAAAAGAGTGCGAAAACTGGAACTGGAAGGATTCAAGGCTGACTTCCCCCGAACCTGCAGAAAATGCACAAAATCCCCCAAAGATCTTATTTCCTAATTAACTGACTCAAAATGAAATCATTTTTCCTTTCTCCCAAATGACAGGATTACTTACACAAATTATCAAAATAGCTGAGTTAAGCTCAGAGAAAAAGAATTAGTTTCCTACAGCAGAAGGCTGTTGCTATACATGTTATTTTAATATGCACAACTCAAAAACAGCCAAAAGCTTAAAATCACCCTCTCTGGAGAGAAGCCTGAAAAAACTCATCTGGCTCTATTTTGGAGGGATGGTGAAGGGAAAAAAAAAAAAAGAAAAAAAAAAAAAAAGTGGTGTTCTAACAGCAGAGCAGAGGAAAAGCCATTCTGCTGTCTGGAAAGCAGAACTCCAGTTCAGACTGGAAAGCATCCAGCTGAAGTCAAGCCTTACATTCCACTTCCAAATCAGCTATGCTTTAAAATAATCTTAAAATTCTTATTCTTGAATCAATAAGCAGGAAGTGGAATTATTTTTGCACATTAACAGAAAAGCAAATGACACACCAGTGGTAACTACACCATCCACCCAGATGTCTGCAGCATCTGCACCTCAAATCACTGCTTCACTACCTCTTTTTAAACCCACACACTATACAATTTCCTTACTGGAACAACAGCAAGTAGAGGTATTCCAAGAGTTTCAACTCAATGTTGACTGCTCTCAGGTCTTAAATCATGACAAGCCTTCATAAGGAACACATTTCATCCTGCAGAAATCTAAACTAGAGCTAAGTTTCAAAAAAGTCTTTCAAAAAAATTAAAATGCCAAGTTCCAAGATGCCAGTTTCTCAGGGTGATGGGTTTTGTTTGTTTAGAAGTCAAAATAGCGCACCTCCAATTTTCACTGTGAAGTCTTCTGCCACCATGCAGTTTCTTGCAGCAAGGTCTCTGTGAACAAATTTGTTGGCGTTGAGGTATGCCATCCCATCAGCAATCTCTCCCGCCATCTGAATCATCTTCTTCAGAGTTGGAGGTGCCTGGCCAGGATTACTCTGAGCAAGATTAAGACGATAAAACAGATTAAGGGGGAAAGAAAAAGTAACTACTTTTACACCAAACTGTAGCACGCTATTTTAAATTTTTTTAAAATATTGTATCATCACAATTCAGCCTGACATGAGCCAGGCTGAACAGAAACCCAGGATTATGTACACCATAGCATCTGCTTAGTGGAAAAACTGGCCATATCAAGTTGGGTCACAAACAGAACTCCCAAATGGCTCTAGAATGGGGTCATTCTATTTTTGGGAATACAAGCAAGAAAGACTTTTTGGTATAAGGATGTCTTCTTACACCTATGGACTTTAAATGTCTATCCCTCTGCCACGCAAGCTTTGAGATACAAAGCAGAGGGCTTACTTTAGAGATTTCTACTGGTTTATCATCTTGACAAACAACCAGAAGATGCTAAATGATTTCATTTCCTGTTCCCCAGTTCTCCATAACCAGATGTCTCTTAGATTACTTCTGTTTGTAAACAGCAAAAAAGGTTATGGGACAATTTCTTCTGAAGCTAATTTGCTCCTCAGAATCCATGGACATATGGCTTCTGCCATTCTCAATCTCATGGATAAGGAGTTCAGGTATTTACAGACAATCAGTTAAGTTCCACCATCCCTTACCAGTACACTGCACACCAAGGACGACAGGGAATTCAGGCACAGGCCCATCACAGACTTCTCTGGAGAGCACCAGAGTACAACAGAGAAAAGCCAAATACAGAGCTCATCGTTTTGGCAATTTCTATATAACATCATTGTCCCTTTTCATGAAGTTTGTTGAATTAAACCCAAACTATTTCATATAACCTGAAACATTATTAATCATAAATGCTAGTCAAGCCCTTAGTCAATAGATCTATGGGGTGTTATTTTCTGAATCCTTTATTCAGAGTGATTATTTTCTGCACCCAAACACATAAGCAATCTGCTCTTGCTACATGCAATGCCCTCCATTTATACCACATTCGTTCTCTTGTGCACATCTTGTGCTCATGTTCTGTTCCTTTAAGTTATTCAACATCAGAATTTTTAGATTAAGGGCAAAAGCTGCTGAGCTCATTTTCTACATAGTCTGCTATGATTTCAGTGGCAAGTGACCTATGTGTCATCTTCATCCTTCAGACCCTGTATCACATGTGGCAATTTTAGCTGCTAGACTGATGGCCTACATATTAGAGTATGCGGATTAGCTGAGATATTAAGATTTTTTACTTTCCAGCAGAGGCAACATGCAGGATATAAAACATGAAACAATCATCCTAACACGCATGCTTCAACCAGCCAAATTTTTGTTTAACATCTTGATGAGTCATTAGATTAGAAAAGAGACTTAATTCAAGTCTCAAAAACAGGACTCAGTAACACAAGAAGGGACCTATTCCATGCAGTGCACTGGGCTATTTGCAATAGCTACCTCATGAAAAAAGGTGTTGCAGACCACAGAGCAGCTCATGTTTTGTTCTTAGAGTTTAAGGAGAAGGGCAAGAAAGGCTAATTGCCTGCTGCCTCCAACGTGACGCTGTTTCGTTCAAGATGATTCTGACTGAAGAAATAAAAAAAAACATCCAGCAACTTGTGACTCACCTCTGTGTCTGGCCTCAATGATCTCAGGTAACTTTTGAGGTCCCCACGTGTCATCAGCTCCATGATAACCAGCGTAGGCTGGCCCTGAGAAACAACACCAAGCAGCCGAACCTGGAAGAGGAAAAACAAGCATTCAGTTATGAATTCAGCTAATTGAACTATAGTAATTATTGATGTTGATATGTAGCCCCAGACACCTGTGAATCTGTGGGAAAGGTCTGAAAGTAGATTAGGTTCAGCTCTCTGACTCCTGTTTTGCAATAACGTTATAAAGCTGCACTGAGTTGAAGCTAAAATCCCAAGTTCCCTCTTCAGTCAGTGAAGACGTGCCCTGTGTGGATCACAGCCTCCTCACATTTTCATGACTTACCACATGGTGACAATTGAACTCCTTCATCACCGAGGCCTCGTTTAAGAACTCTATCCTCTCCCGCATGCTCGCAGACTCATTGACAGTCTTGATGGCCACCCTGGTCTCTGGCTCATCCTTCACCACTCCCTTGGCTATTCCCTCGTACACCATCCCAAAGGAGCCTTGCCCAAGCTCCCGACACATGGTGATCTTCTCACGGGGCACCTCCCATTCGTCTGGAACATACACTAAGGAGAGAAAGAACAGGCCATGATGTTCCGCTTCTGCATGTGGGGCGATCAACTCACTGCTTTACAATACCACCAACTGCCCAAACAGCTTACTGTACAGAACATTAGACACAATGCTGAGACCTTGCATGACATATGCAAATTGTTCATGGTCTTTCCCATAAAGAGATAGGCAGATGCTTGGCATACAAATAAACCTTAAAAGAAATATATAAATTGACTCGAAGTGGCCTCACTATGGTACTGACATAATGGGATTGAAATAAGGAACCTCAAAGCACAAAACCTGGGTGGGAAGAGGCTTGAATCAATACTTTAGGCTCAAGCTTTTCTTGGGATCCCTGGTCTTCTAATTCTTCCAGACAGCATCAAACATACTTGATCATCTGTATCAGTTTAGTGTCTGCTGTATTCTCTATTAGCAGATTGATTTTATGACTAGAGGGAAAGAGACTCTCTGATCTAGTAGGCTCTTTGCATGAAACTATTCTGATCACTTGCACACACACTGTTGCACCAGGAAAGGCAGAACTTGCTGCTGCTGCCAGTCTTTGATCTGAGGAAGAAGAGAGATCTCAGAAGGTGACTGCCAGGAGGGAGAACTGCCTCGGGCAAGAAGACATCTGAGCAGCCACTGATGCTGCTGCCTATCAGTCACCAAAGGAGGGGATGGTCGTGTCACATGCTCTGGATGGGTGAAGTGACAGGATGCAAAAATAGAGGATTATAGCATGAACGTTGACAGACCTTTAACCCTAATGGTGCCACTATTAAAAATAACAGTAAAAGAGTCTGCTGCCGCTCTGGTTAAACCCATTAGCCTCCTGGGGCCTTTTGGAAACACTATTTTTGACAAGAACTCCAGAGCAGTAGCAGCAAACCAAACCTTAAACAGAAGAACTGATGCCTCAAAGAAATTCATCTGATGTTCTGATTTCCTCCTGCACTTGAAGTGCTCCACACATACATAATCCATACAGTATGGGCACATGCTCATTACAGACAACCACACTTTTATTGGGGGGGAGGAAATTAATTAAATATCTAGCAAGTAGGGTTCCAGCCATAACCTAGTTGCTTTTGGTATTTTATTTTTTTTTTTTTTAAACAATTCATTTCACCAGAGAGCTGGATTTCCAGGGTTCTACATTCCATGGCAACCCCAGCACACGGGCAACATTTATGTATTATCAATGATGGACTCCATGGCTGAGCTAATAAAATGAAAAAAGAAAGCAGTTTTACAACATCCTTTTGGAGTTTCATACCTTTCAAAAGTCAGCCACAAACAGAAGATACAAAAGCAAAAGCATGAGAAGTGTAAGGCCACACTCACCATCTGAAGCACTGAAGTACTCAGGGTTCACAGAAGCGTAAAGTACTCCATTGCCCAGTCTGTCACTGTTCCTGTTGAAACATATTTTTTTCTTTTTTAATCTTTAAACCTAAGTAAATTTCAGACCACCTCTTCTACAGTCTTTTCCATTTGCTCAACCACAGAGTATTATTTACTGTACCTAGAGAGCTTTTCAGACAAAGGGGACAAACCAAGTTCTTATTCTACTTCACATAATCAATGGGAAAACAGCCCAGAACAGCTTTCCCAGGAAACCTGCCCTCTTCATTATACCAAATCAGCACCAGAAAAGCTTAAACACAAGGTACTTTTAGCTGCTGGGTAAAACTCCTCCGAGGCAGCTGTACGGCCATACACCCAGGAGATCTGTGGCTGAGAACACCCTCAGCCTGTGGGAGAGAAGCGGTCTAGCAGAGGACAAGATTGTTTTTAATGGGGAATTCCACTCAAGTATTTTGTAAGGGTTTCTATTATTTTATTTTAAAATACACACACACTGCCTCTTCTTCCCCCCCTGTTTTACTGGAGTGATTTTTCAGAATAAGACGTATTTATTCCGCACCATGAGAGCTCCTGCAGGAGGCAGGCTGTAGAAATAAAATTATCAATCAGACCTCAGAAAATCAAAGACAAAAATTTCATGTGGGCTAGAACAACAGTTTAAAGAAGGATGAGTTATCAGGCATTTCACCGAGGAGAGCCCAAGGGAAGGCCAGGCAGGTATTGTACTTCACTAGTACTTCACTTTCTGGAGTGCTTGAGGAGAAATGGTACTACTGTCTGCACACAAATGAATTAGAGCTGGAAATAATGGGATACTCAATGAGCATAATTTGTGTGAGTGTAATAAAAAGCCTCCATATCTAGGAAGTTGCAAGGCTGAACATTTGCACTGACTTCTATTAAGTTTTCATTATGTATTTCGGTTAAATAAAAAAATAAATAAATCACTGGTTATAAAAAACAAAACTGAGGAAAACAAATCAATAGAACAGTCCCCCAGACTGCTCTATCTGGGATGCAGTTTTTTAAGTGGATGTAAAGACTTAAAAAAAAAATGGTCTAGAATTTGCCAGAAATCAAATTAACCTAAATTTAACTAAGGTTTCATGGCTTATATTGACCCATATGTCACTCAAAGCTTCTGATTATATAGGTTCAGTGTCTGCCATCATTGTCCCACTGGATGTGTTCCTGACAGCCCTTCCCTCTTCCCTCCCAAACACGATACTGTAATAAAAAGCCTCTTCATATCTCAAGCGGCAGCCAGATGCTCGCTGGTAACTCTAAACCACCTCCTTTTACACACCAACAAGACAGAATTGACTTTAGCTTCTTGAATCCTCTGAACGCCATTTCCCTTTTTAATTTCTAACTTGCTCCACGAGCATGGATTTAAAAATAAACATTCCCCTCCTGCAGTTTTAACCACAAGCATATACAACTCACCTCTTCTTGTTAAAGACGTACAGCATTATCAATAATCCCCCAATGATGAGCAGGAAAGCAATAGGGAGCACAATTATCAAGTGCAGGAAGTTTCCATAGTTTGCTGCTGCAACCAACAAGAAAACAATTGTATCAGGCTTTCTATAAAATCTCCCTTAACAAAGAAACATTCAAAACCCAGTCAGTATATTTCCATACAGGGAAGAAATCAAAGTACTCATTTTCTTGTCTGATGTGGAAAAATGTACTCAGAAACACTCCCTGACTGCAGATGAGTGGAACAAGAAAACAGACAGTGAAAAGTATTAATTTTGTACAGAACAGTGTCTGTCTGGGGTTTGTTTTCACAAGTTATGCTTAAGGACTTATATTCCTCAGTGAACAATATGTAATTGTACACTTGCAGCGTCACCTTTTTTCCACCTTTTGATCACCTTGCAATTGCTTGTACTTATATTCAGAATATCCACACACTGCTCATTACTTCAAGTCCAGCCATCAGAAAACCAAAAAGGAAAAAAAAGCTGAGAGTTCCAGTTTTCTGTGGGTACATGTGCGCTACAACTAAATACGGAAGTTCTTGAGAGGGTCTTTGTGGATACTATGGTGGTGTTTTTCCAAAATATAAATTACTCTCATTGTCAGGACCAGCCTCACCTCATCAGGATGCTACCTTTATCAAACGTCTCTCGGAACATGCCACATGACAAAACATCTTGATTTTTAAAAAAACCTGCCAGCCTCTAACCAAATGATTTGCTTCTTGTATTATTCTGCAAATTATTTTTCAGGTTTGCCTGATTCTATGAAATAAGAGCAGTATTCAGGGTACAGGCAAGAGGCTCATATGCCCAGTTACGTAGGTAAACATCAGAAATTATTAAAAAGACAACAGTCCCCCAGTTCGACTCAGCCAACAAACATTTATCTTACATTTGGGTTGCACATAGAACGAGACTGGCTCAGTCCATGACCCATTTCCAGCTAACGAAGTGGCCTGAACTCTAGCAGAATAGTTTCCGGGGTTCAGATGAGTTAGTTTAGCTCCTCCAAGCTTCTTGTATTCCTGTCTGGAAATACATTCCCGCTTCTCCTAAAAGAAGAAAGTCATTTACAGCTCACGTTAATATCCTCACATTCCTTCATTCTTGAGAAAACAATACGGCTGCAGGATAAGCTAATTTAACTAAAAGCCCCATATGATCAGTTTTTCTTCAAACACCTTAAGGAGATACGTGGAATTCAAAACTGTCAAACTAAACAAAGGGAGGGCATGGTGGTTACTGCTGGGTGTTTGAAGTCACAGTTTCCACCTTTGGCCTGCAGCACTGCACGGAAGCATCTTAAGAAATACCCCATTTTGTGTATAAATTAGAGTTACAAGCAGTATCTCTTACCAGAGAAATGTCAAATCCTCACCTCTCCATGCTGCCCGTATTTGATTTCATACATTAGGATCAGCCCATTTGGATTTGTAGGCTCTAACCACTTCAAGTAGACGGTATTTTCCTCTTTTGCTTCCCATGCTACCGTTCCTGGAATGTTATCTGCTCCCTCTGTAAAATATTTACAAGTGATGTGAAGAGAACAACTATTACTGAAACAGGAACTTATGCAACCACTGAGGAAAACAAAAGGTTCATACTATTCTTTAGCTATCAAAGCATTGCACTAAGTGCTACTCAAAGACAGAGAGAACAAAATGCACTGGCCAGGGGCCTGTTGGAGAGATTAGCAAAGTCTGAACTACTTAATTGCCAGGAAAACAGTACGGTGTATACATCTTCACCAGTTACAGGCTCTGGGGTAGTCACTGTGCCCTATCATGTGCCTCAGAACCTGGTTATCAGGATCTGGTTCTTCCTTCCAAACACTCCACTACAGCAGAACAAAGGGTGCAGACACAGCTATTGCCACCGAACGGCTGTGAACACCTAAGATCTGACCCACCGACGTCCCTTCCCAAAAACATCCAGTCTTGGGAAACCTGACACAGTTTAAAATGGAGTCTCATTAGCAATTCAGAAATTGCTTTATCTCTATTTCATCCTTGATAATTTCACGTGTTTTACTCAAACCTCAACAGGACTATGAAGACCATTTCAAAGAAAAAAGGCCACTTCTTCAAAAATACAGTTGTTAAGTTTGGAAGAAAGCAGAATTGTTTAGCCTTTAGTTTTCAGGGCCAAGCGCTAAAAATCTGGGAACACTTATTTCCTTTTCCCTGATCTCAGAGTTTTCCTTATTTCCTTGAAACAAGCAATACTTTTTTTTGCCTTTTTTTTCCCCTGACACAGCTGGATCTGGATTATGATAAGTCTTTCCTTCCAGAAACAAAACAAAATTGCTACCATTCTGCATCAAATATTCCCAGACATCTGCTGGAGTGAGAAGCTCTTTGCTGGATGCATATGAGCTTACACTAAAATCATCTCTATTCTTCTCAGAAGAAGTACAATCTGTAAAAAGTCCCAAACATGAGTAGAGCATTCAATGCTTCCTATTTGAAGGACTCTCTAGACGCCGGGGATCGGGCACAAAGCAACACAGTGCTCCTCCTGTTTCCAGGCTGGACAAATGCATGGTCGTTCTGTGACAGAAGAAACATTTGGCAAACATTCCCACCAGCAAAAACTCTAACATCTGCAAACAGTTCAGAGCGAGCACAGCAAAACTAAACATTAGCAGAGAAATGTTCCCCTGTCTCCATTCAGCACACAGGGAACTGAAGAATAAAACCTTTTAACCCACCACCTCTGTGGGTCTCACCTAAATGGCTGAGAAACAGATTCTTTCACAAGTATCTGGATACTCCGTGCACACACTTCTACCTTTCTCCATGTCAAGGACAGACTCAGTACCTATCACTCACAGAATGATAGGGGTTGGAGGGGACCTCTGGAGATCATCTAAGTCCAACCCCCCTGCCAAAGCAGGTCCACCCAGAGCAGGTTGCACAGGAACGTGTCCAGGTGGGTTTGAATGTCTCCAGAGAAGGAGACTCCACCACCTCTCTGGGCAGCTTGTTCCAGGGCTCTGCCACCTTCAGAGTAAAGAAGTTCCTCCTCATGTTTAGACGGAACATCTTACGTTCACATTTGTGCCCATTTCCTTTTGTCCTGTCACTGGGCACCACTGAAAAAAGACTGGCCCCATCTTCTTGACACCCACCCTTTAAGTATTTATAAGCATTGATCGGATCTCCCCCTCAGTCTTCTCTTCTCCAGACTAAAAAGACCAGGCCCCCTCTCAGTATACACGAGAGATCAGTCAAGGACATTAAATTACTGTAACAAAGTTTTATATGGTTCCAATTCATTTTCTTGCGTACAATGTTTTTATTACATTCCCATGTTTTTCTAACTGGTTTTGGAGGGTTTGTCCTGCCTGAGATTGCTCTCTCTGCAGGAGATAAAGCATTATACTTGGGAGAGCGTACCTGAAGGCATAGTTCTTGCAAAGACAAAGTTGGAAGCGCTACAACCCAGTGTGTCAGCCTCATGGTTGCAGCTGTGAATATCGATGCGGTAAAGAGTAAAAGGCTGGAGATGGGAGATGACAGTTCTCTCCTTGCCATCCACTTTGGTCTCAAAGAACGGGTATTCCACCTCACTCTCCTCTGTGTCAGAAACGTTGGTGAAGTGATCTGTCCCAGTCGCGTTGTTCCTGTTTCGAGTGGCCAAAGTGGCATTTGCGATCCGGAACACGTCCCTCCGCTTCCGATCGGGTCTGTGGAACAAACAGACAGGTATAGAAAAGGTCTCATAAGAGAAACATCACTTTTCCTCAAGCTCTGTGAAAAAAAAAACCCAACCAGTAAAATATGTAACTCTACTATTACAAAGGCTAAATAAAAGAAACTGCAAAACAAGACGAAAGCTTTCTCCTAATCTGAACCTGCAACATGTCAGCACATCCTCTTACTCTCTTTTTTGGTCAGATACCAATCAAAACTCTGAAGCTCACACTGTGCCCCAAGATAAACGTCCAAACTTCTGACTTCACACAAATAAACTGAATAGCAAAAATGGCTTCACTGTTATTCAATAAACAACCTAGATTTGTATTTAATGACGCTGATGTTGATGCTTAAAATAAAAATCAGATGTTAAAGGTTGAAAAGGTTGGGGAAAACACTATTTTGAAGTTTGCTAGATTAGCAAAGCTGCCTCTCAGTAGGCTTAACTTCCTTTCCAGTTGTAACGAAATTATAAAACCTCAATATATTGCACTAAGAAACCTTGGAAGGCAGCTGGAAACCATGAACATTAACCACCACTACTGTGTGCTAATTTGTGTGTCTCTACTTCTCTCACCCAAACAAAAGCTCTGCAAAGGAACAATCTTCCTATGTGAGAAAACACAGCACTAATATTGTGTATGGCAAAGAGGTCACTGAGCAACTTTGCTTTGCTTTGCAGGCATCTGTATGGAATTTATGCAGTTAAAAACTTGAGGATTTTCAGCAACACCACTACTTCCTCAAGCCTGAGAATCTGTCGTAGCGAACAGGCCCGAGCAGCGGTACAAGTGTCAATATGAAAACACTCTCACAGACATTGGGATTGTATTAGCTGACCAACACCCGATTGCTACATAGGAGACTTGTCACCCAGTCTTGTGTCAGATCCAAAGCTGTTTTGGACAAAAGCACTAACTACAAGGGGCAAGTTGGCTTTTCCAGCTCCTGCTCTCCTGGTCTCCGATGGTCCAGGTGTGACCCCTGGAAAGCAATGCACCAGGGGAGTAAAAGAAGAACCTAAGAAGAGTCACACTACAAAACCTGTTTTGGCTTGAATCCTGTCCTCCCTGAAATCCCTTGGCCAGTGCCCGTTTAGCTCCTGGCCAGTGCAAGGGTTATCAAGGACAAAGATAAAGTCTAACACATTTCTATCAGAGAGGGAGTTACTAATCAGGCAAATAAGGCCTCCCTCAAACACACAACAGGAAGAAAGATGACTCAACAGGAGAAGTTAATTCACTGTCAAATATACTTTCTTAGTACACTCAGCCACAGAACAGCATGACGCAGAGCGAGCCAAAAACTGGCTGACTTGGTTTTTTGGCAGAGGTTGGATGAAATTAGTGTATTTTTTTTTTTTAGGAGTTCACTACAAAGTTTTCCAAAATCCTTTTACTATGTCTTGAGTAGCCGTTTTGAAGCTCTCAGATGCCACGTAATCCACAGCAGAGAAATAAATGAAGACAAGCAAAAAAAGCTTCCTAAGTTACCAAGAAATTGTTTTAAGCAACATATAAGCACGTGTCTTAACTTGTCAGTGGGGTACGAGGGAATTTCATAGGAGATGTAAGTACTTATTTATGAGATGTAAGCAAGTATTTATGAAGTTACTAAACCTACTGACCTCGCTTAGGAGTCACCTACTGCTTTAACTCAGTAGAAAGAACAAGCTTTTGAACTGCTAAAAGCACACTGGATGCCTAGAACTGATGAACATTTGTACAGATTTCGTGACAAAAGCAGTGAAAATAAAAAGTCCATTTTCAATCAGCCACAAAAGCATGTGCCAATGCAAGAACCCAAATGCATGACACTATCACTGCTTTTATGGGATGGATGGAGTTCAACTCTTTGGTGGTATCTGGAGGGATGGAGGGGATGACTACAGTGCTACCTTGCCTTTGGGGAAACAGGTAAAGAGAAAGCAACACAAAAGTTGTTGGTGAAAACTACAGTCATATGAGAAAGAGAAACAGGCCTGCTGGACAGCAAACATGATTAAAACATCAAGAGATCTGAGACCATTGCTTTGCAGTCAAGCATCTTCATGCTTTTGTGAAAGGCACAGATAAAGGCAAAAAACAAGCATCCAAGGAAGTCTATAGATAAAAATATGAAAATTCATCTGTTTTGTTAAAGGAGAGGAAGGAAGAAAAATGTAAGAGAAAAATTAAAAATAACGCTAGAAAAAATTAAATCGAAACTAAAAAGAAGAAAAAAATGTAGGTCATTTAACACAAAAGCAAACTGTTCTCATACTTTATGAAAATTTTAATGTTACTTCTCAGATCTACCTGCTACTACACACAGAGCCTGCCACATCCTGCTTATTAGAGAACCAAAAAATTTGAAGAATAACTCATCCTCCTGTAGTGGTCAACGTCTCTTCAAGATTAATCAGAGTCCTAATGTTTGAAGTCTACCTCACCAGTGCCAGTAACACATATGGGGTCATCCAGAAGTTGCACAGAAGATGAGATTAACAGGCTTTTTAAACAACCTTAAGACCATCCAGTCCAGTATTTTCGTGCTGTCTCTCCTTCACAATATCCTGGAGACAGATAGAACACTGGAAACACTACTATTGAGGCTTGCATTAACACATTAATTAACTTCTCCCATGGGAAAAAGGACCAAAAAAAAAGACAGCAGTAACGAGCTGCTTAGATTTGTCCCATGTAATGTCTCACTAGCTCAATCTTTAATTTCTCTGACACACAGTCTCTTTAAAGTTGCTTAGCTATGCAGGTATTTCTGAGCATTGTACCTTATCTGCCCTTGCTGTTACAAAACACACCCTTATAACAGTTTACTTAAGAAAAATGGGAAATGGACGAGCTTTCAGGAAATTCTTTGTGAACTGGTCAGTTTATTTGTTACTGTCTGAGTTCAAGGTTCAGAGTTTCCTTTACAGGGAGAAATGCAAGAAAGCTTGGGAGAAGATAACACATTTTAAGTGACAGAGCTTTGGTGAAATAAAAAAATAAAATTAATTTTTTAAAAAATTAAAATAATAAAAAAAAAATTAAAAGCCTGTCAGAAGGCCTTGCTGTGCTATTTCATAAAGTCCAAAATCATATCACAGTTACAAAATTTCACATTGCTCAGGAATTACATCCCGGCCAGTCACAGTGGCTGTTAATTCTCTGTACCTCATCTTTGCTGCTGGTTCTCATCATCAGTAGGGAAACACAGCACAAGTTCAACCACCAACGCTAAATGTGACTCTAACACAGTTCAGATACAATACCTAGCATTTCCAAACAGAGGCAGTATTTAGTTCCTCATTTTTTGGATGAAGCGAGGAAGCTCCGCACACATCACAGTCCCAACCCCAAACAACTCAATTCAACAGATCCTTCAATAAAGGGTCCAAAAATCACAATGGAGAGTGAAATTAACCAGTTTTAATGAGCAGCAAAGCCACATTTTCAAGTTCTCAAGCACAAGACTTCACCATAAATTTCAGCTGCCAAAGACAATGAGATAACACGCACGATTGAAATCTGATTGCTTATAGACAGACTGTAAGGTAACAGCTCTACACTGTGTGCTAGGCCCCGGGATCCAATTAACTAAAGTAAGAGCAGCTTACATGAAGGATAAATTGGAAACTCAAGGATGAAAATCACCAATTAATTCAGTAGTATCTACTCTATGTTGCAGCATAAAATCGTTACTATTCCACTTAATGTGTAAGCACTAGTGTTTATCATGGAAGCGTGGGCATATTTAATACTTCTCTGCAGCACAGACCCAGGAAACCAATATGCCCTTTGCAATTAGCACAGTGAGAAAGGAAGACCAGTTTCAATTCTGCGAGGTGACTATGCCCTCAATTTCAAAGGCAAATAAATCTTCAGATTGGAAACATAAGCACTTAAATGGCTATTTAGAGAAAGATTCCATCTGAAACCCTTTGTCTGCCACATGTTGCTCTTCTCCAAAACCCTTATAGACAAAGAGCTCCTCAAGTGACTCTTGACTCTGAAAGGAAACCATCACTGAAGTCCTTGAATGATACAGGTAAGAACCCTTACTATTAGATAAAATTGAGAGAAAGAGACAAAAATTAGCAAATCAGAGATACTACAAAGTAAGGCTGCACATTGTCTCACAAAAGGAAGGGCAATGTTTATGTGTTTCAGGTGTTTCCTCCACTTTCATGTCCAAGAAGTGCAAGTTCTAGGAAGAGTTAAGAAATTAAATTATTAGCCCCACTTGCAAAGAGAAAGCGTCAAAAATCCATTACCTGGGGACAAAGATGGAGTTGTGAAGGAAGTTCTCAAAGACTTTCCGGTACTCTGCTTCCTCCTTCTCAGCTTGCTTCTCTGCCTCTGTCTTGGGACAAGCACAACAAGGTCCTTTTTCTCCCCCACAGCCCTCTGGCTTGGTGGGTTCAGTAGCTTCTTCTGTATCAATGGTCCCATCAGCATACCTTCGAATCGGGACTTTATCTTAAAAGAAAAGAACAGAGGGGGCTCGTTTCTTTTGTCTCAACATTACGAATCCAGCAACAAGCCATGTTTACCCATTCCCTTCTACCTGCTGTAATTCATAAAAGAGCTGTGAAGCAGGGCATAGGTTTAGCATTCCTACCTTTGGAGCAGTAATTGTGTCTGTAAAGGTAGCTGTCCTGAGGTTGCTGCTGCCACCGTACAATGTAGTATGAGAGGTTGCCGTTGGGAAGAGAGGGAGGATTCCATTTCACAATCAGCTGGGATGAGGAGTTGGACGCTGAAATAACATCCAAGGGAATGGATGGCACTAGAAGAGGAAAAAAATACAAGGCAGCATTTAAATCTAGAGCATTCTACAGCCTATGTCAATGAAAGCTTTCAAAGCAAATCCCAATCCATTTCTATACTGGAAGAAAATATGGCATCCTATTTCAAATAAAATATTTCCTACTTATGCCCCACTAACAACAGTTATTAAGGGTTCCAATGTAACCACCTACAGTCCCAACCTGAAGTTGTACTTAATTTGACCCTCACCAGTGGAACAAAGTCTGAAATCCTAACTCCAAAAAACTCCCACAGCTCTCAATGAAAACAATGTCCGAACAACCACAGAGTTTTAATTCAAATGTTAATGCTGCTTTCAAAGTTACTGAAACTTTTTAGCATTATCCACATCATCCGCACATAAATTCAATTTCTGTATTAACAATAGAACTTGCATAATAATACAACAAGCGTAACTGTAGCGTTATCAACCTCTTACCCAAGAGCCCTTGTCTCACCTGCAGCATTGGTTCGTATATATACAATTTCACTTTTTGCTCCATGAATATGATGGTTTTCCATCATTGTGAGGGTAACAGCCTTGACATAAATGGCGTATTGAGTCCAAGGTTTCAATCCCTGCAGTAGGATTCCAGGATTGTTCTCTTTGTTCGGTGGCAGGTCAACATCGACCATGTTCCAGCTATTGGAGCCACATGCATCTTGCCCATCGTACTCTGTCACGTTTTTGAATGGCCTGAAATATTAAAACGAAAAATTAGTGTAAAATATTTATTTTCTCCCCAAAATTGTCATATACTCATGAGTGCCTCACTTCAGCATTGCTCAATGAAACAAACACAGCTTTATTTGTTTTCCACAGCAGAATAAAACAGCATAAAATTTGTATTTATTTCCAAGCTACAAAATTCAGAGTTCAGCTTTAGCTGCAGGTCTTATCTTCAGTCACCAGCAATAAGGTGACATTCTCCAAGAAAACACTAAATTTATAGGGTCTTTGTATCCAAAACAGACAGTGAAATGCTTCAGACATATCTAGATTTTAGCTAACCCTATATGAAACAGAAGCAACTCAAAACTGATAGCGGCTGAGCTTTTTACCATGAAGAACCTAGACTTCCATGACTGACTTTGATCAGCCCAACAGGCTTTTTTCTCCCCCTTTTACTTCCACACAACACAAACACACTTATATAGTCATATAGTTCTCCTTTTCCCAAGTTGCAACACTGGTGCAAGAGCATAGAGTACCATTCTTGTTATTAATTACTATGGACTCATCAACACTATGGTTATTGCATCACAATACACTGTCACAGGGATATTCTTTTTTAAGTGATGCTGGCCATCAACAGTTTGTGCTCTGTGTCTCACACCCCTGCTCCATATGTCATTAGCAGAATTCTGAACCCCCCTTACACCCCCCCAAACTGCTTGGAGAGTTATTAGTGTACTCATTTGTATTTCTATTTTACATCTGAGACACTGCAAGGATGTACAACGGCAGAGACACCTCCCAAGCAATTAGGATCTCTCCAGCAATTGCCCCACTCCATTATCAAGAGATACTGATGCTGACTAAGGACTAAGGACTTTGCTGACTAACTTTTCTCACCATTAAACCGAAAGCCAGAACAGAATTGTCTGCTAGCTCTTGGACTGACCCCATTAGTCTCCGAGGACATCTACTTACGCTTCTTTGTAGTAAACAGTGAAGCTAATGAGATCTCTGTAATCTGGAGGGCGATACCGTTCCCATGTTAGTTTAATCCGATTCTTGAGCGTGGTGTTGGAAACAAAATGCAGAATGTGGCTTTCACCTGCCATACAGAAAGACAAGACATGACAGAGTTAGCACCACATTTTCTTAATATCAGTTTTACCTAATTAGCCTTTCCAGTAATGCCTATGATGCCACACAATACAAACAGCCTTTGTCTTCATAGAGCTTCCTATTTCATCCTAATACATCTGGGTGCTTAAGGGTAAGCAGTGACCTTGGCAGTCATTCTAGAATATTTTGGAGCTACTTGTTACTATCTTTTCTGAAGCAGATATTTTACTGCATCATCAGAAAGCTCTTGAAAGCTACTTCAGACTGTCCCTGAGCAAGGAATGGAAATTCTGTTTATTCACAAGGCTGGTTTAGAAACACTAAATTAATCATCCAACTCGAATGGACACACAGAGCAGTAACTGGCCTCTGTGTTCTCACTTTCCAGGACAACTTTTGACAACTACAATTTGTTTTTCTGGGGAACGGACAACATGGAAAGGACGAAGGAGTTTACATTCTTGTTCATGAGAGGCTGGACCAAGAACTCCAAAACTCAGTTCATATACGGCACAACCATTTGATGGCAGCAGCTTCCAGCTACTCTTCTGAAAAGAGCTGGATGGAAGCCGGCAGCTTTCAAATGAATGGCTTCCCACTACCAATTCACTGAGCTCTCCAATCCAAAACAAAATAGCATTTTAAAAAACTTAATTCTTGGATGGAGAAATTGTGTTCAAAGTGTCAACTGTGAGTTAGTTTCTAATGTTCCATAGAAGTCTCTGAAAATAAAGGGGGTTTCACCCTCATGTACACTGGCACTATTGGTGCTATCTTTTCAAAGGCAGTTGAGCTTTTGTTGATTCTTTTCCCCTTCTCAGAGTCAGAAAGCTTTCTGTAATGGTTTTTTAAAAAAAACAGGCAGCGGCTGGCACTAGCCTCAGTAGTAGTAAGGACTGGCTGTGTGTCTGTAACTCCTCCAGGACTGCAAGCCTTTGCTCTATTGAATGTGCAAAGAATGGAGTGTGCTTACAACAAGGATCTATGCCATCTGCGTTTATGCATCACGCCTAAAGAGACATTCAGCAGAGTACGTGTCCCAGTTTTGTAAACACCATCCAGAACAAGGGGACTCGACTTATACACAAGATCCATTTTAATTTACTCGGCTCCAAGAACACCACAAAAAGACTGAAGAAAAACGTGTAGTCGGTTCTAAGAGTTTGAGTACAAGGTCAGATTCCTAAGTGTTCTGTCATCTTAATCCTAGATGAGAGATTGCTTTTAAATGCATTGGTTACACCTGGAGACGTGACGTGAAGATCACTGAAGCCAGAAGAAGACTTTCCAGTAACTTTGACCATCGAAGGATCCAAAATAAAGCGAAGAGACACTGAAGTTTAGGAATACTCTAGAACACTAAAAACTGTTCTCAACTCAAAAGGAAATAATTTGAAAATAAAGCACACATAATTGAGTTTACAGCAAGCATTTCTAGCAACAAGGTACAATATTCAGCAGGAGACAAAGAAACTTGAAAATAAACAGAAACTGTTTTGGTATCTATGGAATTGTTATTCAGCAGCTTCCTTATTATAATTAAAGAGCAGATATCCGAGAGACGAAAATACCTATAATGATGCACATTTGTAAAGAAAACAGAGAGACTACTCCTCTTTGGATATACCAGAACACTAGGTTTTATTTCTCAGTTCCCAAGTTTGCTCCTATTGTTATATGATGTTGCTGTCACAAAAAAAGGTTATTTGGAAAGCAGTCATCTTCATCAAATGGTTTTTACAGATGAGATAGTGACTATGTGACCACATAATTTTCCACACATGTGAACATACTTTCACAGCCACATTTCAAAATCTGAACAACTGGAAGCTTAGTATAATTTCTAAACCCCAAATACTGTAATGGTCAACAATGCGGCAGTGTGTTGGAGGGTTTTTTTGGTGACATCCTCCTATGCACTTTGCCTCGAGGTATTTTGTGTGTGTTTGTATACTTACAAGAGGCTCTCTCCCCATTGTTCCTTGGATTTATGTCTCCTTTGCTCTGTCGTCCCTTGGTTCCTGAAACTTCCTCCATCCGGTAAATCTCAGACACGCACAGTTTAGGATTAAATGCAAAATACATTTTCCCCTCCTTGATCGTCAAGTTGTGATGGTTCCAGTCCCACAGCTGCTGAAGATTGTGGTTGTCAAGCACGTAGAAGGAATAATTCCTAGAAAGAAGTTTTTGAGGGAAAAATATTAGTTTTAATTCATAGCCAATTCCAACCAAGAATACCTTAACATAAGCAAACTTTAAAACACTATGTTTCCTCTTATTACTTTAAATTGGTCTTCAGCAGAGTAAAGGATTTCCTTCTCTCACACGGAGCAAGTTTTCCCTGAATGCTCATTCAGTCAGAGGGCAGGGAAATGACTGTAACACAGGACTCCAAGGCTGACACCACACCATGTAAAGCCCACTCCAACATGTGTTTTAATAATTGCATAGAAGCTACTATGAGGAATATAAATCCATGTCCTCTGAGCAGCAGGTCTCTACGCTGGATTTTCAATTTTGTGGCAAAGAGGAAGCAATAACCTCACATACCTTATGGGAGGAAAAGCATGGTGCGGCTCTGACAAAATAAAATCATGAGCGCAGACGTCTTGCTTGTGTGTACAAAAACAACTGTAAGACTTTGCACAGTGAGGTTTCCTTGCCTCTGTCTTAGTTTACCTCTTGGCCCAATAAAGATTTCCCGTGTTGTGCCAAGTACAGTCATGCCTATACATCAAAACCTGGCAGTAAACAGTTGCCCTGACTGCACAGCACAGGATCCACACTTCAGAGTGAGTGCAGAACTAACAACGCAGGCAGCAGAACGTGCTGAGCCCATTCCCTAAGCACAGCAGTGGAATAAGATGAACATCTTTCATTTCCACAGACACTACATGCAAAATTGTGTGTGTAAATCCTATGATATATTAAGAAATTCCTGGTACCACTCGATTGTGCTGAATTGGAAAAAAAAAACACCCAGGTGCAGCAAAAGCAAGATTATAGGCTCTGCTTCAGCAGCAAGAAAACACCTGCAAAGACATTTATATTTTGGGATCATAGGGATAACAATGCACAATTGGGAAATGAGTGAAAGGTCTGTGTAGCTGGATGAACCTAAATCAAAGCAACCCATCATGGCAGCATGTATTACACTCCTCTGGGCAAAGTCCCACCAACATCATCACGTACATCAATGTAAAATCCATTATTAACACAAGGAAGCCTTGAACCCTCTGCAAGCCATTTAGCATCGGTTAGCCCACGGCAACTCAGGTAAACTAGGCTTTCTACAAATCCTTAAACCGCCCTCAGAATTTCTGGAGGGTAACATGGCAGACAAACCATGGGGCTCATAAAAAGCTGACATCACCTACTTAATTTTAAATTTTGCATTAATTCCTCCCTTACCCAACCTGAAGTGAAAACTGTGCATTCCGGTTGCAATCTGTGCAGACCACGGTTGCAGTTTCTTTTAACATACCAAAATGCTGAGTGTATTTTCAGAACGATGTGAAAAAGAAGTGGTTTCTCCTATTCCCCACTGTCTCCTAATTATCCAGGACTCGATTGCTAATGAAGTCGGTATATCTGGTACCGCTTCAGACGGATGTTGACAAGAATGTGCTTGGTTGATGAGGGAGAACATACGTGTTTGTGCTTTAAATGCGTCTTGCCAGGACAGAACAAGGATGATAAATTGCATGTGGGATTTGACAGACATCACCAAAAATCTGTGTTTCTTTGAGACACCTACTACTCTGTTACAGATGACTAAAATCCCTGCAGCTCCCTGTGCACTGCTGAAAAGATGACACTTCACCATAATTAGCCACGTGATTAAGTGATGGCAACTAAGCCTTTCAGGAAAGAACCAAAAACCTGGACTCAGATTGATCACAATAAACAGAGGTGTGGCTTCAATGACTACAGAAACCATCTTGAATTTAAATATTTAATAACAGCCTAGCCTGTCTCCTGCTCACAACGGTGGCAATTACGCTTTAGACACTAGAGATAATTCTTGCATTAAAGCAACGTGGCTGAGCTTTCAAGAGCAGGAATAAATGAGGCAAATCAAGCACACACTGGTGTTTTCCACAACTGCACAGTGCCTGGGCCAGAGCTGGGAGTTACCATGGCTCATACGTTAAAGCCATCTGCACGAGTTGGAGCAGCCATCTGAGGCAAGGCAAACGGGTCCTAAGGGTTCCTATCTACGCTGAAAGTATAAATTAGTGGAAGTTATTCCAGCAACATTCGAAGCACTAGGGAAACCACGTTTGGAGGGCTATATATAGCCTGGGTCACAGGAGGGGTGCAGCACTGCATGGCTTGAAAGGTGGTGCGAAGGGCAACTGGAGTGCACTTAAGGCTTATGTTAAAAATAAAAGTTGTAAAAAGATTATGTCAGACTGGCTCTAACAGCCGTGGAGAAAAAAATAATCAGGATGCCAAGGAAGACAGCATGTAAAGAATAAAAGATTCACTGTAGGAAAACAAAGCGCTGCCAATCAAACCCTAGAGACAGTAACTGCAGGAATGACTGGAGATTATGACCCGAAGGATGGGCTAAACCTCTGAACAGGAGTACATCTGGGCACATCTGGTCCCAGGCTTGCCATGAAATGCCTCAAGGGGACCTGCAGAACCCATGCACTCCCACAGGACAGAATTCCCACAACATGATGTGCATCCCCAACTGCAGAGCACCCACAGCCACTTAATTACTGACTGCATACATTAGAACTGTGCTTCACGCTGTTATCTGCACGCAATGCCACATCTGTGCTCATTCACCCTTCATAAAGCTGAGAGGCAGAACACGAGATCCAAACCAAAAGGAGACGGGTGTGATGGAAATGTTTCAACAAGCTTTCAATCATGCTTTATCCCCCTCCATAGCACAGGGGACCCAAAAACCTCCTGAAAGGGGTAATGACCAGATAAGCACACTGTTAATGAGAGAGCAATGCACGATCTGTAAAGGCAAGTGACTTGCACCAAAAAAGGAATGAGAACTGGCAGAGGACTGTGAATGAGAGCAGTGGATGAGCTGGCTACAGAAGACCACCAGCAGAGGTGTATGGCAGACTGACTACCCTGGGACAAGAGGAGCAACCCCGCAGGATATACAGAAGAGAAGATGTTCATCTCGCAGTGCTGCAACGATGAGAAAGACAGAAAATCCCACTAGACCAGCTGGGACATCAACCAATAAGAGACAGGAGAAAAGGAAAGCCCTTGCTGCTTTACATACACAAAACATGCTGCACGATAGCTATAAATTATTAACATGGTATATGTTCTACACCTGTATCACGGCATGACCCTGATCCCTGATGAGGAGCTGACAACAGTCAAACATATACAGCCCAGCACCATGACAGAGAATAATATGGGGGACAATACTTCAACAAAATACTCCGTTGGATGGTCTCTCCTTAAACAAGTTCCTTCTGCAGCATTTTTCCACAAGCCTGAACTTTATCAAATTTCCAAAACATTGCTAATGCTGGCATATTGCATATAGTAATATATGATAATATACTAACCCGTGGACTTGGAAGTAACGCACCTTACTAATGCTAAAGTTCAGTGTTTCCTTGTCCTGTTTGGAAAGGTAAACTGATGAGCGTCTTAAACCCCCCCCCCAAATCCAGCCTCACACTTCAATGTACAAACTCCTCAACTCATTTTTTGAAATTTCACTTAAACACGGACTCTCCTTAAAACAAAACCGAAGCTGAGGAGCACTCACTCCCCCCATGGGAGCCCACCACTGCAGCCATGCTCACCACCCGTGTTCACCACCAGCCTGGAGGACATTACTCATTCCTACAACACTCTCACACACAGGGTGTCCACTTTGCTGAAATTCTCTGGCTAAAAGAAGCCTTGCTGTCCTCATGCCAACTGCCTGAATTCTCCGTAATCTGACAATAATGATCCCAGGAAAACAAACTGTAGAGTCTTCAGTGAGGAGCCACGCAACAGCCGCAGATCCCATTCACACCTTCCAACAAGCCTGACAGCTACGGATGCCTCCGCTTCAAAATGATGGAGTAAACGGGGGGGGTTGTTTTGCTTTTATAGAGACTGTCCCCAATTTACCGCAGGAGTTGAAACACAAGGTCAGCAGCTGGTCAGTGCCGCAAGAGGAACTCTGCCTCAGCCACCGTCTCCTCACTTGGCTCCTGAAGGCCACAAACTCCTCATTTTCCAAGTCCCCAACCTGGAGAGGCTTTGAGGAGTGCTGCCCACACGCCATCCATCAGGACGGCAGCTGCAGCCGATGACAGCAAACACCCAGCGCCCCGGCAGAGGACACAGGGCACTGGCAGAGCCAAGAATTAAAACCCTGCCACAGACACCGAGACCCCACAGCACATCTCCATCTCAGCATCCCTATTTGCAAAGAGAATTGGGTTTTTTTCTTGCCATGGGAGCACATTCTCCAAGGACACAGTGTTCAAAAGAGACAATGAATACTCTGAAAACAAACAAATTCCCTCTAACTTTCTATTTTCTGGTATAAGCAAGGCAGGCATCAGCAACTGTGGAAGGAAGAAATACTGAAGTACTGTTTTGTTAGTCCGGTTCAATATAAAAAAAAGGGGGAAGGGGGGGGATGGTGGTGGGGCCAGTTGTGTAATGAACAACTATCCTAATGGGTCTCAAGTTAACCTCCCTCTCACCCCCCAGGGCAACACGGGCATAAACAGCTATTGTTCCAGCAGCTCGGGACTTCCCAGGTTAAGACCCCGCTCCCTGTTGTTCATAACTGCCAAAGTTCAAGCTCAGTTCTTCCTTACCAGGTGCCTACTTCCACCTTAGTATTTTTGGAAACGTTACTTAATTTGGGCCTCGCCACAGTCTATGCTGGGCATTTTCCAAGCAAAGAGCCTGCCCCTGACCCAAGGTATGTAACTGCAGTCATTTCCTAGCACGGGTGAATTTTAGCACAAGTAGCTCTTTACTCTCTATCTGTTTTACCTCTCCCACTCAGCCCCATTTTCCTCTTCAAAGCTGCACCGTTTACTCCTCTATTTGGGAAATCGATTTAAAAACCTGCCATTTCCCTTCATATCAGCTCTTCTTGCCGACACACAAACACAGTTACCACTCGAAACAGAAAGCTGAACTCAAATTTAAAGAGAGCGAGGGAGAGAGGGGGAGAGAAGAAAAGACAAATTGATAATTGGAGTATCTGTGAGAGCACGCCACATCCTCAGTGGGCTGAATGAGCCTTGTGCTCGGCAAAGTGACAAGCCTCTAGGATTTGCAATTAGAAACAAGCTTTTCGTAGAGCCAATGTTCTTACTGAAAAAGACAGTGTGCTTTTCAAGTGCAGGATGAAGAGCTGCCCTTTAACTCGCTCTGTCAGATGGTGGAATTTTAAGAATTTAAGGCTGACCAAAGACTAGCCTGAGAGAAAGAGGGAGGTTGTGAAGAATCCCTCATGCTGTAACTTTATCCTGTCGGGCCAGATAAATCAGACATAAGCAACCTTTCCCATGACCCTCCCACCACCTTTTCTTATACAATTTCCCCAAATTCTTCATTTAATAGTTCTATCATTACTGAGGAAGACTTATTTCTCCCAGAGAACACTGGTTTAGAACGCTAGTTGGACTAGATGGTCTCCAGAGGTCCCTTCCAACCCTGTATCATTCTGTGATTCTGTTTAAGCTTGGGATGGCTATTTGATTGAGGAAGAGAAAGAGCAAGGCAGTTTGCTGAAGGACCATCACCAGACCTCAGCACTGCAAGTTCTGTGGAGATAAAAACTTTTCTCTTGGCTGTCTGTTACCATCCTAGGAAAACAGGATTTAAATACAGCAAAAGTATGACACACGGTGTAATTATACACATTACAGAAGCCATACAACCCACAGCAAACATTTCGGGGGAATCAGCTTTACTTCTCCTGACCGGTGTTTTTTCTGCTTAATAGATAACTCATTTAATGCATTTCAAGGAGTCGCAAACAATTGCAACTCGCAAACAATTTCATACTAGCTGGGTCACTTCCAGTTTCACTCCCTGGTTAGCAAAGGTTCAAGGTTCCCTTTCAGCTGACGTTCTCCATAAAACTCTGCTAAAAACCAACAGTAAAGAATTGCAAGGAAAGCCAATTGTTTCTGAAAATGCTCTTTTCTCAATAAAATAAACCAAAAAGGACAAAGACACTTTACCAAAGTAAACAATCTCCCTAGAAAAACCTGAAGTGAAAAGCAACAGCAAAGTTACCACAAAAATACTTTTAATATACTCACTTTAATATGCTGATTTGGATAGTAACCCAAATGAGCGATGACTGTGAAATAGCGTTCATTAGGAGAAAAACACTGCATATTAGTGGAAGAGCGGATTCTTTAAGTGCTACATGAATGCTTATCAGGAGACTTAATTCTCTGCAGCTTTCTATTGAAGTGCAATTGCACCTACAAATATCTGAACACTTACCCGTCCACCTGTTCCTCTCCCAGAATATACCGCAGGTTCTTCAAGAAAGACAGGGAGACTAATGCATGGGAGTGGCGAATCTTCACATACCCTGTTACTGTCTCAATCAGACCCATGAAATTCTCCAGCTCCGAGGCGATATTATCTACAGTAAGAAAAATATAATTTTATTATTGCAGAATTCATAGCGTTAACTGTTATTCTGCTTAACGCAGTATTAGCTTGTTAAAAGAAAAATATGTTTGTGTTTGTTGCTTTTGAACATGAAAGACACTGGTATTCCTCCCCCAGTAACAGTTGCCTGTGTGGACAGATGGTTGAAGGGCAAAATAAAGCCACAGAGCAACAGTGGAAAACCAATCTTGCTTTTCCAAACTGGTATACCTGCTTTTTCCATGGACATTGCATTCTGAAGCCAGCACCAAATGTTGAGCCAGCATTCTGGCAAGGATGAAAAGACCCTTGTGTAAATGTACACATCCATGAGACTGGAATTGCTCTTTGGTTACAGAGCAAAGCTCAGGCAGAAAGCTCCATTGGAAAACAGAGAATGAGGCTGAAGATGAAGAGGTGGAGGTAGCGCACTATTGGTCTTCTCTGGGGCACAAAGCGGTGCTTTCAGTGACCTAAAAAGATTTGGCTAAAAAACTGAGAACTCTTGATGAAACAGCAAAGATAAAACCATGAGGTTTTATGCCTTATTCCATGGAGCATGTTCCATGCAGCTCGCTGAAGGTGATTTTCTATAATAAATTATTAAAACGACTGCAGAGCAAGCTCTACTCTTCAGTACTGCTCCCTCCCTAGGAAATGTACTGTCCCTGCCTAGGTCTGCAATGCCCCATCAAGGGGTACCAGGCTCAAGCTTTGAAGTCCTGGCCTCTAGTGATCCCTGGCCCATGCCCATTGCCTGGTGTCACTACCCTGTGAAGTTACACTGTGGTTGTGAGGGGCAATTTTTAAGCATTCAGGATGAGAGAAGCTCCTACAGGGTGTGTTTGCTGCCATAAAAAAAACCCCAAAGTCCTAAGAGATGGTTGGGAAGCCAAATTACCAAACACCAATGGTTGGTTCTCATACCAAATAAGCCGGGTGGAAGCAGATGCTCTTCAGCAGTCTAAGGTAACACTGGAAAAATAAAAAAAACTCCACACTTGCCCCAGGTAACTGGAACATCTCCTCATAAGGGAAGATTGTACCTGTAGCAGTGGGACCACAGATGAAATAATCTACATGCTGCTGTTTTTAAACCCCGAAGTTTTCATTCAGCAGGAAAGAGGGAATCAAATATATATCTCAATCTTTCAACCTTATTCATGAAACCAAAAGGGACCTTCCATAGGGAGATACATTTCCAATGAAAACTAACAGTGATTTTTACTCTGCTTTTAAGAGCTCATCATCTGTCAACACTTCCCTGGCTGATGAATCACTGCTCTGACAAATTTAATCCAGGGCTTGTTCAAGACATGTGACAAAGGTGGCCAGCTCACTAATGATGACCACCCAGAGGCACAGAACTAGGCTTTATATGTGCTCTCAGCACTCTGGATTCCATGTTTTAGCAAGACAACACACCTTGCCTGAAAAAGTGAGGATATGCAGTCTTTACAGTGCCATGCCTTGCTTGCAGATTAGGTATTTACCTTCCCAGATTCAAGGATTTTTGACTTTTCCACCTTCTTGGGCCTTTGCTATTCCTTTGGGACTACTGCTCATCTCACTGCCTAATCCTGGTTCCCTGTCCTGCCAAAAAAGCTAACAAAAATACCAGCTTTCACTGCCTTGTAACTTGGTAGCTGCCTACCCGTTCCATCTGCGTGTTGGAGAACAGTGCTACAGTGGGCCAAATCAAACAGGAGCACCGCTACGGGACTGGAAAGTAAACAGTTTGCTGAGTTTTTAATGTTCTTATCATTATGCTGACAGACAAAAGGAAAAAATATTAAAATCAGCCTTATCAGAGGTTCATAAAGAGAGGGCAAGCACTTACTTCCACGACGGATGTTGATCAGCAGATTTCCCTTGAGAATTGTGCATCCCTGCAACATTTGTGCTGACGTGACCGAGTCAATGGTCTTCGTTTTCCCGTCTTCACAGATTTTGGGACAAGGCCCCTCACAAGGGCTGCAGAACATGCTGTAAGGAAAGAAAGGGAAAGAAAGGACACTTCATGTGTGCACAAAACATGCCATAAAACCACAGAATTGTCCAGGTTGGAAGGGACCTGTGATCACTCCTGGTAAATAAAGCCTTCTCCATAGCCTGGATAACCAGGTCTCCTGTTTCCTTCCAGAGAGGGCCCACATTTTCCCTACTCTTCCTTTTATCCCTGATGTACCTGCAGAAGTTTTTCCTGTTGCTCTTGACATTACTGGCCAGATTTAATTCTGTCAGGGCTTTAGCTTTCCTAACCTGGTCCCTGGCTGCTCCACCAATTTCTCTGTACTCCTCCGAGGCTACCTGTCCTTGCTTCCACCCTCTGTAGGCTTCTTTTTAGAGTTTGTCCAAGAACTCCTTCATCCAGGCAGGCCTCCTGGCATTTTTGCCTGACTTTGTTGGGATGCATCACTCCTGAGCTCAGATGCAGTGACCCTTAAATATTAACCAGCTTTCCTGGGGCCCCTGTCCCTCCAGGGCTTTATCCCATGGTACTCTACCAAACAGATCCCTCAAGAGGCCAAAGTCTGCTCTCCTGAAGTCCACAGCAGTGAGCTTGCTGTCTGCCCTCCTCGTTGCCCTAAGGATCTTGGACTCCACCATTTCATGGTCACCGCAGCCAAGTCTGCCCTTGAACTTCACATCAGCCCCTCCTTGTTGGTGAGAACAAGATCCAGCATGGCACCTCTCCTCTATCACTCGGAGAAGGAAGTTATCATCAAGGCATTCCAGGAACATCCTGGATCGCTTATGGCCTGCTGCATTGTCCCTCCAACAGATATTGGGGTGGCTGAAATTCCCCATGATGATGACCAGGTGAATGTGAGGCTGCTCCACTCAGTCTACAGAGGGCCTCATCTGCTTGGTCCTCCTGGTTGGGTAGCAGACCCCCACTATAATGTCACCTGTCCCTGCTCCCACTTAAACAATAAAAGAAAGAAGCTTCCTTTTTTTAGTAGTAAGCTCTGATTTCAAAATCCTGCACTGTAACATGCCACAAACCACTAAAAGCTGCAGACACAAGCAAGAGACATTCAACTAAATGTACAAAGAATGCTGGAAATGCTTTCCATTTGCAACTATTTGTTAACACCACCTCTGGGGAACAAAACATTCACTGGCCTTGAGTTACAGCTCCTTTCAATCTCTGCAGCAGAGCACAACAGTGAGATAAGATAGGATGGCCACGCACTTCAGAGTAAGCAGTTCAAACAGCTGGTACTACAAGCTCAAGTAGATAACAAAAGAAACATTTCTCAGGTGAATATCTGGATCCCAGCAAAGGCAGCGTTAAGTCGCTTACATCCAAATGTCAACTGGAGACCGCCTTACTATTTGATCAAACAGACAGATGACACACGTGCACAGACACAAAACTGGTGCAGGTATCACCACAACCACCTTTCCAAAAAACCCAGCATCTTTAACAGCCTACAAAGATATCTTTTTAGCAAAGTACTGAAGCAGTATGAATTTTAGCACACTGACTATCCTTTACTCAAAGTCTACGACTTCCAAGGGTCAGCAGGCAAGTAAAGCTGCTTGCTTAAACCACTGGCAAAGTAAGAAAATCATAAGCACACATCACTCCAACTGTTAGAATTAAACAAGAGCAGGTGAATGACTTTCTTGCAAGAAATTATTCTGTATAATATTGTCAGCTGCTGCATTATTTTTGTCACCATCTACATGATTGCTCTCTTCTGAAACACCATTGTTATCTTCTGGAAACAGTGATAATGGGGAAATAAAATTAAATAAACCAGAGAACACACATGTCTAAAATGCAAGCACACATAAAGCAAATAGTATGTAAAGCAAAATAATGCCTGTGATTTGTTTTGTGTGATAATGGTCATCGGTCAACCTCCAACCCTGTGTGCCTGGGCTTTCACTTTCTTGTTAGTGTCCACCTGAAGACCTGCTTCTGCATTGTACTGACCTCCTCAAGTCCTTCAGAAGAATCTGTGACACCTGACAATGCACAGGACCACACACAATCAGACTTTTCAACAGGGAGCTCATCTAAGCAAGCCTTTACCAGGAAGTCACGGAATTCCCCATCATATGTTCTCACTTCTACCTATTGAAATTTGCATCACAAGCTGCCGCAGAATAAGGGGTGGAAAAACCCAAACATTGACAACTCCACTGGACTTCCCAAAAAGCTGCATTACCTTTGGCTCCCGTTGCGTATGAATCCGGAGGGGCACTCTGCCATGCACTCGTCGTTGTGAATCACAAACCTCTCGTATTCACTCGTCTCGGTGGCGGGGACTTTGGAGCAAAACTCTTTGGTCACGCAGCGCCAGCCCTCGAACTTGTAGGTGTTGGGAGGGCAGGTGGGCATGCAGACCCCTTCGTAGTAGTAATTGCGACAGGCCACGCAGGCGGTGTTGTTGTCGGGTGCCGTGCAGCTCCCCAGGCACTCGGGATGGCAACACTCATTTTGGTCTGTACAGGCTCGCTTGCCACATGAGCTGGGGCACACTGCAAGACAGAAAGGCAGGCAGCGTGAACAAGAGCTATTAAATAAAGCAAATGGCCTTAAAGGAAAAAAATCCATGCAACTCTCTACTTTCATTCCCTGGGCTCTAGAGTATCTCTGCAGAAGAACCAGCTCCTGTAAAACTGAGAAATTAAATTCTGTTTTTCTCAGTTCTAGTTGCTTGAAAAGATCTTTTTCTCAGATCAAATTTATAACATGAAGCAATTAAATAATAAGGAAAACTGCTGAAGGCGAGATCAACATAAGGATAGTGGAAACAGCCAAGAACTGGAACCTAGTCCATAACCCTAGTATTATGGTTAATTTCCTTTTTTTTTTTGAGTGCTGACTGATTGTCTTTCTAAGCATTTCTTGTCTTTCCTATTTGTACTTCAAATTGGTCTTTAACTGGCAAGAAAACAAGCTTCCTTTAAACGACTTAATTACACTTGTACAATAAAGCAGTGCTATACTGCAGCACACATGGTTAGGTTGACCCCAATGTAGCATCCCAATGTTGCTTATGTATGCAAAATGAGGTTTAATAAAGTACAGATGGTACACATCAAACGCGGTGGAATCATGGAGCTACTATTTTCCCCTGAAGAGCATAACAGAATTCTGCCTTATCCCCAAATTCTGAGTTCAGAGAACAAAATATGAAAGGAAGGCAAAAAAAAAAAGGGGGCAAATTTATGGAGGCATTAGTTTTACATGAAAGCATCTCAGCTTGGAAGACAGGAACAAAGAGCAGAATCGTCAGCAGACAAGCTCACCACTGCTACATCAAAAGAAGTGGCAGCATTATATTTATGTAACAACAACATTTTGATTACAGCGTTGTATGGCCTTTTAGCCATGTGAGCTGTGTGCCAGAGGCTCTGTAAACAAACACAGATAGGAAATCTGGTTTGCATTAAGTGACTGCCTTCCACTTTCTAACTTAGCAAAAACACAGTACCAATAATAACAGCATAAAACAAAATTTCAGTAGTACAACTACAGCGAGATCCAAGCAAAGCACCACAAGACACTCAAACTGAACTATCTGAGCAAAAAGCAGAGAACCAGCAAAGAAGTCAATATCCCAAAATGAACACAGAAGCAGCAGAGCCCGGTCTGTAGAGAAAGACAATGTTTTAAGAAACCGTAACAATTCCACAAAAGTTCCGCATTGCAATTTCTCTTCCAGTTTGCAACTACGGTGTTGTTTTAGTGCAGGACCAAACACTTTAAACTTGCCACCCTCCTCTTCCCATAACGAGACCTAGGCTTTCCAGTATGTTTTCCAATCCTACTGAGCAGAGCACCACAACCATTATACGGGACCAAAAGCTTGACAGTGCTATTAAGCAAAAAACCCAAAAAAACCCCAACCCAAAAACCCCCCAAAAAATCCCTGTTCATAGCTCTGCATCAGGATCTGGGCATCATATGTGAAGTTTTGATTTCAAGAAGCCTTTTTCTGCCAGCTTTAAGGTAGCTTTCACCTTGATAAGGGCTTGTAAAACTGCTATCAGAGAATTTTCTGTTTATTGTCAAAACGTTTCTGTATTGATCTTGCCTATTTTTATGCACTTTTTCTTTAAGCCCTACCTGCCAACTTTGAACCCTTAAGCATCTGGGTACAAAGCTGGGTTCTCCTTATACAATCCAGACTAAGAAAGTTTTTGTGGAGGAAATTCAACCTGTAGGTACTCCCCAGGTAACCAGTGTGAAAGGAATAAAGTCTGCCCAGGTGCCACCTTAGTAAGGCACCACAAATTGCCTCTCACCTTAAGGAATACAGTACTGCTTGCATTTGTGACTGCTAAGGGATTAAAAAAAATTTTAAAAAAATCAGTGTGTCTTGCTAGCAGATGGACTGCTGTTCTGAGTGGGTGCCAGAACTCACATTTTGTGTGGTAGCTACATTTCCAGTTCACAGCCCTGCTAAGAAAAAAACCACGCACTCCCCATGCCTCCCTGAAGTTCATTACTAGATGTATTGATTAACTACATGGTTTTTTTTCTTTCTTCTAGACAATTTGCTAAAAACCAAACACTGCTACATTAAGTATTCAGATAAACATAGTAGAAAAAGATTGAGAGTATTTCATTCCTGGGAAAGACTCTTGTATTCCCTTAATGCCTCTGCCATTCATGAGCAGTCTGCTATATAAATAGGATTCCCCGCATCTCCTGGTAAATCTGCTGACTCTTGTCTACAGAAATATAAATTGAAGCACGGGAGGATACACAAGTTCACATGCAAAAGGCAATCAGTGAAACAGGTTTTCAAAACTACAGTAATATTTTAATCACAACCATTTTAACAAGAACTCTCGAAAATTTTTTAGAGATAATTTCTTAAAAGCTCAGCAACCTGGCTTTTCTCTCAGTCCTGTTTTTTTTTCTTGTTCTTGCTAACGTTGGCACAGTTTTCAGCCTGGAGACAATACGGGTATCCTGTTTCTTTGAAGAGGCAGAACAAGAACTTTTGTGTGTGTGTAGGATATATTATCTACAACAGTCTTATCTGCCTTACGTGACAGTTCCCTCAGATATCTCCGTTATAAAAATCTTACTGCACAACACTGGCTGGCCTTACAGTCCAGCCCCATCTATCCTCCGAAACTGTGCTACTCAGGCTGCTAGATTTGTACCAAAACATTTAAAATGCAGGTTCCAAAATACTTTTGCCAAAAAAACCCCCTGAAATACGCTCGATAACTTGTTGACTTTAGTCCGCAAGAACATTAGAGAGACAAATACAAGCTAATAGCAGGCTGATGTTTGGGGACAGAGTTTATCAGCCAGGTACAACAGTGCCTTGGACCATGAAGGCTGATGACTGTATTAAAAAAACCCAACCCCCCGAACAAATCCTTGCTGACAAGCAAAAGGGGAAAAAAAAAAAAAGCTTAATTATCATCACGTGAAGCTACCAAGATAATGGAAAATTTCAGAGACCTTGGAGGGCAGCCATGGAAGGAGGAGGTCAAAGCAAGACCTGGAGAAGGGCAGACCCTTAAGCAGCTTCATGACTTTATATTAAAGAGATGATGGAGGCTTGACTAGACCCGAGTGTCTATTTACATCTAGTGAGTGAAAGTACTGAATAATCAGCCGATCTTCAGAGGACATTACAAGAGTACCAGTAGCCACAAATCAAATTTACTGGAGCAAAACCAACAGCAGTAGTTTCTTGGACTATCCATGCCTCACCTTCCCTACAATTTCACCAAATGAGAAGTTTTCCTTGTCAACAAATCAGGAGATTTTCCAAATACCACTAAGGTTATTATAATCACTCGCAAAAAAAAAAGGGAAAATATTTCAAGATGCCCACTTACTAAGCAAATCAGATTCAGACCTAACAGAGAGAAAGGAGACACTTCAAAACTAAATGCAAAGATCTTACAAACAAGAGGAGCTCCAAGAGAATCTGACTCAGAGACTCATTATTCTCAATTAAAATCCTCAAGATGCTAAACCAAAATTGCAAACACAAAGCAAGGTAAATCCTCAAACATACACCCAAAAAAAAAAAAAAAAAGGCAAGAAATAAATCATCTCTCTGTATTTACAGCAGTTCCCTTTCGGACAGCCTCATGCTAAGGAGGTGGCAGTGAGTCTGTCTGTCTGACATCTCCCACCTCCTGCTATTTGAAGCTCGCACAAAGCTAAATCTCGCGGCAAACCCTCGGTGCCTTGACATCACGCCCATTGCACAGTTTGGGCAGACAAAAGTGTTCTTATCTCCAAGACGCCATGACTTCAGCATCGCCGAAACAGAAAAATCAGGTGAATAAACAATCAGTCACAGGGGAAGTGAAAAAACAGGGCCAGAAGAGGAAGGCTCCTGGCAAGCCGAGGCACCGGCCCCTGCCAAGGCTGGCACCCCGCCAGTCACATGCGGGCGAGCAAAAGGTTGCCAAGTGCGGGATAAATATTTTTTTAAAGATTCTTTCTCTCCTTATAAAACGATATTCGATCCTTCCTTTTTTTTTTTTTTTTAAAAACATACTGTTTCTGCTTTTTTAGAGCATCCTTCACATAAAATAATGTTTCAGAAAGAAAAAGGGGATAAAATAAAAGCAAGCCTAGTTTTGAACAGAAAGCAGAGGAGGAAGGGAGCCTTTTCTCCCAGCCAACTACTGAAAAAATTAGCTGTCTAAATTTATCCACAAAGACAGAAAAAAGCGGTCATTTTTGGAATGTTAATCCCTCTACATGACAGAATTTTTAAAATACTGCATTTTAATGGTCTAAACTTTGGTACGGTCTTTGAAACAGCTGACTTCAAATGCTCAAGCAGCCTATACAAGACCTGATTTCTTTTGCCCAGTATACTGTGAGAATAGAGAGACCGGAGAGACATTACTCAGAAAATCCTGTTCCAGTGATTCATAGCCAGAGCTGGAATCAAATAACTACAGAATAAAGGCTGCAATAAGGAAATACACATATTAAATACATGCAGTAACGTGTTCCAATCACAGAAATATGGGTACAAGTCATCTCCAAAGAACTGAGGAAGCCACTTAGAACAGTGGTATAAAATCTTTATAGTGGTACAAACCCAGGGATTGGTAACATATTAGCAATGGTATATTTTTGTCTTTTCAGTCTTTCCCCTGCACTCAGAAACCTGGTATTTGATGCTCAGTTAAAGTCTGGAAGGGAAAAACCGCTACCATGTCGAACAGCTTCCTTTCTAGCAGTTAAGGCATAAAGTCTGGCAAATTTTGAAATTAACAGCTAGATCTCATTTCAAAGTTCTGTTCAACCCAGCCCTGATGCTAGGACTTCAAAATGATCATCTCCTTCCTCTTTAAACCTCTAGAATGTATACAATCATGCCCACCAGTAAAATATTTGGATAGGTCTACACAAATTTATACCAAGAAGCGGGCATTAAGTCCACAGCCTGCAAGCTACATCTGACTCGAGATATCTCACCAGTCATGTTTACATCCTAGTCATTACCAGCCCCTTTCTATCTGGCAGACCTTGCCAAGGGTCTTGAAATTATTTCGAAGTTGTTCTGTGAATTATTTTCTTCCCACTACTCAAATCCAGCTGAAGTTTGACTACATCTGGTCGGCTTCCACACAAAGCTTTTTGGTCTCTTGTTTCCTGGTATTTCAGTTTGTCACAGATGCTGTATGCTGTATCCCCTAAGTGAAGGAGTAGGTGTGATGAAGCATCCAGAACCTCAAAAATCCTCAAAAGGTTTGCCCAACCTGACACCAGCCCACTCCCTGCTCAATCTTTAACCATATGAAAGATCGATCAAGCAATCTACTCTTGCATCCCCTTCCTTGGGATTTTATGGTTGAAAAACAATCCCACACCAAATGCGTGTATAGCCAGTTGTTCAGCAGCTGGATCCAACTGCTCAGCTGGAAGCACCTGTAGATGATTCTAGAGCAAAGGAAGGGGAAGAAAGGAGCAGAGAAAGGTTAGGAGAAGAAAGCCCAGCACCACTCAGCACCTGGAGATTCCCAGACACCACCAGATGCAATAAGGGTCTGTCTATGAAACAGAGGAAACATTCATCATTCAGTAAATCGAACACTTTGCTGGAATACATTGTTGTGGTGAGGTACTCCATGCCTTCTAGTTTTACAATTTTTTTTTCTTCAACGTTACTATTTTCCCTCCCCTTCAGAACAGCTTCAGTACCTAGAGTGTTTCAGAGGAGCACCCACACCAGCAGAGCTCCGAGGAGCCCCCAGCCCATGGTGTGGTTTGTAGTCCCTCAAACACACAAATGCCTCGGCACAATGTACCTGGAGCTCTCCTTCCCAGTCAAAAACCCCCAGAGCAGCCTATTAAAAATGATGATGAAAACAACGCAAATATTTCAGTTGGATACACTGGAGTTCAATGACCCCACCACCTCTTTTAGCCATCCGTCACTCATTTTTTACCTTATAAGTTATCTCAAGAAAACGCTTCCAGGCCTCCCAGCTGCGATACATAACAACACGTGTGCTAAATCCATTTTATTTAGAGCGACTAGAGGACTTGGGGACACTACTTGGCACTGTAAAAAACCTCCCACCCCTTCAGGTTTTCTGCAAGTGAAGCAATCAACCCTGCTAAAAGCTCCAGCAGCGTTAGAGCTACTCACACTGCACCAAAATTGGAGCAAATGGAAACCTGAGTGAAGAAAACAACTACCTTAAACCACAGTCAACAGGAACCGAGAGATGGTACAGTGACTCCATTTGCTGCTAAGTGCGTAACACTAACGACCAGGAAGGTGCAAATAAACACGACTTATTGACAAACCCAGGCAGCACGAATTGCATTCTCTTTCAAAACAGTTTGTGTTGCCCAGCACAACTCGGGCTGGCATCATTGCAGCTGGCACCGGAGAGGAGGAGGAGGGAAAATAACAAGTCCATTTTGTCCCTTCCACGCCAGTATGAATTCAGTACATAAACAAACCCCACTGAGGCACATACACAAGCATCTATGAGGCCTTCAGGCCACTTTTACTCTATCTTGGACACCGGGTAAACAAATTGGTGGGGAATGTTTTGCCATCAGTGCCGCACTGTTCTAGAAACATTTCCTCTACCAACAGGGAAATTTCCCACTGGAAGATGGAAATCAGAAGAGCGACCCGACGCCAGCGGGGCTGAAAGCAGTAAAAGCCAGGGTCACCTGGCAGCGGTGAGAGCTGCTCCCCGTCCGCTCCAATCCCCCACCACTCACCCGCACTGATTTGTTCACATTTCTAAAAGGGGCAACTTAAGTTCCCAAACTCTTCAGCAACACCTAAGGAAAGAAAAGGGCTGCTGCAGAACAGCTCGGAAGCAAATTATTACTATTTTTTTTCTTTTCACTCCATATTACGAGCAATATACCGGGGTTTTGGTTCTTGTTGCTTCAAGCAAGATTTAATCTTGCCTGTCTTCCAAATGGTGCAAGCATACAGCAATAAGCTTTATAGGATTTAATTAATACACTGCAAGCAACGAGTGCTGGTCAGTCATCTCCTGGCAAAACCCCAGCTGGAGGAAGAACACTACTCACATTCCAGATTTACTCTAAAGGAGGAAGACAGTTTGATAACATTATCACACCGGCCTAAATTATGTAGTTCTCTTAACGCTGAAGGATAATGGCAGTTTAATCTTGGGGAAAACCAAAAAAGTCACTGGTTTGGAGGGATTCAACTCTTGCTGTTCCATGAATGCCCTTCACATTTCTGCATTAAGCCCATCAACAGGTTTAACCATTCTGGCATAACCAATGAAACATAATGCTCATCTTAGAGGCAAACATCAACCCTGCTCCACTCCAAGGATAATTACCCTGAAAATGAAAAGGAAAAAAAAGCTTCAGTAAAACTAACGTTTACAATACACACAGTAGGGCAAGCTTTGAAAGATTTTGTTCATCTCCAACCAGGATACCTGCGTTAGCAACAGACAACAAAGTCTCTTGAGTTTTAATCATCAAAAAGATTAAAACTCAACGAAATAGCCAGAAAGAGCAAGAGCATTCAAACTGCTTTACTACAGAGGAACTTTTTCCAAACTGTTCATCTGCTAGTGAGATAGGCCACTGAAAACAGGACTAAGATCTAGTTATTTGGGAACCCGAGAGAAGAATTCCAGTGGAAGGGCAAAACAAGATGCAAGAATACTGATGGATTGGAAAGTTATCAGAGACACTTGGGTGCATTTGTTTTAAATTACGGACTAGTAAGTCTGGGAGTACGTCATCATTTACGATATTTGCACATTGCAAGTGAAGGCATCCTGTTAAGATCAACATCACTTCAAACAATATTAAGGGCAATTATGTTCAAAACGATTAAACAAAGTATTTCCTTCACGACTTCCAGAAATACAAGAGAGTGTAAGCAAATCCGACAGCAGCGGAAGGTTGTGCTCTTGAGATCCACAACAAACAAAAGGTGAGCTCTTTCCTTGGTTTAAATAATCATGGAATAATTTCTTCATTTTAAATTTTTTCTCAATTATAACACAGTAGGAATAGAGAAGGTGCCAAAGTTTGTAGGACCCCAAAACAGACTGGAAGGTCACACATTAATCCATCTCTTAATGTATTTTAACAAATTAACAGGCAGCGTGGGCAGCAGACTTGAAATATGCACTGAAATTAATTTCTTCTCAGATCACAACTGGGGACGGAAGTGCTTCAGAAGAAAATAGGAAAATATTACACCACAACTGGGGATGGAAGTGCTTCAGAAGAAAATAGGAAAATATTCAGTATCTTTTCAGACTTGATGTAAATTGCTTTCATAGTCTGTAAATCATCCTAAACTGTCTGGACATGAACTTCTAACTCCATCCTACATGGTTTGATCTCCAAAGAAGAAAAGTGCTGCAACAGCTGCCTGTTCTTTTGTGGGTCACTCAACAGCTCTGTCTCTGGCTAGGAACGGCTGAGCCAGGTTGCAGAGCCTGCTTGGAGAAGCTCAGGGATGCTCCTGATCCACAGAAGCACTGGACATCGCCATGACCTGAAAGGAAGCCCCAAGAGAACTGCTGCAAGTTCAGCAGCTCTTTATCCCCACCTTGCTCAAGCCAAGGCTGAAACAACTGAAATTAGAAGACACTGGGAAAAAGTGACTTGGGTCAGTGAGGGGCACTGATGGGACCAACATACGGGTTTGGTCAGTGTTTTCTTCTAACCTTATCCTAACTGGAGGATGACATTATGTCATCCAGCCTGCACTTAATCCTAACCAGAGGATGACATTATGTCATCCAGCCTGCACTTAGTCCCTTATCTTTAAAAACACCCTCTGTTATGAGACGGAGCTATTTCAGTTCTTCCAACATGTTGATAAAATAAACTGAGCGAGAAAAGCCACGCTCTACTACGCCATCCCCCAGAAACTGCCAATACAACTAACACACTCATAGGAAAAAGGGGACCCACCTCACCGTTGGCCGTGTGGTCAAACACAGAGTTCATACTCGGATGGGAGAATTGTCTCTCCCTATGCACATGCACAAGCTTTTGAGGAATTCCTACTAGTACGACTAGAAAATAATCATAATAATAATGACATTGCCTCAGACTTTGTAAATCCTGTCCAATAGCAAGGATTTGTGATCAGATTAGGGAGCACCGGGCAGTTTTATTTAGAGGAAGGACAGTCAAGGTGAGCTGTATGGCTGGATCTGACAGGGGCTCCAGGCTGCAGCAAAGCCAGCTCAGCGATGCCGCCCGCCTGCTCCGAACCTGGAGACGGCATCAGATGGCACTTATTAAAGAAAAAAAAGGGGGATTCATGTTTTTGATACTAGCACAAAGTAGGAAGCACGCTGCTTCCCACTCTGTTTCTGCTAGAGTTTGGCACGTTTGAGCTACACTCTTCCCCTCCAGTACCTTTTTTTGTCATCTCAAGTCACATTCACATGAACATATAAATACGCAGATCCTTACACACTGTGTATAGCAGATACTTACATGGATGGTCTCAAAAAAGAATATTCTTTTCACACACTAAAAAAATTATACAGAGTTATTTTAAATTCAGAACTGTTTGTATATTCCTTATAAGTTTATAAAACTCTCACTGTCCTCCCATGACTAACGAAACTGGAATTGAGAGAGTATTCTATATTTATAACTCGTCTGGTTGCTCATGCCTATGGCCCTATTTCCACCCTCCGTTACTGTACACAGAGCTATGTGAGGTATTGTGGGTTCCCAAACTTCACCGATTTCCTAACAAGGCAGGCCTGTGTCCCGGAGGAACAAGCCGGGGGCTGTTTCGCTCCAGCATTGGCCGAAGGCAGAGGGAGAGGCCTTGAGCGCTGTGGTTTTGGCAGCTCTTCTTGAAACTGGTATTAGAGGCCATTTCTGTGCAATTACATCCCTAACTGGCACCGGGTTGTGTATCGATGCTACTGATGCACTGTCTGCAGCCCAGGACAGTTCAGAGCCCAAACCCGTATTGCTGTTGCTACTTTCCCTATTTATTTCAGCGGCGCCTGAAAGCCAAAAGCACTTGGGAGGCTTCGTGCAGCCCCGTCAGTCACCGGCGGCACAGAGGCACCAGAGGCACCAGGCAAACCCAAGCCATTACAATGAAGCCCAACAGACTTTTCATTGGCCTCTCAAAATCCAAAGGAGACAAAACCCTCAGACTTTACCCAAAATCCCTCCGAGACCACACTGTGTTCAGTGAACTCAACGGGGAGGCAGAGGAGACAACGCTATCAGATATTCAAATGCAGCAAAATGAGGAAGAAGATGGATTTCATACAAATGAGGACTGGATGGCACTTGTACCATATGAATGTCCTAAGGTCTGCCTAAGAATAACGCAACCGCGGCTCATCTTTTAAACAAAAAACACTTCACTAGTTCATAAATCCCAAGAGAGAAGCCTAAGTCTTTGAAATTATAAAGGTGCCTTGCAATCGATGGGTTTTTAACACATGCCAGGCACCTGCAGGGCACAGAAACTGTTTCTGATTTACAGATCCTATAGTACAGGATCTGCAAATATAGGTTCTATAACATAGGTTCAATATAAATAAATATTTACACAAAAAGCAGAGGGAGAAAAAGACACAGGTGGATTTTTCAAATTCAAGGTATGTTGTGGTGGCTGGGCCTGGGGTCTAACTCTCATGGAGAGTTAGATTCATTACATACACATGCTATAATAAACCACAAAAATCAAGAAACCCACGACTTTTCCTATGAGGCTTTGCAAAGCCCAGAGACAGAACAGCAAACAAACGGTGCTGTCACATTGGGCATAACTGCCTTGTACTCCAGCCTCCGTGTAACGACTCAGGTGTTTTCCACAACCACCACCATCCCCAGGGCTATATTCAAATTCAGGAGTATTAATCTGGAGATCTACACGCTCCACGTACAAAAACGTGTCCTTCCCTTTATCCCAGGGTCACAGCCTTTGCTGCAGGTAAGCAGGAGCGCTGCAATTTATTTTTTTTTCCCCTCTTTATTCAACTGCTTTCTTTACTTTGCAATAAAAAAACAACTCTGGTGAGTCAGATGTTCAAAGGGAAAAAAAAAAATAATTTTTTTGTACTTCTCACCATCTAAACAGTAATGCTACCGGTGTAATTGTGTTCCATCACTTTGCATACCCAGAACACCAGACAAACTTTTAACAGCTATTAAAAACTCCTTCTACTTAGCGAGAAGAAAAATGATCTAAATTTATCCCAAGAAGCTAAAGTTCACTTCATTTTGAGGGAACGACTTAAATACGGAATATTTTTTCTTCCATCAAAATCAGGGAGGAAAATTATAAAAAGGTCTTTGAAGAACTAAATACAGCAAAGCTTAGCATTATCTTTTGAAACTATAAAGAAACAGGTTCCACATATTTACACCATAAAAAGAAGTCTATGTTGCAGTAATTAAAGCACAGATGTTCTTCCACAAAAGCATTCTAATTTGACTGACCCTTTTCTAGAGTTTTTTTTAAAACTCTCTTTTCATGTTAAAATTCCATTAAGCATTTAGTTTATTCTGCAGAGGGTTTGTATTAGGTATAGGAGAAGATGCAGGTTCCCAAAACAAACCAGCACTATACAATTCAGTAATGGAAGTATTTATAGCTTCCTTCCTCATGCAGAATGTGCAGACTTCAGACAGACAGTGAAGACTGCTCACAAGCTTGTTCAACCTAGAAATTATTAGATTTATAGGACACCTACAAACACCTATAAATGGAAAATTTAATGAATTCTAAGCTTTATTTCTCAATAATACTGCAGTAAACAAGATTGCAATTACCTTTTCTTCCAGTTATGGGTCTCCCTGAGCCAATAACTGCAGATACCTTTGTTTATAGAGGTCAAAGGGGTGAAAGCATTGTCAAACTTCCCATTTTCCAACTCCTCATGATGCTACGGCTGCCTTTTTACTGTTCAAAAGTGCATCCTTCTCCTTTTACTGATCTATTCTGAAGATGCCAGCCGTGCCGCTCAGTACGTTCTCTAGGTGTACATTTAATATACATAAAGCAGCCCGAGAACAAAAATATCTCTGGTTTTGCTGGAGTTATCAATATGCTATCACTCCAGAAACATTAAATCTGACGTTGAGAAATGTTTTGACAAAGAGTTAAGTTATCACCTCCGGTCCCGATGCTGGTGACTATAAAAGGAGCCCAGTGGGTGGTTTTGGCCAGTGCGGGGGGACAGTGCCGTGTTGCCATCAGACCACACTCCCTTTGAGAAACGCTTTCCAGTTCCATCATTTAGAAATGACATCTCTCTTCCAATGTTTACCAACTGCAAACTGAAATAACGAATGGACCCATCCCAATTTCAAGCAGGGAAGGCCCCACCTTCTCTGCAGTTACACGAACCTTAACGTCCACACGCATTAAATAAAGTTTTCTGTAATTATGTAAACACGAGCCTGAACACACTTTAAAAATCACACTAATTAAAAAAAAAAAAAAAAAAATCACACAAATCCAAATTTGCAGACAGAACCTTCACCGAAAAACAGTAAAAGGGGACTACCAAATAACGGCAGATCCTGCTTGTTGATGGTTATGAAACAAGAGAGAGGGAAGGGAAAAATAATTAGTATTCCAGGATGTCCCACACACACACCCAAAACTAAAAGCATTAAATTGGATGGGAATAGAATAGCTGATTTTGCCTGCAGTCAAATACGGAGAAGTATCATTTAAATTGCAAATTATAGAGCAACAGATTTTTGCACAAAGTTCAAGGGTTTTTTATGGTTTGTTTTTATGAATTAGGAATGACACGGGGAAAAAAAAAAAAGTATGGGGGTTGGGCTAGCTACTACCCTTAATACATATTTCAGCCTCAATATTTCTCAGATTCATTTGATGCACTTTATCTGGGCCCTGCAGCTTGTTAAAGTGATGACAGAAAGTAAAGCAGCTTCTCAGAGATCATCCCTGAGGATGTAGTATCCGCTGGTGGCCACGCTGGCGCTGGAGGATTAACTGCTACAGAAGGATCTCCAAACTGACTAATTACTGCCTCCCTCCCCACATCGTGTCCTTCCCCACAAGGGAAACTTTTCATCCATTCATACCTTTCCCGGGAAGTGCTTTTCAACCACCAAGTTCATTTGACAAACCTTCCGCTTCCCTTTCCCAGGTTTTAAAGAGCTTGTTCCTACTCACATCAGCTTCTTGGCCTTGGTTCCTACAAATTAAACTTCATGAATGCTTAGTAACAGAAGAATATATACTTCACGTTTATACAGTGCTTTTTAATCAGCAGTTCTCAAAATGCTTTACAAAGCATGAAATCTAATCAAGTGGTTGTTTTTGATGCCCATTGTAAAGCAAGGGGGGGAACAGACGCAGTAAAAAATGATGAGTTACTCAAGGTTACAGCAAAAGATTTCGGAACAGAAGCAGCTGTTTGTCTTGATACGCAAAAGCCCCTGACACTACACGACCGCAATAATTTTCTTTCAAAACATAACAAGCTCAGAATTACAGAATTCCATACGTGATTACAGAATACTAATTCAGAGGATCTGGGGTTCAAGCATTTTCTTGCCAGGCTGTTAGTACATAATGGAAAAAATAGAGAAAAGACAAAGCAGAAGCCAGGTTACCTTTTTTTAAATTGCTTTAGAAACCAGCTTGTTTTGGGGATATTTGGAATAAAGTCTACCAGTGGCTATGTCAGTAACCATGAAGAAAGAGATACTTCAACTCTGACAGTGGGCCACAATCTGAAATGTGAAATACTTTTGTAATACCAGACTTGGGTCCTTTGTGACAAACAAATGCAAAGATATTCCCGTGAAGATTCTACAGGCTTTAAAGGATGAAAACAAACATCTCCATCTTCAGCAGGGAAAGAAGTGAGGCGTGTTTGAGAGAACAGCACTGAGCCAACAGCTTTACGGCGATACACGCCTGATCCACACAAGCCAGTACCACATGGCTTAACTGTAAGGTTTAGCTGGAAGGAATATTATATACTGCATTACCAAAAAGGATGCAAAACAGAGCCTTGGGATTCTTATAAGAAAATATACACAAGGTTATCTTTTCCAAAAGTTTCTATTTAAAAATTTAGACTCAAGGGCTTTTGGAGGGTTTTTAAGTAGTAAGCCTAATGGCTTTACAAATTATTTTCACTTTTTAAACGACACTGTTTTGTTTGTTTCATTCTCCTGTTTGTTTTTTTTTTTCTACTCGCAGATGGTGCCACCTAGGCAGGTCTTCACGCTTACACCACTGAGAATCTTTGAATTAACTTCACGTCAATAACTGTTTTTAAGAGATATCACTGCCCAATTTGGCACTTAAGAGAATCATGGTTAATTTAATCCTGCTTTTCCTGCTCACTGGAAAGAGATGGTGGTTGATCATGACTGGACTTCCTCGGCCACCAACAGCCACAGCTTTCAAGTACCCTGTGGTCATGGGTGGATTCACCTGCCTTACTCACCACGCTACCGGGGAAGCAACAGGGTTTCACCCCCAGCACAAATAAGGACCCTGGAGTCTACGTGACCTGCCCACAGCTGCACGGCTTGGGACACGCTCCAAACCGTCTGCATCCAAACCAGGGAGATTTCTCCAAACTGCCTTTTTAAAGATTAACAAATATTATCTGGCTTAAAAAATTATCATTTAGAGAATGACATTACCAGGTCAATGTGTTCCTGAACATAAACTACCTCTGAGAAAAGACAATTTTTAACAGCATCTTGTGGTTCTTGGTGCGATGGATAGCACAGAAAGAATAGGCTCAGCACAAATAACAGCAATCTCTGAAAACCAAGATCTTTTTAAGTGCAGTTTGAAATATGCCAAACTAAACTTAAAAGAAACTCTGCAAGTCCACAAGCCCCTTGGCCGGCTTCTCACTCCCTCAGATTTCATCTCACTTGCAGGGCAGTGTACAGCTTTGCTGACATCTCTCTTATCTCTGGCTACATGAGGACCGCATCCTGTTCACTCTACCATCTCCTGCTGTACATCAGCTTTTCCCCTGCTCCCCTGTTATTATCCTTCAGAAGCTTGTACACTGCATTCTCTTCCTCAAGCTACAAGCTCCTCAAGCCTCCTCCCTACCCCAGACTCCTAAACACAATCTCATCAGTTATTCCGTACAAACCACTAATAAAGTATCGTCATGAACTTGGCACTTCCCAAACGTCAATACAGTCTACTGGCAACCCTATCAATATACAATCTCATCAGTTATTCCCTACAAACCACTAATAAAGTATCATCATGAACTTGGCACTTCCCAAACATCAATACAGTCTACTGGCAACCCTATCAATAACCAGAAGCTACAAAATTCATGCAAGTGTGCATTTAGTTTCTGCCGGTTTCGATCAGGGTTAGCTTGATAAATCAGCAACGCTGACATGCATCCAACAAACTAAGGATTGCTGAGCTCCAGTACCTAAAAATATGGAGATTATAAGCAAGAGGTATTCAGCTGTAAGTCTGATCTCATCATCTAAGTTATGTTCTTAGTGATATACTGCAGCATACATTGTTTTATGGGTAGTATCCTACTCATTTATAACGTACACACTATAAATCAAAAGACTCAACACAGAGAAATTCAGCTATAATTACAGGTAGAGCTAAATGCTTTTGAAGTCTAGTCATTCACAATCAAGGGTTAGCAGGCTGGTCCAAAGAATGGTCTCGCATCCAGTGATGCAGCTTCCACCAGGAATGCGGTGGGTCTAAGGAACTACCTAGTAACCAACAGAGAAAAAAGATGCATAGAATAAAATTATTTAAAATCTCAAGTATATGCATTATTTTATCTGCACCTTTACACTCTCTCACATGACAATGCCCATGCCGACACATTTTTGTCAAGAAATCACTGCAAGCACCTGCCTTTAGAGAAGCTTAGGACAGGCTCAGTGCCTCTTTGTGCATCCTAAACCCTGCAGATGAGATGAAATGGAGTAAAAAAAAAAAAAGAGAAGGGGCGGGGGGGGAGGGGGGGAAAGCGCTTTGTGTTGTTTCATTCACCACTCACTCCCAAACATTCAAATCAGCGGCAGCTCGGAGAGGAAATCCAATAAGGATAATGCTCCGTCCGGCCGTGGCTCTGCGGGGCCACGTGATGGTTTGTTTATGAGTCCGGAGCAGCATCACGAGGCGCGTCCCCCGCTGCGCCCCACGGGAACCCGCCCCCGCGCCAGACCCCACCGCGGCCTCAGCAACAAATACATCTCCCCAAAACGCTGCCCGGATCCCCTCCTCTCCATCACACCGGGCTGAATATCACACAGTCCTCAGATGGAAAGGGAGCAGACGCAGCCGTCCAAGGCACAAGAAGAAAACGCGCTTTTCGACGCGCGCAGGCACAAAACAAAGCAAAATTTAAAGGCAGCTCTTACCATAACCTCAGTTTGATTCTGCAGGTATGGATTTCTCTCCATAAAAAAAAATAAAAAAATCAATACAAGATGATTTTGAGGCATTTGATTTCATTAGCCTGTATCAAATCTCTGCTCTGAATGGAACAACGGAATCAATTTGTAAAGCTCCTACAGGCTACGCTGTCGTAAGGCTTTCAAGTGCCTTCTCCCTACCTCTCTTACCACAAAGACAGCAAGATAAAAACCCCACACTGGAGGTTATTTGATATTTCTAAACAAGTACCCACGGATTTTATTTTTTTTTTCCCCTTTTAGCCCTCTGATTCTTTACACTGATGTGCCAGGAGGAAAGGGAAAAACCAACCATGAACTGTACACAACAGAGGGTCGGTTCCAAACTGCAGAAACCCCCTTCCTTGAGTGCCATTTCTTCAAGATGTGCCCAGCTGCAAGAGCCATTTGGGAAGAGCACAGGGGGAGCTTTGTGTGCCCAGGAGATCCAAGGGGAGGATGCTCATCATGCTGGCGATACTCACTGTGGCCTTTCCTGCCCCCCCAAAAACACCCCGTGGGCTCTCAGAAACACCCCGCTCCGCTGCAGCGGTGACCAAAGAACTAAAATGTCCTATTTTCACCACTGGAAGAGGAAAACATGTTGAATTCAACAAAGAACAGGCGTAACACTACCTACTCTTCATGCTCAGGCAATGGGGTTTCACCGCAAAAGAAACACACTGTAGCTCATTTCATGCATTAAAAAAAAAAAAAAAGATGGCACAGGGGATTTCTACGTAGTGCTCTGGATCATTATGAAGGGCTTATTAAAAACTGAGCAGACACAGAAAAACAAGTGTCACGGTAATAGGGTTATTTTTGATACCTGTTTTAGTCAATATGTTACAAAATATTAAAACCCGAAGTTTCAATCTGTGGGCTTCTCTGAGTTATCTTTCTTGCATCGTTGTCAAAATCACTTAAAAACACCAAAAAAATTGCCTCTTTTGTACACAGACTGCTCGTGATACGATCAGTATGAACAAACAGCAATTCTGACAAAAAAAAAAAATCCGGAAAAAATAATGTGACTAAAGTATCAGACCTCTAATCTGTTAAATAATTGCTATGAAACCTAGTACTGGCTGGGGGTTTTTTTGTTGTTTTTTTAATATGGCTATTCTGGATTATGGTAAAGCTGCTTTGTTTTACAGAATATGGATACTTCTATTACCTGCCCAGTACGCTGGTGTATGTAACACACCCCCAGCAAGCACTCTAAATCATGCACTGGCACATTTATTTACATTTCAGGGGAAGCAGGACTCAGTGGGACTGTAGGGGGGTTATTTGTTTGGGGTTGGTTGTTTTTCTTTTTTAATTCAGAATAAGAAAGTGAAAATGAATGCAAATACCTCCTTTCTTGGCAGCAGGCAGCGCATTGTTAGCATCTCAGCCTACTAGTCTGAGCACTGCAGCTGCCGAGAGGAAAAAATAAATAAATAAGAGCCCTACCCTAACAGCAAAGCATTTCAAAGGACAAAGGATATAAAAAGGAAGAGCTGCAATAGAGATTTCAGTACAGCCACAAGTGAGATATCCTTAATTCCTGCAAGTTACAGCCACTCTCAGATTATTCTTTTTTTTTTTTTAAGCTCCTTACAGTAAGTGCTACTTATCTGATCTCTGCTATCCACCCTGTTTTGATTTGCTGCAAAGGCCACCCACCATCCATCAACCCTCGGCGGTTCTTTTTCTTTCACTGAAAACACACCCAAAGAGTCTGGAGATCCGGGCAGCAAACCCAGGGAGCTTTAGATGCACTCTTATTTTAAATGCATTGGATAATAATTTACACCAATGCTTTTCAGAGCTGATGATGTGGTGATGGACTTTAGGGGTTTGGGTTTGTTTTTTTAAATCATCTGAGCAGCCCGAGTCCCTGTGTAAGACAGGCGGGCGATGCAGGAGCATCAGGCACTGTGGCCTCCTGCTCTGGGCTAGAAACCTTCTCAAGAGACCCAGATGGAAGCTACTCCAGTACCTTCAAAGTCTGCATTTGTTTTACTTGGGTTAACTCATCAACTAGAAATGTAAACATTAGCTGGGAGAGAGATACGACTTCACCCAGTTCTGACGCAGTGAGGAAGTGACAGCCTCGAAGATCCAGGTCACAGCCTGGAGCCTTCTCAGGTGAAGGGATTCATTTCCAAACAAAAGCTTCACTCCTGCTCACAGAAACCCAAGTCTGCTCAACTCTGAAGGTTATGGGAAGCCCATCAGTCAATGATGTCGAGGACAGTCTGGAGTTCCAACACTAATAGGAACGAAGTGCTGGGGTACAGTCCCACAGTTGAGTGTTGGAACAGCCAAAGGGGTGATGCAGGTACCAACCATGGACAAGGGGCAGGGAGCACACACCAGAGATCTTCACACCAGAGTTTCACTCTACTTTGCATCACGTAGTCCTGAGTGGTACAATTTGAGGCGGAAATTATTACAGAAAAGAGACCAGTTAATAGCATACACTTAGATTTAAAAGCTTTTTAGGAATCTGCCTATTGCATTTTTTTAACACCATGGAAACTATGCTGGCCCACAAGGTGGAAGATTGATTAATTGTAAGAGAAAGGATGTCACTAGGTGTTTCATTTATGTAAGTTTCATGTAATCCAGGCAAGTCCAAATGAAAAGCAAGTATCTTATTAAGCTGGTAGATACTTAGGTGTATTTTTTTTTAAAGTAGTACTTAATTCATGACTTCTCAGAAATGAAAAAGAAAAAATATTGGTTTTGAAACTGTAATGGTTAGGATGATCACCTGATGTAGAAATGCTCCCTCCTTACACAGTGTGGGGGAATGACAATGCAGTAGAAATTATTATCTAAAGAATGACAGGCTCTTCACAATCAATGCAAAGAAGTGATACTTTACATATAGGCACCATAGAGTACATTAAAACCACTTTTTTTCCTTGTAAAAGAAGAAATTGCATACCTGTAATTTTCACTCAGAAGAGAGTTTTCTAAGACAGTCACTAGATTAACCTCAGTGATTTAATACTGCTTCACTAAGTAGAGTTCACTAAGTAGAAATAGTAATTGTTACCCTAGCCATAAGAGATCTGAACTTTCTAGAAGTTGAGCGTAATTCCTTACAGGTGATTTTATCAGATCTACAATACCCCACACATTTGAAGAGGACTGCTCTGGAATACATTAGAGCACAAGTCAAAAGGATAAACACTGACACAATTCCTCAGCTTCTATCTGAAGACCTGTCAGGTTTGCTCATTGATAAACACGTGAAGTAACTCCTCATCCTCTGACCGCCGCTCGCAGCGGCACGTTTCACTTCTCACAGAAATACACATTTCTCAAGCCACTGGTAAATCGCCACCCTGCACTACCCATGATTTGCATTTAATTCAAAAAATTAGTGAAGTACAGCTGCCCTGGAAATGAGCACTACCACAACAGAGCAGGATTTCCCGAGAAACTTATCGCCTCCAGAATCTGCCACTTCCCCTGGAGCACGTGCATCATTTATGCAACACAATGGAATTTGTATCGACCAAATAATTCCACCAGAAACTCCACAGAAGATTCCACAAAAGGCAAGTAGTTTTTTGAAAAGCAAATCCTAGTTACGAAGGTAATCTTCACTACAGAAGACTAATAGAAGTGTGAAACAGAAAAAAAAAAAACCCTCTTATTTCAGCACATATAGACAGAAAGGTGAGTAGCCAGGGAGTTTTATAACTTGAATGGTCTGAGGATATTAAGCACAGGATTTTTTAAGGTAGAAAAATCTTTTATCAGATGCTCTTGGAGAAAGGGGGGAGGAGGTGGGGGGAGTAAATTTTGGAGCCTGCAAGTCTTTTTTCAGGTCAGATGCATCTGTTCTATTAAGAAACCTCACTGGTACTGGTTTTCAACAGTTTTTCTCTAACCAAAAGATCCTGCCTGTCCTGTTTGATCCCAGAGTGGAGCGGTTCTTTTTCTTTCACTGAAAACACACCCAAAGAGTCTGGAGATCCGGGCAGCAAACCCAGGGAGCTTTAGATGCACTCTTATTTTAAATGCATTGGATAATAATTTACACCAATGCTTTTCAGAGCTGATGATGTGGTGATGGACTTTAGGGGTTTGGGTTTGTTTTTTTAAATCATCTGAGCAGCCCGAGTCCCTGTGTAAGACAGGCGGGCGATGCAGGAGCATCAGGCACTGTGGCCTCCTGCTCTGGGCTAGAAACCTTCTCAAGAGACCCAGATGGAAGCTACTCCAGTACCTTCAAAGTCTGCATTTGTTTTACTTGGGTTAACTCATCAACTAGAAATGTAAACATTAGCTGGGAGAGAGATACGACTTCACCCAGTTCTGACGCAGTGAGGAAGTGACAGCCTCGAAGATCCAGGTCACAGCCTGGAGCCTTCTCAGGTGAAGGGACTCATTTCCAAACAAAAGCTTCACTCCTGCTCACAGAAACCCAAGTCTGCTCAACGCTGAAGGTTACGGGAAGCCCATCAGTCAATGATGTCGAGGACAGTCTGGAGTTCCAACACTAACAGGAATGGAGTGTTGGGGTACAGTCCCACAGTTGAGTGTTGGAACAGCCAAAGGGGTGATGCAGGTACCAACCATGGACAAGGGGCAGGGAGCACACACCAGAGATCTTCACACCAGAGTTTCACTCTACTTTGCATCACGTAGTCCTGAGTGGTACAATTTGAGGCGGAAATTATTACAGAAAAGAGACCAGTTAATAGCATACACTTAGATTTAAAAGCTTTTTAGGAATCTGCCTATTGCATTTTTTTAACACCATGGAAACTATGCTGGCCCACAAGGTGGAAGATTGATTAATTGTAAGAGAAAGGATGTCACTAGGTGTTTCATTTATGTAAGTTTCATGTAATCCAGGCAAGTCCAAATGAAAAGCAAGTATCTTATTAAGCTGGTAGATACTTAGGTGTATTTTTTTTTAAAGTAGTACTTAATTCATGACTTCTCAGAAATGAAAAAGAAAAAATATTGGTTTTGAAACTGTAATGGTTAGGATGATCACCTGATGTAGAAATGCTCCCTCCTTACACAGTGTGGGGGAATGACAATGCAGTAGAAATTATTATCTAAAGAATGACAGGCTCTTCACAATCAATGCAAAGAAGTGATACTTTACATATAGGCACCATAGAGTACATTAAAACCACTTTTTTTCCTTGTAAAAGAAGAAATTGCATACCTGTAATTTTCACTCAGAAGAGAGTTTTCTAAGACAGTCACTAGATTAACCTCAGTGATTTAATACTGCTTCACTAAGTAGAGTTCACTAAGTAGAAATAGTAATTGTTACCCTAGCCATAAGAGATCTGAACTTTCTAGAAGTTGAGCGTAATTCCTTACAGGTGATTTTATCAGATCTACAATACCCCACACATTTGAAGAGGACTGCTCTGGAATACATTAGAGCACAAGTCAAAAGGATAAACACTGACACAATTCCTCAGCTTCTATCTGAAGACCTGTCAGGTTTGCTCATTGATAAACACGTGAAGTAACTCCTCATCCTCTGACCGCCGCTCGCAGCGGCACGTTTCACTTCTCACAGAAATACACATTTCTCAAGCCACTGGTAAATCGCCACCCTGCACTACCCATGATTTGCATTTAATTCAAAAAATTAGTGAAGTACAGCTGCCCTGGAAATGAGCACTACCACAACAGAGCAGGATTTCCCGAGAAACTTATCGCCTCCAGAATCTGCCACTTCCCCTGGAGCACGTGCATCATTTATGCAACACAATGGAATTTGTATCGACCAAATAATTCCACCAGAAACTCCACAGAAGATTCCACAAAAGGCAAGTAGTTTTTTGAAAAGCAAATCCTAGTTACGAAGGTAATCTTCACTACAGAAGACTAATAGAAGTGTGAAACAGAAAAAAAAAAACCCCTCTTATTTCAGCACATATAGACAGAAAGGTGAGTAGCCAGGGAGTTTTATAACTTGAATGGTCTGAGGATATTAAGCACAGGATTTTTTAAGGTAGAAAAATCTTTTATCAGATGCTCTTGGAGAAAGGGGGGAGGAGGTGGGGGGAGTAAATTTTGGAGCCTGCAAGTCTTTTTTCAGGTCAGATGCATCTGTTCTATTAAGAAACCTCACTGGTACTGGTTTTCAACAGTTTTTCTCTAACCAAAAGATCCTGCCTGTCCTGTTTGATCCCAGAGTGGAGCACACCATAAAACATTTAGAAGACCTTACAAAGCTGGTAACAGGACGAAAGTGTTCAAAAAGAGAGTGGAATTAAAACACCGGTAAACTAGGTCAAATTTCTGGAGGGGAGAGGATCCTCAAATACAGCAAAAAGTAACTATTATAATTGTAATTTCTATCGCAGATAATTTAAATGATTAATAGCAGGAGTTAACAAAAATGAATTAATTCCTGCAACTAATTCAATTTTGTTGTATTTCCTTAGGGTGTCTGGATTTTTAAGCTTAGTACCCAAAGTCCTTTATGCTTTTACTGCAATGATGTGATGGACTTGTATTTTTACACTTTTTTTACCTTAAATCTCTTTAGTAATTGTTCATATTTATCAGCATCGTCTCTGAAACTTCCGTCCAGACCTGCACGAAGGTACCTAAAGGATCCAGCCACGCTCCGAATGCTGCTGCAACTGGAAGTAACTACTGCAAATCATCAATTGCAGAGATGCAAAAGGTCTCTGCTGCTCATTCCATCAAAGTGGGACGCGTCGTCACTCGGACGTGGCCAGCAGAGGAAACCACCGGGGCCCTTCAGCCTCCCCGATGGATAAAGCGACGTTCCAACGGCACCCACATCCCCTCCAGGAAAGGGAGCTGGTTATAAATATCTCTGGTGCTCAAGGAAAGGTATCTAAGCCTGGGAGCCAGCACTGGGCAACAGAGCCTGGCAGCTTGGCTTCCTTGGCCAGCAGCTGGGCAAGGAGCCCGGGAGGGGAGAGTCCCCGTTCCCACACAGGGCTCCACTCCACACGTTCCCGACAGCCCCGACACAAATAATTCCATCCACTACTCCTCCATCACACCCACCCCAGCACTTTGAGGGGGGGAACCTGATTCAGGTCACTGGCAAAAGGTAGAAAAACACTTATTTGAACACAATGCCCGCCACGCTTCCTTCCCCACGCTCCCCCACATCCAGCCGTCCTCCCCGCGGAAAACCCTGTGCCCGGGGAAGGGATGATGGAAACAGCGTGTGGGGAAGGGGTGATGGGAACAGCTCACAGATCCCCACTCCCACAACACAGCCATCTCAGGATGGCTGCCACGGCTGCCCCAACGCTGTTATTAGCTGCAGAAGGAGCTCCCCCCTCTCCCAGGGCCCCCCTCATCAGGCGGAGGGACGGGAGGTGAAGAGGGAAGCTCAGACACACAAAGGAGCTCAGAAGAGCAGACCCTCCCCACCGCCCTCCACCTCCCCTCCAGCCCTCCCAAACATTAAAAGTGGAAAAAAAAAAAAAATCGCCCAGAACAACCCACCCTACAGCAACCCCGTGTTTTTCCCTACAGGGCGATTAAAGCAGCTCCTGTGCTAATGAGGAGAACCCAAATTTAGAAGAGGCGCAGCATCCAAATATAGGCTTAAACACACCTCACTCCTGAAAAGGGTCTCACTGTTTTCTTCCCCCTCCCCTCTCCCCTCCACCCAGAGCAGACATGGGTTGAAAGGGGCTCTCCTTGCCCTGCTGCTTGGCAGCATCCTGCATCCCACCACCCCACCAGTAGCATCCTGCTGCCCCACGGGTACCAGACCCAGACCCATCCCGCCGCCACCAGCCCCACAGCCCGGCCCGGCACCGAGGTGGTATTTTGGCAGAAGCCAATAATCCTGCTTCCCCAGGGAGGATCCTTGGGACAGGCCTGTTATTCCAGGCAGAAAGTAGTAAACAACCTCCCAGGGGCTGGAGACAGAGGTAAACCCCAAAGATGCCATGTCCTTGCTCAGGCGAGTGTTATTACAGGACAAAAACAACATGGAGCTTCTGAGGCTGCGCTAAAAAACCGTAAGGGAAAAGTTAAGAATGCTGCTCCTATAAGAAAAAAAAAATAATAAATGAAGTCATATGTTTCTCCAGAAGGACTCGATGCATTTGTTTACAACTAACTATGTTTACGAATGCTCTGAATTTCAGAAAATAATTTCACTTATTTTTCTACGCAGGTAGCTTTTTATAAAGAAAGATCTTTTACGAAGAGCATTTGCCTTTTTCCAAAACAAAAAACAAAAGGGGGAGGGAAATTATCAAGGCACTGAGATCAGCAGTGGAGTGTTTTTTTCCCTACACATATAGAAACATTCTAGCAAAACCAAGCCTTGGTATTTAGCTTGATAACATACAGATGAAGGAAGAACATTCCCAAGGCAGCCGCCCCACGGGGGAGGATTTTAAAATTTGTTTAAAATGCTATTTGACCACATTATGTCACTATATTCATGTGATGTCACGCTTGTTGCGGGACAGAAAATGTGCTGCTCGGCCATTAACATCCCAAGGCGGCTCTAAGCAGGATGGGAGGATTAGTTTGGCCTCTTTCAAGAGAATAAATTATTGCTGAAGATGTTTACACAATGCAGCTTCATGAGCCTGAAAGGTTGCTTTCAAAAGAGGCCCGGGCCCCCGGCCGGAGGAATGCGAGCGCAGCCCGTGTGGGGAGACAGCCCGGGCAGACCGAAACCCGGGGATCAATTTCATCCTCTGTCTTTCACTTCAGGTGACTATTTTTGGGAGGCACCGAGTTGTGTGTGTCGGTGTTGTAACCAGTTAGGCTTTGAAAACATTTGGAGGATTTTAGAGGTTATGGGGCTAAGTATCGTGTTTTTAAAGCAATTTTGCATTGTAGGAAATGTTAAAAGACAAAAAAAAGGGAAAAAGTCCAGAGTGGCAGCCTGCAGAATAAACTTTAAAAAATATCTAAAAATCAGATAACCAGGAAAAAAGTTGTCCTTTATATCACTGCACAACTACACAAAGAAAAAAAGCCTAGCTATTCTGAAGTCAACGGCAACACACAGAGTACCATAAGGGAGCACAAATTTGGCCTCAATTTATTCCTCAAGTGTTCTAAAAGAACACAGCATTTCCTAATTTTTACACAGCTGCACGCAGACATCACTGCCACCACTGCCTACATATCACACATCAAGAGACACTAAATTAAACACAAATTTAAATGAAACATCATTGACGTTTTGTTTCCATCTTCTCAAAACAGAGAATAACCAGACTGAACCCTTTCATAACACTCAAATCTGTGTATTTAAAAAAAAAAAAAAAGGGGGGTGGGGGTGGGTGGGCAAGGGGAGGGGTGGTACAGGGAGGGAGAAAAAGGTGCTCTCAGATTTGTGCCCAGCTCCTCCCTACCAATTCTTTTGTTCAAATACACAGTAGAAGACAAGGAGACACGCGGGCTGTCAGGGTGCTGAGATTCAAAACAGAGGGGCTCACAAGGAGGACAAAAAAAAAACCTGCTGTGAAGCACCTTCAAAGTAAATAGGAACCAAAATCAACCCAGTACTCACTATAAAGTCTTGCCCATTAAGTTCCTGCTACAGTAAAGACACGAAAAGCCCTGATTGACTTTAAGGCTACAAAGAACCTGCATTAAATCTCATGGCATTACTTGTGCTTAAAATTAGGGAGTGACTTCAGGATCTCACCAAACAGGAGCTCAAGCCACCAGGCTGATGCCTCAAACCCCCAGAGCAGAGAACCTCAACCTGGAATGCACAGGCTCCGGGGAAAAATAGCCTAAAGAATTTAACAGTCAACAAAAGCAAGCTTATTCTCTGTAGGCTTAGCGGTGTTTGCACTTCCACTGTTTTGTGGGGGTTTTGTGTGTGTTTGTGTTGTTTTTATTAAGGAGGACAGTGGCACAAAGAAGGCTGCAGCTATTCCACATGCAGTACACAGCAACAACTGCACTGGGAAAGAAAAACAGATGTCAGCATACCTTGTTTCTATACCTAGTAATAAAATATTTATAAATCATTCTCCTTTCCTCCCTCTCCCAATTTCCTTTGCTCTCCTGGACATAAGTAGCCTCTCAAAACTTACTCCTTCAGCTACTGAAACCTGGCTTTTGGTGGACTTGGCAGCGTTCGGTTCACAGTTGGACTCGATCTTTTAAAAGTCTTTTCCAACCTAAATGATTGTGTGATTTAGGTATCACCTGCTTCCCAGAGATGCTCTCCTGAGGCCCCACACAGCACTGCCGGGGTGAGCCATCACCTTCCACTCGCAGAGACCAAAGCTGGTGTAAGCACCATCCCAACAGGTTCTTCCACAAGGAAGCTGGGGGAAAGCGGTATGACAATTTCTGGGGATCAGGCAGGGTTAGACATGCCAAGTCACTCGGGAGGAATGACAGTATATCAAGTAACAAAATAACCTGCTAAGCAGTATTTCACGCATCCACCTGGTTTTGAGAAGAGGAGGGACACACAGCATCTGACTTCATGGTGTAATCGTCCATCATCCATCCCACACCAGACACTGCAGTCCCCTCCCTCACCCCTGCACGTCCTTCCTTCTCCCCTTAAAAAGGAAGGAAAATGGGATGAAGAATGATTAAGTCTCTTTTGGTAAGGGGAAAACTTTTTTTCTTTTTTAATTAAAAGATTAAACCTTCATCCAACAAGAGAATATTCCGAATTTATGGCTTAAATTTGGAAGCCTGCAGCCAAATCAGAGGCAAGACATCTCTGATCAACTATGCAGTTCTTATCTCCCTTAAACAAAGAAACACCTCCATCAAGCATATGGATCATCAACGTGCCTCTTGGAAGGGACAAGAAGAGATTAGGTATCACCAGTTATACAAGCTGCACTTTACAAATCCCGTGTCAATTAAAAGATGCTGTGTATTCCGAAACTCCCACACTCCTCATGCCCACACATCTTCTGTAGGCTTTATTGGCAGCAAAAGTAGCGGCATTTGGCCCAATAACTGAGAGGATGCTAAAGCTTAATTCAATCCTCTTCCCTGCACTCTGGGCGCAAACAAAACTAACAAACAGAACAAGCCAAAGCTGGCCAAAAAGTTTTTCCAACTATTACTGCATCATTCGTGCACAACAAATGGTCCAGCATTTATCATCATGCAACAGAAAGCCACAGCGCCCAGGCCCATCAGAAAAACCCTCCTTATTCTCACCACAGTTGCATCCTCCCCTTTGGGACCCAGAGGGGTGACCACACTAATGAGGACTCTGCATTGCAGACACTGCACACCACTAAAAAACCTTGTTGAAATAGAGGGAAAATAAAAGAAACTCCATGATAACATTGTAAATGTGCGGGTTCCTCCCATCTCAAATACAGACTGGAACTCTGATCTCTTCAGCTCAAAAAGGATGGAATAAAACTGGAAAACGTACAGCGAAGCACAACAACCCAGAACTATTCATGTACCCATGAAAACAAAGAGTTTTCTTCAGTACTTCAGCCTGAAGAAAAAACCAAAGAGAATAAAAAAAATAAAAATCACTGTTACTGTCAGACTAATTGCAGGTAAAATGCTTAAACCCACATTAATTCTTACAAATAACTGGACTGTAGCTGCACATTCCTTCTACCACCCAGAGATACTGTTAGTGTACAGAAATTAATTTTGCTTTTTATAAGCCTTTCCAAAACCTATTATTTTCTAGACCAAGAAAAAAAACAACATCCCAGACTCCAGCCCAGTTGTTGTGTTTTTCCCTGTGCCAGCTGTGAGTAAAAAGAGTAAGCCTGAGAGGAAAACAGGTTTCTTGACCAGTCCTATCTTGAAGTGATGTAAATTCACATCACTAGACCAGAGTCAACCTCCCAAGAGCTTACAAAAAAAGCTGTGGGACAGCATGTAGAGTATGGAAGGCTCCAAAACTACTGCACGGCTCATTTCAAATAAAAGTAATATATTTATATTAATCAATATTCTTACAAGCCAGCTGTCTTGATTACCATTTAAACACTGTGTGTGATTAATTTAGGGGGCAGCATTCCACTTCAGCATTACCACACAACCAGCAGGTACGCTGAAATCGGGATGGCAGAACTCATTGCTTTCTAGCATTTAGTTTTTAACTGTACACATGACCAACGGTGCATCACCTTTCTCACTGTAAAATTTAACCACATCACCCCCGAAGCCTAATGGCTCAGATACTCAGGTATCTCAATCCCTTTCCCCCTACAAAAGGAAATTAAAACATGAAGAAAGAATCCAAGTCAGAAGTGATCCCTAGCAGGTACATCATTTCCCTGACTAGCTTTTAATAATCCTGCACAACACTCAACAGTAGCATTTTGTCTCCCATTTCCTGGTATCATCTGGAGTTGGACTCTAAATAAGGGGGGGACACAACACAAACACATTGGAAGACACAGTCATCATCACTTCTCTGCCCAACCCTGAAGCAACCGCTCCACACTGGCTCTCCTTCCACTTTTACAGTTCTGTACTTTCATCTCAAACAGCAGGAGATTGTGACTGGTGGGGTACCAACTCCAGACTCAGTACTTCCACCAGCATCCATTGGCAAAACTGGTTTGTATTTCAGTCTAACAGGAAAACCATCTCCTCAGCTCCCTCCAAGACAGCAGCCTACTTGAAATGAATTTCTGTTTGTTTGTTAGAGCTCTCAAGGTGGATGTCTAGTTCACCCTTCAAGTTAATCAGAGTATTCAGACCCCAAAATCTGGTGGGTTTTCCAAATTTTCCATCATTCCCCCTACTCAGGAATCCCCTCCGCACTCATAAAATGATTTTTTTTTTTTACTTAATTTCTCAAATCTTACTTTCATACTCCTCCGCAAAACATTTAGATGCTTAGTTCCATTATGTTTTTTTTAATCCTGCTACAGTTAAACAAAATATTTTCATGAAATAAAAACACATTTGATTATGAAATCTGCAATTTTAATTAAAATCTTCGCTCCCGATCTACTCTTGAACCAAGCCAAAGCTGTTGTTTGTTCATGCTTGAACGATGCTTTTATTTACCATGAATAAAAGGAGAATTATCTAATACCACGTACATGGAGTCATAAATTGATTTTTTTTTTATTAATATCTAATTAAAACCAAACAGACCCATCTCTGAAAAAAAAAATAATAGTGTAGGGAGCAGAAAACCTTGTTCATGGGAATTTCTTACATGTCAACTCACTCTAGCTCTGGGTAACGACACTAGATCCTTCCTCTTCTGCTGGTAAAAGGATGCAACACTGTTGACAGAGCACTTTAGCCAGACAGTTTCTTCCAGGGAACACTAATTTATAACAAGATTAGTTATTTTAGATAGAAAGAGCCTATAGCCAAAAACAAGGAGTAAACATTTTAAATCTCAAACACTCATAAAAATGAAAGCCATCAATGATAACCTTCCCTATTTCTGGCAGGCGACCAGGCATCAAGCTGAAGGTGAACAAGCCTCAGGTACCTCCAAGATCCCTCCCTCCCCAGCACTGTCACCTGACAGGGGCACGTGTGAAAACAGCATTAAAATCTCATGTCTCACTGAGGATGAAGTCACAGTTTAAATGAAAAGTGAATACTAAAAGTCTTCATTGGAGTACACATGACTTCTCCATCAAGAGACTCAAAGGGGAGCATCAGCACTTAGAAGCAGCCAGCATTCGAGATCAATACTGTGTAATAAAAACCAGATGCACATGAAAAATGAACGTTTCCAGTTGTAATCAAAATCACAGAAGAGGTTATTTAACCTCAAAAGGAGGCTCTCTTTTTCAAAGCAGGAGCATACATACCAGTTTGGTGGGGTAAATGCCTTGTCAGCATGCCCTCAGGTGGGATGCAGTGCTGGGGGTGTGATCCCAACCCAATTCTGGGATAACTGGGCTGATCCAGAAACATTAGGTAGACAAAGTTTTTAAGAGGCTAGGATGCAACTGCTTCACTGCTCTTCTGGATGGAGCCTGAGAAACACCTGAATTAATCCACAGGATCATTTCTCTCTCTCATATTCATGTAAGAGTCCGCTTTGAAACGCTCAGTCCCCGAGCCTCTTTTTGCCAAATGTAAATACACAACAATTTTTTTTCAACAATTAAGATCTCCCAAAGGAAGTCACTATATTTTAAAAAGTGACAAGAACAATCTTAATTATAGCTCTGTTAACACATTATGATAATGAGCACTTATTCTTTATCAGACATTTTTTTAAAAAATATTGTTGTTCTGAATTATACAAAGACTGGTCTGAAGAACAAGGATCTTTGTCTCCTGCTGCCAGAAGAAACAGCATTTCCTGAGGCCTGTTTCTGCCTTCAACTAACAGTTTTGATTTTGGCTTTAGAAAAATAACTGCATGTCCTCTGCTGGAGGAAAAAAAAAAGAGAAGTTCCCCCTCTTCCCCCTCTCCCAGATGCTCAGAGGAGAGCAGCATCACCCTCTGTAATAACACTGTGTTTCACTAGCCTTCAGGAATAAAAAATAAAAACCAAAACCACTAAACCTCTGGCTCTCCTTGTTCAGGTAAACAACGGGAGATTATTACAGAGTTAATACTTGTTTTTGTTCATATTCCTCTTCCTCCTTTTCACCTCCCCTTGGAGCCCCAGACTAGAATTACAGCCCAACAATAGCCCAATTGTCGCCCCCGGCAGCGACTTCCATCCAAACAATAGATCTTTCCCTTTTCTCTCCACCCAAAGTAAAATTAATAAGGAAAAAAATTCTCTGATTACAGGGCAAAGGAAAACATTTTAAGGGGGAAGACAGAGACCCGTGTATATACCATGGGATTCTGAGCTTCCTTTGCACAGAAGAATTTGCTTTGCCTTTCCCAGGCTCCTTTGTATCCCACAGCCCCTCCTTTGCAGGGGAAGAGATGGGGAGGAAGGTTATGCGCTCCGGCATGAATGGCATTTCCTAAGAAGGTCATTTCAACCACTACACTGGGGTCCTTTCTTTAAGGAGCCTCACTCATTCTTACAAACATCAGAAGCAGAGCTGTGAACCCCCTGTTTATTTCCACACCCTGATAACCTGCAAGCACACGTGCCTGCCCTCCGGAACGGAGCTCACGGGAATTCATGCTACGAGGAGAAAACCAGACTGGATGGACAAAGCAAACATTTTTCTTTTTTTTTGTAGTGAAAAGGGTGTTTACATATAGGAACAAATATGTTTTATTTCCCACTTTCCAGATGGAAGAATACATGCTACTGCACTGCAAATATTTCGGTAACGTGTGCCAAAAGCCAAAAATGAAGAGAGAAGACCCTCCTTTTGAAAGAGGAACAAAATCCCCACCTATTTACAGCCACGGCTGCAAGAAGTCCAGCATTAGGCTCATCGTTTGCTTCCATCTGCTAAGAAGCCCAACATTTATTTCAGAAACAAAGCGATAGGCGATAACAAACAGTCAAAGCTGCTCTCCAAAGAAGTTCTCACGTATTTCAGGAATTTTCTTGTGCTCTGCCGAGTATCTGCCCCTCACAGGGCTCTACCACAGCAACCAGGGCAACATCTGTTGGTTGTGGGGTGACAAGAGAGGAAACAGGATATTTTGTGATTTTGCAGTAAATGCAGAAGCTGCCCCACGTGGAATTCACACTGATATTAATTTCAGCTTCTGCCTGCCTAGTATTTACTCATGCGACAGCTAGTTAAAAGCTCTTTCTAAGTGCCTTTAAGTATGTGAGATTTGTCTCCACTAATCAAGGTTTATTCTCCTTCAGGTTTAAGTACTTACTAAATCACTCCTCTCAGTAGTTCTGACATCTGATTTCTCCTCACTGAAACTATTAAAAAAGGTTCTGTCATCTGGCTATTGCAACTGGGAACATTTAGAAAAGTAGATTTGATTTCAGTCAGAAAATCTTGTTGATTTTCAGTGAGAAAATAAAAATACTGAAAAGAAAAACCTTCACTATGCCCATGCACAGAGGCTGCCTTGCCAGCAAGGCTCCCACATGAGTTCAAGTCCCCGTCCCAGTCCTGAGGGAGCACATTTACTTAAAGTTTGAGTTTGAATAGAAACTTGCAGCTCACCAGGGACACGTCCACCTCCACCCAAAGGAACCTCCAGGAGCCACCTGGGGATCGGGGCAGAATTTTTTCATCTGGCTTCACAGGCTCTCAGAGAAATGGTGCCCAACGCCAGAAACTCAACCAGATCATACGTAATGATATTCTGTGGGAAAACACAGCTCCTTATTTGTAAGGGATAATGTGATTGTAAGATATAAAGTAACTGAAGAGGAAAAAGCTACCGCTTGCTGATACAGTCTTTTTTTACTGCTCAGAGTGTCAAAACAATCAGAGAAGGAAATCTGGGGAGATGGGGGAAAGGAGAGGTTCTTGCTTTGGATATCCCATCTTGACAGGTCCTTGTAATTATTGACTCTTGATTCAGAACAAGACAGTCCCCGTTTTGCAGAGAAAGGAATAACAGGCCTACAACAGCCACAGTTTACTGGAAAAGCTGTACTTGTTCTTTTACACAGGAGATGGAATATAGTGGATATGGCAATTGTTTCAACAGAAGGTAAGATCTCTGCCGGCCTGGAACCGCTGTGAGTCTCTCAGAGGCTGCCCTCATATCCCTTTTCAAGCATGTTTTACCTCCTCTCTTCAAGCAATTTTCTCCAGTGACACATAAAACCTGAAGCTGTGATTTAGGTCCTAAAGTTTTGAGGAAAGGGTCCATTTTAAAAATGCCAGAGCCGTGCTGTACCAAGGACCAGCAGGTATACTCACTGTACAGGAATTCCTCAGCCTTCCTGAAAACTCCGTGTCCACCAGAAAAACATTTTAACAGGCGGAGATGATGTTTTTGTGGAAAGAATCAACACTGACATTGTTACTTACACTCCTTAAGGAGGATTTACTAACATTTCCTTGCTTCATTTCCTTTTGGGTTTATGTTTAAAGGCAAATATTTTGTTTATAGTGAAGCGAGCACACATCCAGCTGATCTGTCTCAGAGCACTTCCTGAGAGCTCGCTCGGCAGAGCTCCCGGGGCTGCCAAGGGCTGCCCCACGCCAAGGCCGATAACCAGGGTACGGCCCTGGGAGCTGCAGCATCGGAAAACAAACCACGCCAGCTCTTCTTCTTTCTCCAACAAGGCATTTATGAGGTGAAGATGTCATGCAGAAGTCCAATATCTGCAACAGCTCATAAATAAACGCGCAGTTTGCCACTTCTCTCACAGGCAAAGTAAAAAGAAGGAAAAAAAAACAACAAACAAACAACAAACACCCTACCGTCCTTTGTTTATGTAAGCAAATTTAAAATTCACTTCGAACTCCATTGCATTTTATGGTTGTGAATAATCCTCACCTGTCTGTCCTTTCCATACTTGTGACTCTAAAAGAACATATAAGAAAACAGCATTCCTACAGTTTTCTAGAGCTTAACCTTCACTGCCAGCCTCTCTAACTTGCCAAGAAAGGAGCAGGCATGTACATGAAACACTACGACTACTCAGTGTCTCTCAGAGTATTTGCCCATGAGAAAGGGATTTTGCTTGTAATTCAGTCTTATACTTTCTGGCATAGGTTGGAACTACATCCCATAAAGGAGTGCACAAAAAGCAGATTAAATTCAATTGCTATGATGATTAGCTATGGTATCTCTCAAGAAGTTGTTCAAGTCTTTTAAGAGGCTGACCATCCAGTGCATTTCCTAACTAATATCTGCAATTCTGCAGTCAAGCAAAATGCATGGACTTCTCCTGTAGGGAGGTTAGAAAAGGAAACTGAAGCACAAACACAGAGGCACTTGCCCAAGATGCCCACAGACCCCAGAGTGTTCCCAATCCCCTACATCCATTCCACAAAATCTTTACATGGAAACCATCTTGGGTGACTTGTGGAAGTCTGAAAAAAGCAATTGTAAACCATGTGAATCATGCCTTCAGCAGACAGGATATCTTTAACTATTCTCTGAAGCTTCACTCAATCTTTTACCATCTACTGTAGCCACCCTAAGCTCATGGAGCATGTGAAAACAGAAAAAACGAGGTATGGTAGAGCAAAAGAATACCATTTATGACAAACCTTGAGAAGCCTTAGCCTGGCTCTCACAAGAGGGAGGAAAGATAGAAATAAACCATATCCTCTTCTGTACAATATCATTAATATTCTGGAAGGTGGTATGGAAGGGTTGCTTTTAAAACTGCTGAAAATAGCATATTCTGATTATATCTTGCAGCTAGTAAGTGTTCAGAGTAAAGTCATGGCCAGCTCCTCCCTGTCTTTACTGATAACCCTTTTTGTGCACAAACTTCCAGGTAGCCCTCAGAATCTTAAGAGGAATCCCTCAACAAGAAGTTGACTCCAAAGGTCACTGAAAGCAGGGACATTTCCCAACAAAGCTTAATGGGTCTCGATCCAGCTGGACAGAGGCTGGATGCTGACCCGAGACACACATCCTGCATGTATGCAAACAAAGTCTTTGCTAAAGTGCACAAAGAAAGCAAAAGAAGGCAAGGTGCTAAAGAAGGGAAAAAGGAAAGATAGCTATTAAATATATCCATCACAGTAGTACATTTGGCTCACGTGCAACACAGTCTATAACAACCTTCCTTCCACTTCTGTCAAGTTACAGCCACCTCAGTTTCTAGGCTAGAGCATGGATCACCTCTAATTCTCACCGCTAAAGCATCTTCTTTATACACCTCCATCTTTATACACCTCCAAGAAAAGTAGCAGTGAGGAAGAAGTGACCAGGAAACCCCGGGCATCACCTAAGTCCCCAACCCCTGAATCTCCTTCCTGCCTCACGCTTAGTGCACTTACAATTTCTAGCAGTCTGCTAGGGCAGCTCCGATTCCTCACTCTGGTTCATTTAAGGACCTTAATTGTTTGTTTTGGCTCCAACTAGCAACCATGTTTATGAAAAACAGGTTACGCTTTTGGCACCAAATTGTTTTCAAAAAACCTCAGCCTTTGAAATACTGCCTTACAAAAAAAATTGTTTTTCTACCTTTAGACCCTGCATCATAACTTGGTCTAAAAGATTCTAAGCTGAGACGCAACACGTGATGTTTCAGAGAAATCTAAAGTTATTATTTCTAAATAAAAACTCCTATCCCACATGACCATTCGTGGTTTTCAAATTTTCGTGGTATATTTGCATAAATAAGGTGGACTTGTACTCTTTAAGTACCTCTAAGCGGATGCTAACCTTTACAAGGCTTTAATTCAAAGAAACCTTCCTGCTGCCTCCTTGCCCCCACTGTACCCCTACTAAACACTGTACAAGGCAGTTCTGCAAAACAAAAATCTCACGAGTCCAAAACTGGCCACAAGAGTTTACACTCACATTTGAATTTATAAAAGCAGATTTCACTCCACAGTCAACAGCCTCTAATGCCAGAAATAAATATCTAAAATCATGACCCAGAGTGAGAACTTATCATTCAAGGGCTGATCATGCTCCCAATGAAGGCACGTGTACAAATACAGTAGGAAATCCTGAGTACAGGTCTGGCACTTCCTTTTTTACTTCGTTAAAAAGCTGGTTTTGTTATTTTTTTATTATAGCTTATTAGTTTTCTCCAGTATTTTAATAGTCTCAGTATTTCGAAAATTAATTTGGATGTAGTGGAAGGGAATCGACTGGGTCGGTTTTCTCCTGAAAGTATACTCAGAAATGAGATGGCTGAAAGTCTCAATGCTGTAAAATTACCAAAAGCCTGTATTAAGAAAGAAATACCAACTTTTCCACCAAAAAAAAAAGGTGAAAACAGACTATCAACACAGTCTCACTGAGCGATACTAAGATCATAAGTGGCCTGGTGTCATTTCTTGTCCATTTGAAATAGTTTTGGTCTCCGGCATGATCATATCCAGGAAGAAATTTCCAACAGACTAATGTCAATACAGGCACTCTCTTTTAGGGTCATAATTGGTACACGATATAAGATTTAAAAGTCACAAAATGTTCCAAAACAGCCTGGAGTCACTAGGATGGTGCTCTCTTGGGACAAAAAAAAAAAAAAAACACCACCACCAAAAACACAAACAAAAACCATTCTCATAGGGAAAGTTCTTTCCCCAATTGAAAGACAATCTAGTGTTGCAATTTTTACTACGTTTGAACATGAAGTGAACTACTATTCACAAGGCATCTTATTCTTCTACCATTACATACAGGAGGTGGTAGAGTAATACCTGGAGTCACTAGGATGGTGCTCTCTTGGGAAAAAAAAAAAAAAAAACAACACCCTCCAATATCCTTCAGAGTCTACTTTCCAGAGAAACAAACTGAATTAAAGCAGCCATCGTCCCTCTACAGGCAAGCAGCTCAAAGTGCAACACCAGAATGAAACGCAGGCTAAAAAAAGAAGTACACACTTTGAACAGAAACTGGCTGTTTGTCATCTATACTGAAGGATACACTTTAATTATCCATTTGCACAGCACCAGAAGAATTAAAAGGGAGGGGGGCAAGGGGGAAGGAAGAGAGGGAACCAACAATCAGCATCTTGAAGAAAGCCATTAAAAAAAAGCCCTCCCATCGCACAGTGGCATCAGGGAGCGTGCTCGGGGTGCTTTCAAATAAGCATCAGATACAGATTTGAACTCTGGACCATAAAAGCCATGCGTCCTGTGTCTCTTGAAGGAATCAGAACTTATCCGGAGACCACAGGACTCCCGACGGAGCGTTTTATACCCTATGGAAAGGCAAAGTTTGGTGAGAGGACAGCCCAGCTATCCCGTAGCACTCAGCTGGGACACCAAGCGCTTGGGGAACGTCTGCAGAGCTGTCACTGCAGCTGCCAGCAACAGAGAAGTGGGAAAGAGGAAGGAGAGAACAAAAAGCACAAATATATCCAAGCCCTTTTGGTAACTCTGTCTATCAATTTAAATTTAATATCAGCTTACTCAGAAGTGAAGTCCAACCTCAGAATACAGCTTTGGTCAAATTACTGACATATAAAATTAAAGCTCGTGCAATATGCTAGAAGACTCTGATGGAAAGACGTATGATTTCAACTCCTGCACTAGTGTCAGCCAACGTTTTCTAACCAACTGCTTACAGTTAGATCCCCAGCTCCTTTATCTGGCCTCTTAAACGATGCCAGTCCTTATTTTAAAAGGAGAAAAATCTCACCACCACCCCGTTCTTCTACTAAAGCATCGTTGCTGGCAAAGAAGGGACTGCTCATGGTGCAGTGCACAAGCTGGAGTGGAAAGGATGTCCAAGCCATCTGGAAAAAACAGAGTCATCTCCACCTACCAGTTGGGCAAACACCAGATCCCCTAACCTTGATGCTACAGCAGGAAATCTTCACTCTACAAATCACCACGTTTAACTCTTAAGAGAGAATTGTGCTATCAAGTGAGTCAGCACAAGTAAAACACAGCAGTGACAGTTCAGAAATTCCTGATGCACGACCCAAAAAGCAGATCTAACATCAGACTATGGACTTGGAGCACTGCTGACATGCTCTCCAGTTCACGTTACTCATAAATCCAACACAGGAACATAAAACTGTATTAAAGGACCTCAACAGCTTTGTACAAATTCAGCACTTTAACATCTCAGCAGTTTTACTTTACAAATAAGCCATTTCCTATGTCAAATTACTATTTCTATTACCACAAACAGTCGGAAGAACTGTTGACTGTCTACAATTGCAAAACACAACGAGGGAGCAAGAATACACTACGGCTGGGCCACAACGGCTGCTGTATATCACACCTCTTCCAATAACCCTATCTGGAGTCTTTGTGCTGGCAAGCTCAGCCCCACAAACATCCCCAACTTGTGTTACAATAGAAAAATTACCATTTTAACACATCAGGAATGACTTAGAGTCACACTTGCGCGTAGCAAAAAGACCATTACGTCTAGTCTCCAGTTTTCAACTCAGCTACATAAGACTTGCCCAGAATTAGACAGGCTAAAAATGGAAACACTTAAGCTGTGCTGGTTTTGCTTTCAAATAACAAGTGTTCCTCTAGGAAACCACGTATGGGAGATGCCCTACAAATTAAGTTTAAAAAAAAAAAAAATTAGTTGGGTTTTTTTCAACACTATGAAGAGTAGCTGTCCAATACAGAAAGCTGCTACTTCTCTGTTTAAAGGGGACTCAGATCCATTTGGGCTTCATCATCCTTGTTATAGATGCCAGTTTTAGAATATATTGATAGCTATAAAATATGGTAAATATCTTCCTAGGCTCAGCGTCAATGCTGCTAAACCATGCCCAGATGAAGTTAAATGCATAATTTTAATTGTTTTTCTAAAGCATTTTATTCTGATGTCAATACTTGTCACTACAAGTGACAAGGGTCCTTTACAAGAAAAGACAAAAACTATGAAAAAGACTGAAATCTTAGATCTTCTCTCCTATTGGCCTAATGATACAGGAGTTCTCCATTGAACTGGCATGGAAGAAAAAAAATAAATTCAAAGATGCCTTTTGATTATGTTATTGCACGAGGAAAATAAAAATCTTTAATTTGGGTCGTGATATGAACAACCAGAGGACACGCAGGCTGCTTCACTGCTTACCTTCCTGCCTGCAGCAACTCTGCCTTACCAGCCACTTGCCACGGGCCAGGAGGAATCAACTGCTCACAGCCTTTCACCTTGAGATTTCTCAGTTTATAAAGACAACACACTTCTTTCTGCCTTCTCAGGAAAGTGATCCAAAACACAATCTTAACACCACCTTTGTACTGCTTCCAGAGCGTCCTGCTTAACTCTCATTCCAGCAATAGTTTTAGGCATCCCAAATTGGGTCACATGGCTACCCTTAAAGTTGATCAAACATCTCTTGTATGTGCCACGTGAAATCCAACGTAGACTAAAATAGGAAAGACATTCCAATACCTTGACTGGAAAAAAATTACCTACCCCTGAAAACCTAAAACTATCAGCATCCCTTGACGTGACTTCTCCTTGTCCCAAATGCAGACAAAACCTTCACCACAAAAGCTATAGTCTTCCTTACTCCTCCCCTCCTCTTCTTCACCATTTATGTTTATGCTGAGAAATTAAAAAATAATATTAGAAATAATAACATGGGACCCTGCCTATCCTCTAAGATAAGCTTTTATTATAGATTTGTTTGCTCACATCTTTCTTCTGTGGCTGGTGCCAATGATGTCCTTACACAGCATAATATTTTTTTTCTTCCTTATTCCCCTCTTTTTCTTTTTTTTTTTTTAAAGCTACCACAAATTGTACACGCAGTCATTGTTTTGAGTATCAGAGGGGGTGCCTCAGCTCTCTGGTTTGAAAACTTATTAAATTTCATTCCGAAATAATAAACAGGTCTTAGAGCATCCAACAGCTTGAGCCACCAAAATGCTCAATTCAGCCTCTGCTAAACTGGAGAGGAGGAAACAGAAATAACGTGAGTAATGTGGAGCTCATCTATGAGATTTGCTAATGAAAAATAAAACTCAACTGTTTAGCACAAAATAGGTAAGGAAATAAGGATGGGGCACCATAAGTATCAAAAGTAGAGAACACACACCAACACGTATTCCACCCAGCACAGGCAGGGCAGAACAGCAAGTGCTGTTAAAAGAAAAATAAAAAAATTTAAAGAAATCAGTTTGCCTGCTCTCGTCATGTGTTCCATGAAAGAGCCGCAGGAGCTCCCACAAGGCTCCCCAGCCTTGGGAACCTTCTGCATCTCATGAACCGCGGGAGTGATGAATCGTGTTTTGTGCGCGCTTCACTCTCAAATAATAAACTTCAAAAGGCTCGGTCCCCGGCAGCTCCCGGTGGTGAGAAAGGGACAACTGGCGAGAAGGGGCTGCAGCTCTTGTTCTGTGGGCACAGGGGCTGCCAGGCGTGTGACATCACCCCTCCCCATTGGCTGCCACTGACATCATTTTATTATTCAGCTTCATGTTTGCATTTCAGCTTCCCCCCTTTCAGGGACCTCCAGACCTCACACAGCTCCGCAGGGCTGCGAGGAGCACGGCAGCACGTCGGAGCCCAGCCCTGCCTTCCCCACCTTGGGGCTTCCCTCCACAAAGGCAGCAGCAAAACGGGAGAGATTTCTTCTCTTTTTAGCTCAGTTCCCTATTTTCGGTTGGGTTTCTGAGCTGGGGAGAGGGGACAGCGTGAGGAGGATAAGCAGGGGTCACAGGCTTATAGCAAGGCAGCAGGAGTTAAGCAAAACTCTAAGAAATTTGTTGCAAAAAAAAAAAGACCTGAAGGCTGGAAAATAGAAAACATATGAAAAGTAACAACAGAGAGGCACTTAACACCCGTGCACATTCTACACGGACACACATGTATGAAGAAAGAGCACAAGCAGGACAAATTCCTCTGGGGACCGCTCAAGAGCACCCCAACATCCTCCATCCTCCTCAGCATCCGTGAGGGACCCGACACAAAGTCGGGTACCACCCCCCGTTTGCCCCCCGCCACCGCGAAGCCGCCTTTGTTCCAGCTCAACATCCTGCTTCCCCCGGCGCGCTCGCCCCTTCTGAACTCGGACGCCTGAAACCTGAGACGAAAGAATGTTAATTTCTCCAGTGATTTTATAAAAGCACAGAATGAAAGTAACCCGATATTTTCCCCATCTTGAAAAATATTATTTTATAGCGCATACAACCGTAGGAAAATATATCTGGTCTACAACGAGCCTCTGGAAAAATAAACTGAAAAATGGGCTGCTCTGCCCCCATGTACCTACTGAACTGTACAGTTTAGTACCTAAAGTAAAACTGGTAGTAGAACTACAATGTGTGTGTATTCATATATACAACTGCGTATAGGTGTACATGTGTACATGTGTGTGTACAATGTGTACATTCATATAGGTGTACATGTGTGTGTACAATGTGTACATTCATGTGTGTACATGAATTATTCACGTCCACACAAACACAGATCAATCAGGCAGAAGATCAGTTTCAAGTGAGTTAAAAATACATTAGTTAATGCCCAGTTCGAGTCTGTAACACAGTTTTATGAACAATTTAAACAAAAATCAATTAGGAAAATCATGGGACTAACTTTCAGACAGGCTGCAGTGCTACCCTAACACATCCTACGAAGAAAAGCTTTGAAGGGTAGTACCATAAGCCACTACATAAATTCCAGCCAACATAACTCCAGTTCTACCTAAATTCACATCCAGCATCACCAGCCTAATCATTTTTACATGTTATGATGCCTCTATTTCCTCTATATTAAGAGAACATGAGGACTTCAAGACCCTAAATCAAAGTGTTGAGTGTTACTTTAAAAAGTATCCCCAGAATCACTTTTAAGACTGTGCCTTAATAGTTTAAGTTTTAATAGATACTGCTTCCTACCTCAGCACATTTTACTAAGACAGTAATTCAGCCTTCCTTAGACACAAGGGAACTGAGTGCTTTTAAGTGCAAATGAAATAAAAAATACTATAAAAGTGTTCTAGCTTCAACTTCTAGACAGTAAGAAGGTGGAGGGAAAAACACTGGTGAAACTGAGCAAATCCAGAAGTGATCATTTTCTTTTGTTTACCTTGTGTGGATCGGAATATAGTATTTCATAGGGGTGTTTTCCACCAACCGTAATCTCAGCGATCAAAGTTTCCTCGCTGCTATGTGAGAAATGACGTTAAAAAGCAGAATCTGCTCTTATCAACACATGTCAATTGGGGTTAACAGGCTAAACCCTACATGCAGCAGGGACAACACAGGTAGAGTTTAGTGTGTCTGATCTTCTGCAGCAGACACCAGACAGCTGCTAGAAGATAGATGTGCTCTTTGCCACTATCACATGGGAATGCTTAGAGCACCACGGCGAGCCTTCTGGCTCAGCAAGCTTTTCCTGACTTCAGCAAAACAGGCTGCGATCGTTAAGCAGGACCTGAAACATAACAATCTCTTCATTTATCACACGCTTTACAGAATGCTCTAAAAACCCAAGTGATCCGTTTTACACAAAGCAATGCATTTTCATCACTCATGAGAACACACACTCCTCCTCCCTATGTCTCACCAAGAACAATCCCAGCGCTATCCGACACCACACCTGAGCATACCTTGCAGCTTTGGGAAAAGGTCCTACAGTTTCCACTGAGATGGCACTTCTTTAGCTCCTTTGGCAAAGGGAAAACACTTACTGCCTGATCCGATACAAATTTTCCTAAGATCAATTAAGTTGAGTTGCCCTCACTCCGATTTGGGCTATGAGACTGCAGAAGTTTCCAAACCTTTCCTGCTAATGACCACAGTTCCCAAATGAAGCTTCGTAACATTCCCTCAACCAACCAATTAGAAGTATCAGCCTAAAAATGATTCAAAGAGGAGGGCTGGAGGAGTCACTGCTGCAAGAGGACTCTTCCACCACATGCCAGAGGCAACAACAAGCAAGACAAGGCATTACGAGACACGTCCTACAGACAGATAGATCAAAAACGAGTACGTAGGTACCCAAATCCACCAGCTAAAGTATCTCCCTAAAGTACACATGAGGCAAGGTGCCACAATTCATGTGATGAAATAATACTGATAAGCATCAGTCTCAGGAAGATGTCTTTTGGAAACCATGTTACAGCATCCCATCAGTCACCTCTAATGGAGTTTCTCAAGTCAAAGAAACCTAGAAGGACCACTTGGCCTTCAGGAACAGGTTCTGAGATTTATTCAGCACAGAACTGCCATGAAGTGACAGGTGTTACAAGCATTGGGTATTTACTCATTACTTTTAGTATCTTCTAGTTCACTTCGCTTTTGCAAGTGTGTAAACACTTAATTAATAGGATTATTTCTAACCTGTACCCCTGATGCCTTCTATGTCACCTGCAGAGAGGGCCCCAAGCTGAGAAAAACTGGTTCAAGTCATGTCATTTATTTTGAGCCTCTCCATCAAGATCATCTTCTTCTGGATCCTCCCTAGCTCCCTGCTTCTCTCACTCCACCTACACTTCTAGGCAAAAAACGAGGAAGATCTAACATTTCCAAATGCTACCACTGTAAAACATACTAGACAAAAGTGCGAAGGACGTGAACCAAATCCCTAGAAGGAACTTGTGGGTATCTTTTATTTATGACACCGAATGAAGTTCTGTAGAATTGAAGGCGGGGGGGGACATGGGGGTGTTTTAATAACCTGTTTTTCCACTGCAGCACAGACAACAGGCACGGGCACTCTCTGCTGTTTAAAAAAAATTTGGAACAACTGGACAGGAAGAACAAAAGGAAGAAAGACTGCTTCCAAACAAGATGAGAGGTAAATTCAAGTTTCCCCCCACCCACCTTCCACAAAAAAACATCAAATATTTTCTTTCATAAATAATTGCAATAGGATGCCATAGCCTTTTCCGAGCAAACAATAGGGAGATTGTGTAATGTTTTGCCCCAGGCAGGGCCCGGGGGGAGGGGGGGGGACACAAAGGGCGGCTTTCAGGGCTTGGGGCCTCTCGCTCCCGCTCCGCCGGCATCGCTCCCTTCCTACTCCTTCGCCTTCCCATGCTGTCCCTCCGCTGGGACATCGAAGTGGCAGCCCTGGGAGGGCTTCTGCTAAAAAAAGAAAATTTAAAAAAAAAGGAAAAAGAAAAAACACCCAAAAAAATCCCCACCCCCCCAAAAAATCCCAAACCAAACAAGCAAAAGCTCATTTTAAAGCCCCTCGGGCCCTGCCACCGACCTCAGAGGGATCAACATTTCTTATTTCCCCAGAAGGGGACCCAACGTGACCTCCGTGGGACCGATTTGGGGTGCTGGTGACCCACAGCAGCCGTCGGCGGGCACCCCCTTTGGCACATCCGCCCCATCCCGCTCCTCTCCCAGCTCAACAAGTGGCCTCTGAACCAGGGCGGCCTCTTACTGTTTTGAAGATAAAAGCTGTCTAAGGGCAGCCACTACAGGCCAGGCAGGGCCGTTCCCCGGGTATTAAAAGAAAACAATGGAAAAAAATAAAAAGAAAAAAAAAAATCTTTTCTGCCTATAAGGTGTTTTGAGTCACCCATTTGAGTTGGGAAACCTGAGAGCTGTAATTCCCAGCTCTCTGTGATTCACCAACCTCCCTCCTTCACGTCAGGAATGAGAAAACAACCCGCCCCAGCAACATCAAAGGAGCACCAGTGCTCCCCAGTACCCGGCCAGCCAGCGCAGGCACTCCTGCCCGCCTTTCATGTCCCGGGCAATGCCGCCGTACGCGGCTGGAGATGAACCCAAACCCCAGCTACAGCTCCCGGGGGTCCAGGAAAAACACTTCTTCCAAGCAGATTATTTAGCTGGTTACCCCACTTCATAAATAAGCACATTCAAAAATGTTATTTACTTTTATACATACATATATATATACACACACACATATATACATATTATATATATAGTCATCTACATCAGGAAGTACTCAGGCTGGGAAAAGACCAAGCCAGAGTAACAGGAATGCCCAACCCTGCCTGAAATATGCATTAATTCTACGTAGCAGCCCGTACTAGTACCATCTTAGCACTGTAATCTCCCCTAAGCCAAATGTTTACCATAGTACACTATTTATATATAACATATTATTCTGTGTAAACCGAATGTAATAGCATTAAGTCAGCTATGATGCCAAACAGACTGGTCTTCACAACAGAAGAAAGCGGAGCACGCGTGGCCAGTTGCAAGAGCACAGATAGTTAGGGCAAGTTTGCAATAGATCAGGTTATTTTGTTTAGGTTTTTTTTTTCTTTTTTTTAAGTGTGGATCAAAAAGACTGCAAGAAATGCATCAGTGCAGGTAAACTGATCTGAACTACACTTCAAAACACCCACCACACGAGGCATAAAGAAAACAACAGACAGGTGCTAGCCACAGCAATTAAACCAAATTTATGACAAATTTATGCAAAATGCCGCCTGCTTCAAAACCTGCCGGAAAAAAACAGAATAAAAATATATGGTCCAAAAACTTTCCAAGATGCATCTACAGATGGAGACACTGCCTGTTTTTCTATAGGATAAGGCATAAAGAGGAATACAGAAAATGGGAAAAAGCTAATGGAGCAGAACCACCTTATCATTGACCTTACCTGATCATGCTGTTAAAAACATGCTTTGTGACGTGACAGCCTATTTGAAAGATGTTCTCCTTTTCTACAAGAGGAGAGTTTAAGCCACTCGACAGCCACAGAGCACACCCGAGCCTCTGAAGGCTGAAGTGTCCCTCCCTGCCCTGTGTCAGAGCAGCCTGGCTTCACCTCTGCCAGCCCCAGTGCAGCAGCACCGGCTCCTCTGCACCCCTCATCCCTCTGGAGATCCTCCAACTCCAGGACACATCCACTCCGTGACCCCTTGGCACATCCACTTACCATTTGTTGAAAGTTTGGATGTCCCTACCAAGTAACTAATAGAGACTCAACCAAACTTCAAGAAATAATTTTTTAAAAAATTAAATTTCATTAAGTTCTCCATAAAGGCACCTTTTTTTTTTTTTGGTCATGTGTTTCCCTCAGCTCTCTACACATATATGTCTATTTTTAACTTCAGACTCATTACTGGTAATTTGCGGAGAGATTTAAGCCCCCACCCATCAGCTGAGTACTAACATGTTGCCACAATACATACGCAGAAGGGCTTAGTCTGGGGTGACAGTGATTCTCTGTGTTTCCCTTCTCCCAGGTAACAGAAGGTTCTGGCTGAAGTTGGGACATTGATAGATTATTTGACAGATACAGCAACGTCACGTATACCTTACTCAGAGTGAAAAAAACGGATAAAAATCAGTGCTTCCCAAAGGACTCTGCAGGTAATGAGTTTAGTTCAAAACTGTTTTAGAAATTCATTCCACAAACTACTTCCACCGACCTCTGTCGGGACAAGCTCCAGCCTGGGCTCAGTAAATCCCTTGACAAATTATTAACGAAGCAGACCTCTACATTTATACCTATTTCTACTGCTTTTTCACGTGTGTATTACACCTTGAAAAATATTCATGAAAACCACGAACACTCGAAGTAAAGCATTTAGTTCACAAAACACTTAGTTTCTAATACCAGATCTCACACTTCTTAAAATCTGTTATCCAGAGACCCAAACTGCAATATTTAGATGCAAGGCACATCTTACACCACCTTGTTCAGCACAGGATTTCAATCCTTTAACTGTAAGGCTAAATGTGTGCTCTTCTTGACTAGTGGGAGTCTGGGCTTTACAAGGCATCTTATCGTGAGAAAAGGCTCTCTCAAGATTCCCAAACCCAATTTCTAAACCAAAAAGATTCAGATAAGTATCTGAGCATTTGCAATGCTTATCTGCTAGCTCCTCTTCTCTCCATTTCTGCCTTGATGTTTTGTAGGCCTCCACAACGAATGTTTGCCTAAACTCTAAAGAGAATTTCATATGGTTATGCAAGTTAAAATTCCTCCACGCATGCAGGTAATTTAGAGGGAAATCTCCAGAGTTTTTCTGAAGAATGTAGAAATCACATTTGCCTTCTTTACATGAGGTGCAGCCGTCTGACAACACTGACAAGCACCTCTTACATACCTGCATGGCCAATGTCGTGGTCTCCATGACGACTGCCGTTAACTTACACGCATAAATTGTCAGAAAAAGATGTCATTTTCCTTTTAACTTAATTTTTAATTCAGCTACGTAAGAGCTAATTTGTTAGCAAGCTTTATTTTTGTGATCCTGTAGGATGAGCTACTTGCCATCACAAGGAGCTTCCCACCATTCTCAGTCAAGCACAGCCCCTTACGTGGCATTGCTTGACCCGGCGACTTTATCTTTCCCTCATGGTCCTGATGTTTTTCCAGCTCATCACTTTTTCCTTTACCAACACAACTCCCCGTTTCCAATAGCAAGGTTAGCCTAGGTCAGGGTCACGTGTTTAAGGCTTATCTAACGTGGAAACCCTGTTTTGCAATGCAAGGTGCATTTTCGTCATGACACAGCGAGGTGCTCTCCTTCAAGAGGCAAGCACCTTGCTCATAAAAACCCTTGGGTACCAAACCAGCAGGAGAGAGCAGCAGCTCCCAGCCGAGCTGCAACACAAGCTCCGCGCTGTGCAAGCCTGGCAACCCGAGGTTTTTAAAACCATTTCAGACCCACAAATACAGCACCAGCTGGGAGAGGGCAGATCGCATGTTTAAGCTTTATAACGAAGTGAGAAGGTAAGATACAGCAACTTCTGCAAAACACCTCCTAATGACAGCCCACACAGCCATTACAGAGGCCAAACATATCAGCTTCCCACTCAGCAAAGCTGCCAGAACTCAACTCAAAGCAAAATTTATATAAACGGAACAAACACTGCCATGTTCTGCTATCACTTGTATCTGCCTTCATTTTGAGAGCAAGTGAATCAAAGGATTTCGGATTACCAAAAGAAGAGGGGAATGTCCTTCCCCACCCTCACCAACAGAACAATCCTTCCGTTACCGTTATCTCAATACTCGAAAGCAGCTCTGCAGCCATAAGGACTTGCAGTGTTTCAAGGCAGTAGTTTCTTATCCTAGAAACAAATCAAAGCACGTAACTGAATGCTCTAAACATGAATTCTCCTCGCTTTCACACCACAAATGCCATCAGCTTCATTAGCATCTTGTTGCCTGTATTTCTCTCATTCCCCCTTATTCTTCAGATCAGAAGATTCTACTGTGAGAATATTAAAACACTAATTGAGGAGCATTAGTATCATACACGGAGATGCCTTTCCAAGATCAAGCTAAATCCCAACAATAAACATATGGTATTACCTCAGCAATTGGCACATGTGGTGACCGCTACCTGGATATTCTTAAGTATTACGTGTAGCAAGGGCTCACTCTCAGGGCTTCTAAAATTTGAGACTGGGAAAGAAAAGTTTCTATCAGCATGAAAATAGGTTGTTTATACACTGGATGTCAGTCCAATGGAAAAGGCTGGTGTATCTAATATTCTTTAGTTTTTGAGGAAGGGACAAGCTTATGGAATTTAGGATTTCCAGATTTCACTCTTAAATTACATGACAACACTGGAGTCAGCAAGTTAGTTCACACTAGTCTCGCACCAAAAATACATAGAAAGATACCAGGATGAAATAAGGAGGGTGGTGCAAATAAAAACAAATGCTCCGTGAATAAAAGCGTTAGACCCAAGAGCCAGCTTCCCCCTTCATTATTTTCAAGAAATTTCTAAGAGGATTTGCAGAGTTAAAGATAAGGACCAGAAGAGAGATAACAGATGGCAATGGAAGGAAAACAGCATGTAATAACTTGATACGGTACATTCAGTTCTCTAGTACATTAGGAGAAATCCAGAGACAACTTCCACGTGCGTGTTGCTTGGTTTCCTATTTATGAACAGTAGCATCATCAAGGGCTTTTCACATAATATTTAGTTTTGTATCTACCAGTTTCTGTTTTAGCACCAAGAAGTGCTATTATTCAGATCCCATCGTCCATACCTTGATTATGTTTTTATAAAGAGGCAGAACCCCAACCATGACTGGAAGAGGGACTACTTGAAGTGACAGAGATGGAGAAAAAGAACCAGCATGAAGGAAACGGTGTATATTGTGCTGTTTTAAGATTTCACAGGCTGCATGTTTAAAGTCTGAGCTTTACTTTGGTTCTCCCCTCTCTGCTGCCAACTGATGTGCACAAGGCGAATGCCTACTAAGCTTTTGTTTACTTCAAATTTTTCAGAATCTATCAAGAGGAGAGACTTTGAGCTGTTCTGCCTCAACAACAACTTGCCACCAGCCTGAGCTCCTCCCAGATCCCACACAGAATCCAGGTGAACCAGAGCTACACCTTTAGCCAGAAACACCTGAGGTAGAAACACAGGGCTCACAAACATCTGACATTGAACACTTTTTGTTTCTGTGTTGAGGTTGGTCTTTTGTTTGGGGGATTTTGTCGGGGTTTTTGTTGTTTTGTTTTTGTGTTTTTCCAAGGCTGCACTTCAGAGCTCTGTGTTTTCTGGGAAAGCAGCAAACAGTCTCCCAGTCCCGCCAAGCAGCCAAAATATCACTGGTCAACAACCTTCTCTGCTATCCCCACAATCATCACTTTTTTTGTTTTGCTTAAATTTCCCAGGCTACGAGCCAAGGCTTTCACAGGCAACGCATTGCCATTAAGGTAAAGGTTTACATTACCAGTCTCACTGCGGGGGTAGAAGCCCTACTGAAAAACAGCTACTTCTGCCTAACCAGTTTGTCCCAGTCCACTCAAAGGAAGAGGTTGGACAACCACGGCAGGCACCCACCACCTCTACTCCTGGACCCTGTGGGTGTTTAGTTCCAGAGCTGGAGGCACAGCAGTAGCTACCCTGAAAAACAGCAGTGAGCAAAGGCAAAAAAAAAAACCCAAAGAGCACATATTGATCCAGGATTACAGGACCACAAAAAAAAAGAAAAGGCTTAGGTCTGTCTGAATCTGCACCCCGAGAGCTGAAATGTGAGGATCTCCCCGTGGCAGGGACACCAACACACACCAAGGCAAAGCTGCTCGCTGTGAACTGCGCCTGTTTGGACTGTGGGGGAAGGAGACAGACAAGGGAGATAAAACTGCCATAAACTTCTGCTGAAAACAAAATTCATTTCTTTCTAAACAGGACTCCTCCAAGACTGTGTTACAGGAGCAAATACCTAAACAGCACTGAAAAACTATGTAAACTGTCCAAGCCAAGGCTGCCAAGGCATTTTGTGCTGCCCTTTCCAATGAGCCTGCTCCGTAGAGTTTAGTCTCTCAGGGAAGTCAGGGTGTTCAAATTATGATAAAAGTCTCTCATCCCTGGCCATGAGATGTCAAGTCTCCAGCACGCAGTTACGATGATCTGAGAAGGACAAACTGCAAGGTTATCATAGCCAGGGCCAGTTTTAACCAAATCAAGTCCCCCCCAGTCGTAAGCAATTACAGTTTTGACCCACATCTCCGCTCATCTTTTTATTTATGGAGAAGGTAGGAGCACGGAGACAAGCTACAGTAGTCTAAAAAGCCAAAACAAGCCAAAGTCAAAACAAAACCAAAAAAAACCCAAACTCTCACAAGCAAATAACATCCAACCCCATCTCCCCCAGCATCTACAGCATGGTCTGTATGTCCATCCCACCAGGGAATGTAGGTGCACTTACCATGGCAGGACAAGCCAGCACCTCCCTAACTGCACTTGTCCTTGCCAAGGTCACTCCAAAAAGCTTTCCAGGCTACTTGGTATAACTCAAGCTGTTGTACAGGATCTGCTCTAAAATAAATATATATATATATTCACACAAACACATATACTTAAGAACTTCTGAGTACAGTGCCAGCTATTTCTCCTGTTTATTATGTTTCTGTTCAACCAGCTGCACCCAGACAAGCTCGGTAAAAAATACAGCTGTGTAGAAATCCCATTAAAGGGAACAGTTACATTTTTAATTACCTCCAAGGCAAAAATTCCAGCACATAAAAACACAGAAGGGCCGTGTTTTGCTTTGGTGGTGGGTTTGGGTTTCTTTGTTTTCCAGGTTTGGGTTTTTCTTTTTTATTTGTTTAAAAAAAGTGCCTAAGTCAGTGGCAATTAAAAAAACAACTGCAGTGGCTTAGAATCAACTAAATCCCAGAACAATCTCACAATAACATCACACGGTATCACCTTATCTATCAGCCCATTGCTGCCGAACCACAGATAAAAAGTTTCTGCCCCAGACATAAATAAGCAAGGGCAAATTTACGTCATGCAAAAAAAATTCTGCAATGAAAGCAATCGGTGAGACAAGCAGAGATGCAGATAACACGCTCTTTATGTTCAAAACACCAAACTTGTCTGGAAGCATTGTGTGTATGTTACGGGAAAAAGAATTCACGTGGAGATCACAGGGACGTTTTAAAGCCAGATAGAGTTAAGATGTGTAAAAATGGAGTTTCTCCTGAAATGTATGAACTGAAAACTGCATCCAGGCCAGCGTTTCGCACAGTTTTAACCTGCAGCAAGGTCACAGCTCCAGGTACCCACACAGAACGCCGCACGCAGCCAGCCTTGGTCCTCGCCACGTGGTTTCTCTCTGAAGAATGGGAATAGTCCATCGGTTTACCCTGTGGGCTCGCTTTGAATCTTTAATTTTGTTATGTTGAAGCTCCTCAAATGGAAATCACCTAGCAAGCACAGAATAGAGGCTTAGCTCATACTAGATATAAAGATTAGAAAATCCGGGATTTCCCCTATCTCCTTTCAGCCTGCGTTTAGTCTACCATTGGCAACAAATGAATTTAATTTCAAGAAAAGATAACCACAAAATAAAACAATATGTATTTTCCACATAACAAAAATAACTGACAATTGTTATGGGCTTGTTTGTTTAATAATATATTAATATGAGGAAACTAAGAGGTATTTTCCTTCTTTGTTTCACCTCAGTTTCACTAAATAGCTTATAAAACCCCCAAAGAACATGTCTGAAGCTGCAAAGCCACAAACACATCCCTCCCCACTTCCCTTCCCAAATCCTAGTCCCTAACGTGCAACTAGGTAAATCTCGGAGAAGGAGAAAGGAGTTTTATTAGCAGAGGGCTCAGAATTGGAGGGCAACCGCTGAACACTGCCTGGAGCTAAACCTCTCGAGTTCCTGGCTGGCTAAGTGTGCCTGCCTTTGATCGGCGGGGTTCAGAGTCCGCTTATTTAACCTCCACAGGAAGAGCTCACTTATGTGGTGCAAGATGAGCTCTTTCCTACACTTTCTTCAAGACTTTTATAAAACTGGCATACTGACAGGCTTTGCACATTTCCAAATATTAAAAATAGCCAGGCAAGAATTTACAAGTAGTGATATTGCTGACGACAACTCACAAACCATCTACCTCCCAAACTCTTTTTTTTTTTTTTTCCCCTGAACCAGGTCTACAAGAGATTCCAGCATTGAGGGTATCTCCTAAACTAAACCTGATAAGCCAAAAATTTCACAAAATATTTAAGTATCATGTGCTTGGTTGAGCGTCCTACCAACAGAAACGATGCAGAACTTCAGAGAAAGACAGAGAAAGAGAGAAACTGAGAAGGTTCTTCCAGAAAAGAAACTCAAAACATTCCAGTATCTTCCTTGTTTATAGAAAACTTAAATAAAAACTAGCCCGAAAAGCCTCCCTGGAACATTTAGAGCAGGATTTTGCAGATGTCTGTGCACCACTTTGGTGAGGTCATATTAAACACGTCTGCAGCCTACACTCACACGGAAACAAAGTGTTGATCTGGTTGAATCTCAGGGAAAAAAAATGCAAATAAGCCTATATGCAGGCTGGGTGAGGAACAGCCTGGTTCTACTGCTCTAAAGCTTTCTGTCTGATGGGTCTTGAAGGTGCAACTCCTGTGCCCACGCTATGCCCCAAGTACTTAACTCTTTACATGAAAGCTGATTTCAGCACTATATTCTATTATTTGTGTATTGCTCATCATTGAAAAGCTAACATAATCTGCAGACATCTTTTGTAGCAACCTGAAGTCTCATTCCAACTGCTGTTAGCCAGCCTTTCATTGCCCACAAGACTCTCAAGTCATCTCAGCTTACTCATCCCTGAAGGCTTTTCTTCAGACAGAAACTTGTGTCTACATTAGTGGATATGAGTCAGAAAGAGGCCCTTAACTCCAACACTGAAAAGGATATGGATCTCAGGGAACCAGATCACTTAGTTTTATATCATTAGAAGTTTATCCCTGCTTTTTTTGGTATCACCAGAATGAAAAGAGATGTTGCTCTGAGGAGTGGAGCTCTGCCCAACGCTACCTGCTCAAACCAAATCAGTTGTTTTCACCTGACACCTTACGTCAGCAATCAGAGCTGCCCAACAACACATTCAACCAACACTTCAGCATCTGTCTCCAAAACGTAAAATGCCTACGCAGTTTAAAAAACATTTCAGAATCATAATGTTAACAGGAAAAAAGCAAGATGAACCTTCCCCCTCACAATTCATTCCCGCTAGATACAATTCTCAAGGGATCACATAAAAAACCCCAGGAAATGAGTTTTCCTCACCATACTTCCCAACCTTTTCATCAGTTTCCCATATCCAGCTAAACAAGGCTTTTAAAGAGCCTTTCTGAAGTCACAGCCCACCTTGGAGATCCCCGATCTTTACTGAGATTTTTTGGGGGTTGAACTAGTAGACCTTTAAAGATCATTTCTAACCCAAAGGATTCTAAGACTTTACTTACTGAAAAATTTGCCTCCCTACATAAATTAGGCAGACCAGAATACGTACTTTTCAGTATCTCCTAGGAAATTGCCATTTATTTAGCCCAAGTTTAAGGGGATTAAATCCTAGCACATCCTCAGATGATCAAAATACCATCTTTTTTAAAAAAACCCTATATTGTTATTCTCAAAGTTGTTTCAACCCAGTGTGCACTACCCTTGAGGATGACCAGAAAAGAGACTGGCTGTTAGTCAGGAGGGTGATGAGCAGCAGCATCAACTTGCCACAAACTGCCACAAACATTTTCACTTTCCTACAGCCCACAAACGAGCGCTGCAGAGGAAGTGATCTGTAAAGCTTCTCATCTAGGCTAGGAAAATGAACTTACATATGGGGAATTTTGGCCACTTTATGGCAGTTATTATAAGACTGGTTACAGAAAAATGCTGTGCTTCATGTAGTAGAAGTGGAAAATGACTAATTATGTTTTGTGGCTTCGTAAGACAGGAAGAACACCAGCTAACACCATAGCTTTACTGGGGCAAATGGAAACTGCAGTGCTGAAACAAGACAATATAACTTGACCAAGCACATGCTCCTTCAATATTTTATGAAACTGCTGGCTTAGCTGTCTGAACTGAGGAGATATTCTTCATGCTGGAACTTGGGATCTCTTCTGGACGTGGCCTGGGTTTAAAAAAAAAAATTATAATCGAATTTGGGAAGCAGTTGGTTTGTGAGGTGTGATCAGTGAGATCACTTCTGGTAAATAATTTTCCGTATCTAAAAACAAGAAGTTTTTGAACTTGCACGCCTTAAACTAAAAGGGGATGCTGCACTGGCTTTAAAAAGCTTACTGTTGGTAATTAGGTTTCTAGTCCTAAACAGCCTCCACTGTTACAGCTCAAACAAGCAGCTTTAACTGAGTTGCCCATCTCTTTGTGTTTTTGTTTTGATAGAGGCTCAATTATGCTCAGGACAATGGCCTGTCTCTTCATTTTGCTGTGAATAGGAAGCAAGGGTGCCATTGTCACCCGGCTTCAATTCAGTCACAACAAAGGGGTCTGAAGTACCGAAAATAATGGGCTACCTAAAGTAGCTAGGAGGAGGAGGAAGGAGGGGGAGAGCTCTGCAGTGGCCACAGCCCCCCCTTCTCCCAGTCCTCCCCAGTGCCTCAGACCAGGCTGATGCTCTGACAAGAGCCATGTCAGGGCTGGTGACACAGGACACTGTGCTGGTCCCCGGTGAGGGGAGGTGGGTGATGGGGTGGAGAGCTCTGCCCACGCTTCCTAAGTGGGGTGGGATTGAGAAATGGGGGAGCTGAAGAGAAATGGGGGAGCTGCGCAGTTTGCTCCAAAGAAAAACCAAACCCAGGAGGCACAACCTTTAGCATCTGGGTGGGCTTCAGGGTGGGGGAAAATGGGAAGAGATGCAGGAAGGCAACAGGAGGGAAGGAGAGCAAACCACAACAGATTCAATTAGGAAAAGAAAAAAGGAATGCATTTTGTTTAAAGGAAATAGGACGTAGCTGGGACCCAGTGCCCGCACGCAGTTCCCAGCTGCATTTCGGTCCTTCCCCACAGCCACCCACCCTCTCCTCCTCTCTCCCATTCTCTTCCCCACCCTGAAATTTGGGAGAGCAGGAAGACTTTTTTGCAGGTTGGTTTCCCAGGAGCAGCTCGATGAGGTGGGGGCACAGGGAGTTCCATCTCACCTTCTCCCACCAGCCTGGCTGCCCAAAACCTGCCTCCCTTCCCTCTCCCTTCCAAAAACAACCTCCAGGTGTATGCATACAGGAAAAAAAAAAACCCAAACAAAACAGATCAGATTTCAAGAATAAATTATCACCTCAAATTTCCTTAAAAAGCAATGAAAAAGCCTTCCTATGCACCCCCAGCCTACCCGCGGTGCACAGATAACTCACCCCTCACGTTTGCCTTCATGCTATTTGCAGCTCGGAATTCCTTCAGAACATTTTAATTAGGCAGAACAAGACTCAGACGTGCCATAACAATATCAGTACTAATAAATCACGGGCAATACAGTATGCTGTTTGTAGTTACAAAGGGGAATTTCCAAAATGTTTTAAAAAAAAATTTTAAAAAGGAAGACAAATTAAATAGAAAATGCATCTTCCTCACTCCTGCGCACATGAAGAAGGGGAAAGAACCCACCTGTTATGCTCAAGACTCACACGGGTGCAGGAATCTTAAGCAAAACATTCACAAGCATTGCCCAAAAACTGAGTAACTAATGATGGATGGCAAAGGGGGCCAAGGCCTGACCAAGGACCTTATTTCATTATCAGAAAATAAATTAACTTATTGAAACTGTCACCATCACTATGAGTTACTCATTTCTGATTCTCCTGCTAAACAAATCTGAATTCCTGCTGAACAATTAACAATTATCCTGCTAAACAATAAATCAGGAAGTTTTAATCCACTTCTCACAAAGCCATTTAATAACAGACTTACTTTTACAGCCAACTTTCCAAGAAGATAAGTAATTCCCTTAAGAAAGCAGTTCCTTCTTCCAAAATTAGAATAATTTGACAATGTAGAAGATGACAAATAACATCTCTTCTTCCGTTTTGCTAAATCTCCACAGAAGCCCCCCAGCCTGAGCAGCACGCAAGGGACAGCAGGCACTTGACCAACTCACAAGGACGGAAAGAAGGTCTGTCCTGCTCATTTGTCCATCTTACACAGTGTAGGAGGAAAAGAAAGATTACATTTACACTACTGGAAAAATAGGTATTGCAGAATTAACCCAAGATCCCAGCTACATCTTTACCACCAAAACCATTTTCTCTCTGGACCAGAAGGAAAAAGGGGAGGAAAAAAGGCCTTGAATTAACACAAGTTGAAATTTGAATCAAACGGATTAAAGGTGCAGATATTTCAGTGACAACATTACATAAAAATGCCCACAGAATACTGTGATATGGTGCAAGATCCTCAGCAGTGATCCATCAGACATTCCAAAAGAAAATAGGGTTTCCAAGCTCCCAACCAGATAACCGTTGCTGCATCTGACCCACCTGGATGCTTTCAATTACCAAAAAGAGGTAGTAAAACTCCTGAGAGATGACTGTTTACTCCACCTGTATATTAATCAGCTCCAATTCACAAAAAAGGCACTCAAAAAATGCAGGTATCCCCCTCCTCCCACCGCATCTCTCGGGTTCCATTCCTTCTTCTCACACATCCGTGAAACCTGGAAGACTTCTTTTTTTAACCCATAGTCATGCCCTCTGAAGAGATGGCATATTGCTATCAGATCCGAAGATGTAAACCACAGCTGGCATTTCTCCCCAAAAGAGGTACTTGTAAAATATTTTGAGTTGCCTATATAAGTCTAAAGCATACTTCTGGGGAGAAATTCCCACTGGCCTTTGATGAAAACCATTTGCAACTGCTCTTCCCCACAGGTGCGATGACCAGAGATTTTTAGACTCCAGAAGAAATGGTTGAACCCACAAGCTCTGCAGGAGACCATTTCTTGATGAATACTCCAGCACCAATTTTCTATGGGTATGGTTTCCATTTATATTTGTGGAACTGTTTTAATTAAAACAGCACTAGCTAGGGCAGAAAACTCTTAGAGCAGTCTCACGTACATTATCTGTGCCTCCTGCAGTACAGGGCACTTCAACAGCAAGAAGAAAAAAAAATAAAAATCAGTGAACAATTTGCTAAGCAGAACACATTTCTACATCTTTACTTTAAACAGAACATGAGATAAATCGGGGGGTACCACCCGTTCAGCTGCTTGTTTAGCCTGATTCATCTAGACTGAATTTCTTTGTTTGGTGAAGACACAGACCAAACAGTCACACTTTCTCAACACACAAGGCCACATGCCTTGAGCTAAGCTATTGGGAACTGACTGCATTTTAAAATCACCAACTGAAGTTAGCACTACTGTTTTTATTTATATATATATATCTATATATAGACATAATACATACACACACATTATATATGTAGATGTATATATCTTAGCACTGCTTCCACGAGCAAAGCAATGTCCCAACTTATAATCAAAGACCCACTTTTATGAGAAAAACAACCACAACACAATGATCAACTATTTTCACTGCATTGGCTTGAAGCTTCTGTGTATAGAAACATCTGATAACTGCTGCATAGCACAATGTTTTAGGAAACAATCTAGTAAGAAGAAAGCTGCTTGATTTTCCTTAGATTTTGTGCATCTGCTCCCAAAATAAGTCCTTTGGCAGAGGTACTATGTGATGAGAGAAAGCCTCTGGACAGCCTCAGAGGTAAGTGAAATAGCCCAATCAGGTAACAAAAACCAGATCAAACCAAACAAACCTGGAGCACGGAGTCCTTTAAAGCTCTGCAATACCCTGCTCTGTAGTATCAAGAGCAAATTGAACTTTTCAGATAAACACCACATTTGGTTGTTTCTGTAGCCCAGAAATCACAGCTCTTCCTCTCGCTCATGAATCAGGTATTTTCAGTACGGAAAATATGAACAATCTGTAAGAGTCATTCTCTGTCTTAACCTCAATCCTCCGCAACCTCCAGCAGCACAGAGATAGGCCTTTTTGTCCTGGAGGGTCTGAAGAATATCCAGGTCACATCTACCCTAATATCACGAGCCACAAAACACTCCCCAACACCCAACACAAAACCCAGAAGTCACAAACTGCCAGTGATCGTATCTCACAACAGGAAACTTGTTATGAAGTATCAGCAATCTACCAAGACCCAAAATGACATTAAGCAACGGAAATGACTTGTCCACCCTGAACCATAAAGTCTAGAGGAGACACCTTAGTGTTTAGTATTCATCAAAAATATATATTTTGCATCCAGCCAGAAAGCCTCTAGTGGGAGGTGTCCCTGCCCATGGCAGGGGGGTTGGAACTAGATAATCTTTAAGGTCCCCTTCCAACCCAACCATTCTATGATTCTATGATTCTAAGCCCACATATTTTTTAATTTTTTTTCCTGGGGGTGTCAGCTCAAAGTCTCTTAAACAGCTGAGCACTGGCTTATGACTAGTAAAACAGCTTTTATACATTCTCCTTCCACTTAAACATCATTATGTATTTTCTTGCAGCTTCACCATGATCAAAGTCCTCACAAAACAGCAAAACAAAATGACAAACAGGATGTACACTCAGAACTCCAGTTGTGTTGGCAAAATACAGAGAGTCGTTTATGTTTCATTTCCGATCAGTTTGTCCAAAAAGTAACCACTACGACTCATATCTTTATTTTGGCAGGCAAAAAAAAAAAAGATAAGATACACAAAGAAAGCAGAGCAAGTGAGTTTTCCATCTCTGTCACAAAATAAGAAGAGATTATTTCTGTCAGCAAAGATATAGCAACCGAAGACAAAAGTTAAGGAATTAACATTTCCTGTCACACTGGGAACAACCAGTAGCATCCGAAGGTGAACGGCGAGGAGCCAGGCTTCTCTGCAAAACACTGGAGAGATCACACGCAAAAACCAAGCCAGTGTCAGCTGCTTCCTGTGTCCTGACACTGAACCCCTGAGCTCGGTCCTGGAGTCACAGCTGGAGCAGGGACTTCACTTACCTCCATTTTATCTCAGCACCAGCTCACCCATTTCACTGCTGCGGGGAAACTCTTATATTCTTGCACTTCCAATCTTTCCACCTGTCTGTCAGTCCTCTCCTCATCCCCCATAGCTAGTCTGTCCATGCTGTACTGGGAACTGAGACTGCGGGTGGCACCCCTTGATCTAAAAGCATCTCTGTGTGGCTCAACTGAAAATTCACTGAAATGTCCCAGTACTTTCCACAGCCGATACTGGGAAAGAGAAGCAGGACATCTTACAGAGCACACATTTGTTTTCATATGGAAAGAACTGGTACTGACTGAAGTTAGTTCTCTTTCCTGGAGTACTTAACTGAGATCAACAGGACTATTCACAAATTTGAAGTGTCGTACAGTCTTTAAGCATTTGCTGAAGACAAACATTCACCTATCAGTTTGCTTTTTAATTTAAGTTCTCAACTAAATGCTTTTGCTGTGCGTGACAATGACAGGCCAAACGCAACAGAGGGGGAATTCAGTTTCTCTCTACATGTCATTTTCTCATAGTATCGGAGAGCTGCTTCATAATACAGTTACATTCACCTGTCAACTTTCAGGTGAATTTTTTGTGGTGTGAGATTCCTACAGGAACTCCTCGGGAATCCTTTTTACTTCTAATTCCACCACATGGAAGATGCTCAGTTCTGCCTCCCCAGCTACCTTCTAATTTTATGAAGTCCTTTTCCAAACCCTCTTTTGTCACACTGGACACAAATCACCCAACATAAGATGCACGGCAGGCAGATAGTTGTCACTCTTGTTGTATGAGCAAGATCTGGAGGTGCCTACAGGAGGGAGATGCCACCACTGGTGTGATACTTTATCCTGCTTTCTCCCTGCAGCTCAGTACCTCAACTTGCTGCGGTAACGAAGCTATCAACATGGAAAACTCAGCAGGGCACTGAACCCATTTTCCTATTTAGCTCAAGAACTACCCGATGCATCCACTCGTTTTAGCAATTATCATAAACCGGTTTTACCCCAAACTGTCAGCCCTAGGCAAGCCTATGTCCAAGGTGGGGGAACTTCCCCCGACTTATTTGGGCACGGTATTCAGCTGACTTAATTTGAAGCTGCTTTTCCCTTCAAAACATGCACGCCTACTCCGCAAACCGTAACCACAGCTGACTCGGAGGAGGAGGAGGACAGGCTCCTCAGCTTTTCTCTTCCTGTACAAGAGAAAAACAAGAGGGCACAATATTCACTGCCTCCCTCCTTCCTCCCCAATCACAGCCAGCTCAAACAGCGCTGCCTCACAGACACAGCCAGCAGAAACCTCCTCCTGGGATACAAGCAACAACAAAACCCCTGGTCTCACGGCAAACAAGCATCCTCAGTTCACGTCTGCGGGGAGGCTCCGGGTTTAAAAAAAAAAAAAAAAAAAAAGCTGGGTGGAAAGCCAAACTCCATGTCATTCCTCTTCCCACACACAGACACAAAGGGCAGAACCAGGCCACCCTCTCCTTTCCCCCCTCTCGAGGTGCCTCACGCCGACACGCTCGCCCAGAGGAGGTTGCAGCGCCCGGAGCGGCTTAAAAACAGACACGGGGCCTCGCAGAGGCAGGAGAAAGAGGCACCCAGTTACCCTCCCTAAGCACCACTTTTAAAAGCACATAATCCACCCCCCCACCAGCCCCATCTCCTCTGCACTTCATTTGCTTCACCCCTTTTTGTTATTGCTGTTTGTTTCCCTGAGTTTGTGAGTACAGAAAGAGCCCGCCTGCTACAACCACACCCCGAAATAAAAAAATAAAAAAATAAATTTCATAAACACAGACTGATTTACATGCATACATGGCTTTGAAAAACACATCCTTGGCACATAAACATCCTCTGGTAGGGGAAAATATCACCACCTCTACAGAGAGCGCTGCGGCACGGAGAACCCGAGGGCGCAGTCGGGCACCGGGAGCAGAAATCCCATTTCCAGCTCCCCATAACGTGGAGCAAGAATCCTCCCCAGGTATGTGTGAAAAGTGGCAACTCCAGGAGACATCACAAGGCTTTTAGAGGCAACACTCACAGATCTTTATGGGGAAAAAGAAAAAAAAAAAAGAAAAAAAAAAGAAATCACCAAAAAAACCACCCTCTGATATCTCAAAAAAAGTGCAAGAAAAAAAAATCATACAAAAATACAACCACAAAAAGCATTTCTCTGAAGCATTTAAACAGAGTTTCACCCAAAAACGGAATTACTTTCCTTTCTAAGGAACCAAGACTGCAAAAGCAGCACAGAACACAGCTCTTTTCTGAGGATATGAAAGTGTTTTCTGCGTAGGAGACTTCAGAACACTCCCGAGATGGCCACTTTTCATTTCAGACAGGGGAAAGTGGAAACACAGATAGGACACGGTACAGTATGACTTCAGGCCACCAAAACAAGCAGGAGCGAGGAACAGGTCCTGCAGACTTTGTCTCGTCACTCCCTCTCTCTAACCCAAAGTGCAAGTATGAGATTTCCAAGTGTTTCTATAATTATTGATTGGACTCGGGGGAAAACACCTTCCAAAGCTTTGATGTCCCTGTCACACCAGACTTGTCCTCGGTGCCACTGATCATTGCTGTAAATAAGCTTTTGAACTGACAACCTCATGACAGGACCAATTTACAAAACAGAGTGTGATGAAAACTTATTTCCATCCAGTTGATACTTTTATACTTCTGGAAAGCCGCTAGAAACTCACTTTTCCTAGCACTTTTGACTTTGCTGTGCTTTAAAATCCACACAGCAAATACAAGAGGAGCATACTATTCCTGGATGGGGTGTAAATCTGTTTCAACCCCACTCAGCCACTCTTCTATAGGATTCTGGGATTTTAATAACCACTGAAAAACGCGCTGGTACTGCTCAGAATACACTCAGAGCCCTGTAAGGAGAAGAGTAAGCAACAGAGCTCCCTGCTCGTGGGCTACAGGAGGAGGAACTTCATAGAGGAACTCATCGTTTTGCCCTTGCAAGACAATGAGATAAAGCATCCATTTGGTCAGATACTTCACTCCTGAGCCACAATAAATAACTTATTTGAGCAGCACAAGGTTGCCCGTTATCACCAATGCTCTATCTTAAGGATTTTCTCCCAAACTATTAAACGGGGTTAAGTTGTCCCAGCCAAAGCACAACATCAGGGAAACCAGGTGATTTCAGGGAAAATAAAGTCAAGTTTAATCAATTTGTACATTACCAACAAACATGTTTTCCAAAACTATATGTCAGTTTAACAACCACCGCTAATGCTGCTCCAGTTAAGAATTTGCATTATGAACCCTATTTTAAGAAGTTTATTGCTTAGCTTCACAGAACTTCCTTTGGGCTGTAAGTTTCTCTGAAGCCCAGAAGCGTTTTCAACCAAAAATCTCTGGTTTAAAGGTCCCTCATACAAGTTATGTCAAGTACAAGAGAAGCTTTTGGAACACCTAAAAATTATGATGACGTTATCCTTTTACAGGTCATAGACTCAATGCAGAAGAGTAACCGTATCTGACATTTGGAGAAGTAGGTTAAAAGACAACAGCTCAGTCAAAGATGTCACACCAGCTAGAAAAGGTCTTTTGAATCAAAAATGAAACCAATGAGCATCCTTAGAGGACGTCTATACCCTCTGCGCTTTTACTTCGAGCACTTATTTCTGCATTCCTCGAACACCTCCCTGGTTTTGAACAGAGCATGACTTTCCTTTGAATGACACAGTCAATGCTGTCAGCAGTTACCGACGCTATTTTTCAGGTACATTTCATAAATCACACCTCAGAGATTCAGGGAAAACCACCAAGGCTGGAAGGAATCTCCTAGATCTCTATGCCTTGCTCACCTACTCCCTACCACGGACTAGACAGTGGCTTATACACCACATTCCCCCAGTTTCAGAAGCAAGGAAACCTTTCCCAGCTACTTTTAGGAATCCTCCAGTACAGCACAGAGTCCTGTGTGCTGTGGACGGGCTGCTGAAGAAGTATCTCCAGCAAGGTGACGTGAAAGATGTCCTGAAACCATAGGATGTTTGTGTCAAACATTCCTCTACGATCAACTCAAGATTTCTCTGAACTTCTCTTTGTTTTCCAACACAAGGATTCCGAGATCTCTGTGCAACAGGACCCACCCCGAACAGCTCTGCTGGTTTTCTGGATTTTTGTGTTTAAGGTAGGAGGAGCGTATTGGAGTTAATACGACCTTAATTACACTACTGAGCTGCTCATCATTATCAGCTCCATTTCTGGCAGCAGCAGGTCCCCACTGAGCAGACGCTTGCAGCTGTTGGGCTTGTTGCTACTCACTGATGCTGAGATTAAAAGCAATTTCAGTCATCATCGTGTGCACCCCACAACGAATACAATACCACTAGAAAAAAAAAAATATTAATTTAACTGACAAGCTGGTGTCTACAGCTCTCCTCTTCCCCTCCTCTCCTGTCATAAGTTCTTACCAATAAGGACTCGCATGGACTACTGAAAGCAAGAGAAAACGGTGTCATCACCAGACAATATAAAATATCAGACTACCTGCTAATTTCAGCTACAGAAAGAACTTGTTCATGGAAAAGGGAACTAATACAGAGAAGTACAAGTTTTGAGCAACTAGTGGCTCCAAGATGCACAGCCACGTGTTTAAGCTCAAGCTTTTCAAAAGCCAAAGAGACGCAGAGCTCAGGTCTCAGCCTTTCAAAGGCGCTTCTGTGTGCGGCAAGAGACGGGAATCAGTAGCTTGCCTAAAAGATAGGAAAAGCACATTGATCCTACACCCAAAATACCAGCACTGCTCTCTGATTGCACAGACATTGCCTGTGTGTGGTTTTCTATGTAGTAAAACACAGATTGCTTCTGTACCATCAACGATCCTTAAGTTAAAGGGATAAATGAGCCTACTGCCCACTCTGGGAGATGGCATTCCTACCCCAGGCTCCTGCAAGGGTGGGCACGTGAAATGGAACTGCCCGAAGTAACTGAAAACAAAGCAGCTCAGCCATCAAAGCCTTCAAGCCCTGCACTGCCAAAAAAGTCCTCAAGTTTCCCCCAAATTATTTCCCCAAATTTATATGCACAGCTGAGGCCAGACTGAAGTCAGTACTTCTCCACAAAACCACGCAGGCTCTTACAGACACATAAAAATGCAACACTTGGGTCTGCACTTCCTTTACAGCAGGGAAAAAACAAGACAGAACCAAAACCCGCAAGTCCCCATTTCATCAGTTTTCTAACCCCAAACTCTCACTTCCACGCAGCTGAACGGTTAAGCAGCAGATACACACTACACATTACATACCCCTTCTGTAAGAACCGTACCCTTCAACACACCACTCCAAAACTAAGGACAGACTGTTTACGTCAGGAAGTTCAGGTGTTTGGAGCAGTGACAAGAACTTAAATTTTAAAAACCGAAATGTTTACAATATATTGCGTTACTTCTGATTGCAAAATGAAAACAAAACTCTCCACAAAACAATTACTTTGCATATAAGAACCATCAAGACTTTTCACTAAGAAGTGACTGCTAATGTTAAATAGCTTCCTTGGGGGACTTCTAACTCTTGTTCAAAGGAAAAAGACAGTTAAAAACTTTATTTCCTGCAGCAAATTAGGCTGAAGATGCAGTTAACTGCATTTCCTGAAGTCCGAGGTGTGGGAGCAAGGGATTTAGGTAATTCTTGAGCTATCATCTAGACTGTTGACTGTCCTGAAGTTTTTTTTCCACATGCTAAACTTTATTGTCCTTTAAAGCTCTGGAAATTCAGAAGCCCAAAATACACTGCAGTTAATAGTACTTCCAGTTTCTTAGATCTAATTACAACCTGAGCCATGACTGCAACTTAACTTCTCAGTTTTGGCTCTTTCACCACCCAAACCAAAGTTCACATTTGTATTCTTAATCTACTGGCTACATTTGCTTATTTTAAAGTAGTAGAAATTATTTTTATTGTTAGAAATAACTACCATAAATCAGTTGGGAGTTGCAGTTAAAATACCACTACGATAACTAGACAATAAGAAACGCTGATGATACAGACTGCAACTAGACACAGCAGGATGAATATTTATTGACTTGTCTCTTTTCTGAAGTAAGAATCCAGAAACAAACTCCTTACAGAGACCAAATGCGTTATTCATTTATATGTAACACTGCACAAATACATAGAATACACTATATACTCATACACAATCACAGTATCTTCAATTTGTAAATTAGATTAATGTATTTGAGTACTTATATTTTGAATTGGTCAGCAACACACACACACACAGCACCGATGAAACTGCCGAAGATCAGTTTATTTCACTCCACTGAGGAGAAAGCTGTGATTGGAAATTATCAGTGAATCTACCAAACGCAGCAAGAGAAACCAAAAGTCTCAGCAATTAGAAAAGTACCGGGGTTAAAGGCTGAAGAGTGAAAATGGCAACTGCTCTTGTACAGTGAGAGGGATCCTAAAGAGAGAACCTGCTTTGGAGGGGCAGGGAGGGGAACATGTTCCCTGAACAGCAGGTGAAATGGTTTCTCCAAAATAGTTTATTAGGTAGATTCAACATCAGCAATAAGTCACCACCTGCAGGACTGCTTTGCAACGAAAGGAAAGGACTTACCAATTCTGTGTCTGGCTCCACTTTGAAGCATGTGGAGGTAGTCCTACGGCCATCAGGGGTTTGGCAAAATTTAAACACTTCATTTTAAACTGTCCGGGTGAGGAAAAAACCAATAAACATAACATGAAAAAGGTAAAACAGAGCTACAGCAAAACGATGGACGAACCAACACCCCATAACTGTGACCGGCCAGTCAAGTGGGTGGAGAAGAAAAACTTCCCCCCCTCAGAAACAGGAAAAGTTGTACTGTAGACCAGTCATCAGGAAACCGTATAGGAAACGAGCAGGTTTATCTCATTGAGCCCCTAAAGACTTTTCAGGAAGTACTCCAGGAAGCAATGAAAGGCTTCCCAAGCCAGCCGTGGCTGCCAGCAGAGATCCAGCAGCCAAGCCAGCCCCGAGACAGGAGGGGCAGGGGTCCAGGTGGTAGATCTGAAGCCTCCCTCCCTCCAGGGAGCAATAAAGAGGCTTTGCCATGTGGGATGGACTGTATCCCCTCTCAACAGGCTGATTTGGCCAAGCACAAAAAAACCTGCCACAGATTACAGACAAGAATCTTAGCCAACATACAAAGGAATTAAACTTGAGGGGGGAAGAAAAAAACAAATTTACAGTCTATTCCCAACTCTTTTAGTAACATGAGACACTGCTTATTCCAACAGCAAGCAAAAGCTTTCAAGAGAGTGCCACAAAACATTAGTATTTTCTGCTGTATGTGTTTCAGAAGTCTGCTACTGCCTGAAGGGAAACTCAAAACCACTGTTCAGGTACGGTGTGGCTTGTGAACCATCCTCTCCAGCCCCACCAACAAAAGCACAACGTTCAGATGACTAGAGCCATCAGGTGTGCTTCCAAGCATCACCAACTGTTGCTCCAACTGCTGCTCTGGCAAAGCAAAGAAATGGCATCTGACACATTGAGAGATGTTCTCCAGGCTCTGGAAATGAAACAAAGCATCCTCGCGACTCTAAATGCAGAGCGTTGGGTTTCGTACACCCGTGTTTCAGCTGGAACCAGGACACCAGTGACCAAGGCACAAAAAGCACATGGACTGTCTCAGCAGGTTTTGTAGACTACAGGGAAGAACCTGCAACTCAGCACTTGAAACCTGAAAAACACTAAGTAATTGCAAGAACACCTGCGGTTTTTAAGACATTCAAACCCGTTTTCAAAATTATTTGCCAGTGATGTCTATATACCCATAATTGATTCAATAACAGATTTTGAAAGATCAAAATTCACAGTCACCTACTTTGCACAGATTTGCACAAAGTGAAAATCCTTGACACATACACAGCACCCTTTGACCAGCAAATTTGTTTCAGGCAAAAATAGATGCTGTGCCCTGTCTCCAGGGCCATCTTCCAGGGGGCTACTGGACACCAGAGGGATTCGAGTTCACCTAACACAAGTGACTTGGAGAGACGTGAAGACTTTTTGATTCACGTCCTCTTGGGGAGTTCCAAGAGGCTCTTCAAAATACATAGTAATTCTAGAAGTCCAGAAACTGAAGATTTGCACTGATGTTTGCACAGCTCAGGACAAACTCCTCCCAACTAAAAGTTATTCGGAAAAAGCATTCTCCTTTCACTGCTCCCTTCAAGAGCTTAAAGCGAAATCATCACAGGAACAAAACCCACCCGAGTCAAGAGCATGCTTAAGAGACAGTTGATTAGTCATAATAAAACCAAATGCTTACGCCAGATAACAGACACGTAAAACCCCTGCCACACACACCAAGCAAGATTTTTGCAATAAATAAATGACACAGTATTTCTTAAGAGTCACCCATTTTCGGTCTACCCTGGCAATAAAAAAGTAGTATCACAGTACACTATGTTACTGCTTGTTGTGTCAGGATTTGAAGGAACTTAGAATTAAAGGACAGCAGATCAAAATTAGTACAAATCAGCAATACAGAAGCCTGGAAGACAAGTACTGAGATTATTAAATAGCTGAATAAATGTGGCACAGGCTCTGCTTCTAATACAGCCACAATGCAAGCTACAGTTCTTGGGGAAAACTCCAAATGCAAAAACTACTCAGGAAGCTGTTCCATCTACACATCCTTCTCCCAGAACGAGCTGCAAATATTCTGTACACCCAGTGAGGAGAGGAAGAAAAAAAAAAGGGGGGGGGGAAGCTTGAATATTCATCTCATGCATTAGCTTTTCATGAGCCCTGAAAATTTACTACCCTTTAACCTTAACTCGTAGCAACATATTAAAGTTCTAAACCATCAAAGATGCTACCAGAGACTACGCTGACTTTAAGAGGCAGTGGAAAACACATCTATGCATTGCAAGTTAATACTTATTAATTTCTTCTATTCAAACGCTGCATATGATTTTTGTAGTTGAAGATTTTAGTTTTAGTCAAGCAAAGAGGGGAAAAGGTTTGCAACACCTCCATGAGAAAAACCAGCAGGCAGATTGCAACCAACCAGATACCCAAATAAATCCCTGGTAAAGTCTATGTTTGTTCAAGTAACTCATCCAGAGCGGAAAGAATTTGAGGAATACCTGCTTGATAGATAAAAATTCAAGTAAAATGATAACAGAAACACTTTTAACTGTTTACATTCAGTTTGTTTACAGCCTTTTTTTTTTTTAAACTGCTGTACCACATTAAGCACACTGACTCACTTCAAGAAAACTGCAATTCCTCACCCTAACTTTTAATGTGGACAGTGTTCTCCACAGACATCCTGTAATTCCTGTACCTTCACCTGAGCGGGTACTGCCTTTTCATGCTCAAAACACGCTCTGTGTATGCGGAAATTGAAACCCTGGCGGGTGAAACCTCCATCGTTACATCTCCACGCAACTTTCTCATGTTCTCAAGTTAGGAGCAGTCATCACGGCTGCAGAATGCACTTGGGAAAAGCACGTCTGGTGGTTATGTCAGAGGACAGCAAGTCTGGCATCGGACTTCTATTTCAAGCGATGCCAAGGACTGTGACCTTGAACGAGTCGCTCCACCAGACGTTAAGGTACAGACTTCATCCAATGTGCAAAGGAGGAGTTGTGATGCTTGGAAGTTTTAGGTTCTCCTTTCAAAAGGAAGGGGTTATTCTGAAGAAAGGAGGGTTTTCAAGTACAGGATTAATCATACTGTAGATTATTTTTTTTCTTAGCTCAAACTGATACATTTTCCTAGGAGAATGACAATACACAAGGCTTGTTACTATAGAACACTAACATTCAACAATTCAGTGTTAAGTACTGTTGTTTGTAATTATTCGTGTTTTTTTCCTCAAACATCACAACTGAAATTGGCTTGAAATGCATTCCCTGTCTTCTCTGCGCCACTTTCCTCCTGCTTTTCAGTGAAGTTAAATGTTCCCCACCCCCAGCCCAAAAGTCACACTTCCCAGTTTCACTTTTCGGTTGCAAAAGCATTCCAGTTCAGTGCTGCTGGGCCAGGGCTGATCCCTCCACCAACGAGGACATAAACCAACAATTTTTGATTAAAACAGAAAACATTCTTATCAGGCAATTCCCCTGCCTTGTTTCTTTTCTTACTTTTTTAAGTAAACAGGACCTAAGTTTAGAGCTAAAACTAATTTGACAGTGACCCTGTTACAACAACAGTCCTTCGAGTGCTCTACAGTCCGGTGCCAGTTCAAAGCTTCAATTCTGGCCAACTGACCACTGGAGAACTAAATTAATATTTCATTACTAAACTAAATTTAAATAAACCATTCTGGGTTGAACTCCACATCTTTTATCAGGAACACGAGGCTAAGCAAACACACTTTTTCCAGAAAAAAAGAACATCCATAAGTTCAAAAGCAAAGAGTAGGTTTCAACGAAGGCAAAAAATATTATTCAAGCATCCCAGTTAACCACAGAAGGTCACTGCCCCTCTGCTCGCAGCTCACCAGCAGAGAGGTACCTCCGTCTTCAGAGGATTTGTTTCAGCCCCTTTACACAACAGAGATTGGAGCTGCCAAATTATCAGAAAGAAATTTAAAGATCATTTCTCAAACATACAAATTTGATGTGACACCCCCCACCCCCCCGATCAATCCACAATCTTTATTTCTTTTTAACCACCAAAGTGCAGGCAACACCAGTCTTTAAACACAGGGCTGTGATTACAAGCTTCTGACAACACACAGGAGGAGAAGGTTGCCCTGTCCTTGCACGGATTCATCCGTCGTTCCAGACAGGGTTCCTTTATTTACAAAATTTGCGTGGCGGGACACAGCTTCACTCCCGGATTATTTTCTATTTCCAGGTAGCAAAGCTGTCCCCGAACAAACTGCACTATTTCACAGCTATCTATAGCACATACCAGGCAGCGAGTAATTTTAATCCCAAATCCTCTTCCCCCTTCATTATCCCCAAACTGACACCAACAGCTTTCAGAAAAAACATCTCTGACTGAAAAACTTCGATGAAACAGAGTCCACGGATTTAAAAAACACTAGATAATTCCTCATGCTAGAACATTAACCATATATGCTTTGTCACAGTCTCTACTTTTGCTCTTGCTATCAGCTAGAAAGGGCACACCCCCAAAAGCAGCACCTTTTGTTTGCATCTGGAAAATGTGAATCACTAAATCCCAGAACTCCAACAGCTTTACATAAATACATCTCAGCCAACGATCCAAATTTTAAAATAAATCTAGTTTTCATAATGCGTGTAAAAAAAAAAAAAAACAACCTCTGCCATTTCACCTGAAACCAACAAAACACCTTCATCAGCCCCTTCATACCCTTTTAGATTTGATTATTTACATAGTTCTGCTGGTGTCAATAGCAGCTCAACACAGGAGGCCGTTTTGGTGCTGTCATCTTACAAAGTCTGTGACTTCCCCACAAATTCCGTATCTGCCTTTCTTGCTTTCATACCACTTCACTCCCAGCAAATCTCCCAAAAGGAAAACAAGGTGTGAACAGATTTATTTGCCAAGTTAAGTATCCAGAACTTGTTCCACGTTCCTAAGCTTTGCTCAGAAAACATAACCTTCATAACTGGGAAAGAAAATATATGCAAGAATATAAACCAATGCAAAAAGCAGCCTCTAATTTGAGATATTCAGTTCATATTAAACTAATCAAGCCTATTAATCTATAAAAAAAAAAAAATCATTTCAGGCACTTTAAAAGGCTTTTTTTTTTTGCAGTAAATCCTGGTTAACTTTTTTTTAAAGTTTTCCCCTACATACTCAAAGCTTAATAAAGAAGTTTAGTTTGTTTCGTTTGATGGTTTTTTTAAGTTTAGTAAGCATTTACAGAGCTGAGAGTCACCCCAAGAACAAGATTACCAGAATGAAGAAAGTGATGCCGCTTACAGATATTTTTTTTTTCTTATTTTGAAGAGTTCTGTAACTGCATTTTATTGACCAGCCACTGAGTGCTAGCCTTCGTGTAGTTCAGCGATGGTCTATTTTCCTATATCAATTACTAAGAAATTTGAAAGTGAGAACTGAGCTTTACATCACAAGTTCTCACACTCCCACTGAGCAGCTACTACAACTGAAAAACTGCAGAATCTCAGTATTACAGCACAAGCAGGGGGAGAGAGAGAGAGAATGAAGGAGGGGAGAGAAGAAATCATGAAGAGACCACACACAAGCTCCTCTGTCCACAGAGTGGCAGAAGCTACATTGAAATTAATGTCACCAGCCTTAACCTGTGTTACTGAAATTATAGCCGATTGGGAAGGAAGATTTCTTTGAAGAGAGAAAGAATATTAAAAACTTAAATTCTAAACTCTAGTTTTCCTCCGAGACTCAAAAGAAACCTCCAGTATTCTGAGAGATTTCTGATTAATGCTTCTACCCATATCCCTAGTCTCATCTCAGCAGAATCTATAGTATTTCATGACTGACACAGACCAATAGACAGAGAGATGCTCTTAGGATGGCTGCATTTCAGTAACAAGAGCACAAATTCGGATCACTTTCTCCATTTAAAACCATTTCCAGTCTCCCAGTTACAACGAGAACAGGTCTACTCCATGCACCTCAAATACCCACGGCATTTTGTTTTGTTTAGCTGAAACAAAAAAGCACTTTTTGTAGATGCTGGTATTCCAAGCTAAACTATCCAATGCATGGTTACTCATAAAAGTTTGTGTAATGAAAAGTCACATACCAGGAGTTTACATCTGTATATACACAGTCAAAAGTGCATTCCTCACCTGTATTTATAAACAAAAGCGCTAAAGGAAAAGTTTAACAATGGGAAGTTTTTCCTTTTAATCCACAGCCCCTTTGCTGTACTACTGGGGCGGGACAGCAATTCCCCACCTCCCAGCCAAGGCTAAATGAACACAGACTTAGAGGCTTCCCTGCACCCCAGGCAAAAAGGTCACACACAAACAGCTTAGGATTTCCAAACATTCAGAGCCACAGACCAGGTTTCAGCCCCGGATCTCAATTCCTTGTGTTTCAAAGCAAATCATAACATAATCCCCTAAATCCTTTGAGTTTCCCAGGCTGTGTTTGTTAAAAAACAGAGCACAAATAGAACTTTCTAGGGATTTTGTGCCTGTACTTTGACTACCTCCAAATTAATAAAAACATTCTGTCTTCAGAAGGACTGTTTACTGAAGATGTTTACTGAATCAGAGGGACAAAATAACTGAAAGAGAAAAATTGGCTTTTCACCATGACAAATACTTTGTGGGAAACGTTGATCATCTTTTTCCTTTCAAAAAGATATCTGAATACATTGTGTAGTACACCAATACCCCAGGGCTGATGTGAATATAAAAGTCATCACTGAGATTACAGACTGATCCTTACCAACGGTCAAATTCTCCTCCTCCATAGATACAATGGGGCAGAGGACCTTAACCCAGCTGGTACAGCTAGCATATTGAAAAGATGCACAGAAACCTCAACTAATCTTTCCTCTTTTCTGGAAATTCACACTCTCTGGGATAAACAGCTGTTTAATCTCCTACTCTCTTACTGAGGACAGTCTTCCTACGACTTCATGCAAAGGCCCTATTTCACATAGATTTAAACATTACCATGACATTCTTGTCCCTTTCTGCCTCCAGGAAATCTGAGCCATTTGTAGAAAGCATTCCTACTGTTTCCCTCCTCCTCCTCTACTACAGCAAGCTGCTACAGCACTAGAAATACTGCATTTAAGTGCATACAAATTATGAAGGCTCCCGAGGATATCAAAAATCACCACTCCAAAGCAGTTAGTGGCAGCGACAGAAGCCACAGCCATCTTTCTTCTGCTGAAGGTCACCAGCCCAACTGCAAGGATGAGGGAGGAACTGCAGGAACACTCCCAACCCTCTGCAGAAGCCAGGGCCAGTCCTGCTCTTCCCATCACTCGGGAGGTTTAGACAGACCTGACGGAGTTTGCCTGGAGGAAGTGAGCACTCCAATTATTCCACCAGCTCTTGAGAGGAGGTGGAGCAACTGCTGGCACAGGAGCAATAGAAAACAGCTGGGAATCAGCAAAGTCTCAACAAGCACAGGATGTAGATGGACAACAGCTAAATTCATTTACTGAAATGACTTAAGCTCTTTTGTAAGCTTTAGCACTGGCCTCAGATATGCCAGACGATACCCTGGTTACTCAATCTCAAGCGTTCCAGGCAAGGGAGAAGCAAAACATCCAACACCCTCCCCTTCTGCACCTCCTCCCACCCAACCCCCAAAAATCCAATCTTACAGACTGAAGGCAGGTTTAGGGTTTCACCAAGTGGGAGGGGGGGAAAAAGAAAAGAAAAGAAAAAAAAAAAAAAAAAAAAAAAAAGAAAAAAAAAAAAAAAAAAAAAAAAAGAAAAAAAAAAAAAAAAAAAAAAAAAGAAAAAAAAAAAAAAAAAAAAAAAAAGAAAAAAAAAAAAAAAAAAAAAAAAAGAAAAAAAAAAAAAAAAGAGTTGGCAATTCCCTCCATACTACATCCTGAAAAGGACTTATTTAAAAGCCTTCAAAAACCCCGTAAGCTATTACATCAGTGAGAGGTAACTCATTACCTTGCTTAGCAAAGTCAAAGGTAGCCAATTTAGGCCGTCAAAATTTCCGCTGATAGTTAACCCTCACTTTCATGGCATTTGGAAGCAAACAATATCTGTGCCAGACAGCAGGGGCTGCAGAGCAGTAATCCAAGCTGGACGTACAACCTGTCTTAGTGAGAACTCTGTGCACAAGCTGAGATAACTTGAATTTCCTCCAGCTCAGCTGCAACCTGTCATCCTTTTTACCAATACACCTACCTGACCACCCCCCCAATATAATCATTATTTTATAATGTTGCAGGAAGCCTTAAAGTGACAGCTACATTTGATATAAGTAACTGACTTGTTTGTGAACAAGCCTGTTTACCCATTTTATGACAGAGCATGGCAATAATAACCACAGCTCAGTATGATTTAGAAGGTTCCAACATTAGAGTGCTTCTTCTACCCTAAATGGTCCAAACTTTGAAATTCCCTCTCTAAAGCAGACTTGTGCTTGGGAAGCCTTAGGAAGAAGATTACTCCTAGGTGGTATTTCGGTAACAGCAGCGTTTTTACTACACTTATCTCCTACTTCTGCCTGACACGTCTTAACTAAATTTAACCCACTAATCCTAACACACCTGAGAGAGACAGCAGCGGCTAACACTATCACTCCTACCTTAAACAGGAAAGCAAACCACGAAGTAAGATTACTCAGATTAAGTGATTGACTTGAGGTCACAGGAAGTATGTTGTCTGCCCCGAATTTGAGTCCTGGACGTCCCAACCTCCAGTCCTGAGCTTGAACTACCAGACCCCTCTGGCTTTTTGCAAGCCACCGTGGCAACTGGACATCTCCTTTCCCCTTTCACTTCTCCGCACACACTCATGCATACTTGCCTCTGCATTTCAGATTTAGGGGCTGTGGCTGCCTCTGTTCCTATTCCTTGGGCCAACACGTGCTGGGAGGAAGAGCCACCCAGCTGCACCGTCCCCTTCCCCTCCTAGCAGCCACCCAGTAGCCACAGGGGAGGAACAAGGAAACATCAGCAAGCCCACTTAGCATGGTTTGAAGGAACTTACTGAAGTTTCCACCAGCAAGATTTTTTGGTGGTTTTTTTTTTTTTAAACCATTAGGAAAAAGAGATACTGGCAACATCTTACAGCACATCACCTTGCAGCAAGAGTCCAAAGGGCAAAGCAAAACCACTTATTTCTAGGATGCAAGGAGGGGGAAAGGGCTCAAAGTCTGGAGCAGCAGCATCATTCAATACATAACCACCATTTCAAGTCACCTTGGAAGAGACAAGAGACCACGTCCACCACAGCATTCCACCATATTGAAGGACCAGAGGAGGTGACCAGAGGAGTCGCTGGTTGGGACCAGAAGTATAAGCAACAATTAAAACAGAGTAACACCAGACATGATCGATGACTACTAGCCTGGAATTGCTCAGCCCAGAAAACTGGTAGTCTTTCAGGTGACAGAGGATAATTAAAATAGAAGAGATTCACTAGATTAATCACCTTTCACATGATATAAAAACATTTAAATTTGTGTGCATATTTATGTGAGTATTTCTTTTCAAATATCCAAAATGAAGGTGCCTGCAATCATTACACAAACCTGCCCTACACAGAGGGGGTACCCTCAGGAACAGGAATCCAATAGTCTGTGCTGAGGTCCACCAGCTACGTCAAAATTCTTTAAGCTTAGAAGGTTGCCTACAAAAGGAAAATGCTGTGCATCAAAACAGATGTCAGCTTTTGCTTCTTGCCTGACAGTGATGTTGTTCTTCCCTGTAAGGGCTGTCAGGCAAGTACTGTTCCTTGGCTACAGGCGCAGTCGGAGAGATACCCCGAAGTCCCTGTTGGAAGGGAACACTGCAATAGTACAACCACGCAGCCCAAAGCGGCACTCGGATATGCCAGAAAGGTTCTACTGGACAAGATTCATAATGAAACTAGATTTATTTTTTTTAAAAGACCCTTCTTGTTTCTGCTTGAACTCACAGGAATGAAGATTTTAAAAACTTTCCTCAAGAGACAGACCACATATGTTATATTCCTAAAGGAGAAGGGTGTATATTTTATTCACTAGCCGCCCTTTTTCTCTCACCTCTTTTCCATTCCCTTCCCTGCCAAAGCATCAACATCATAGGAAAAGTAAGTCCCTAATACTGAGTTTCATCAAGTAGTCACCTGCACGACACCATGCCAGAGGCTTTACTGCATTCTTTACAAGTAATAATCGCAATTATTGAGACTGGTCAAAGTCATATAGAAATCACAGCTCTGAAAGTCACCAGAGATACAGGTATTTTCTCACTTTTTAACTTGTTCCCCTTTTATTTTTCATAATGGCATAAGACAGAATTTTTTAAAATCACTGATTTTAGTGCTGTCTCATGTGTAGTTGCTATGGATGCAGTATGTTGCTCAGATGCTAATAGTTTGACTGTTGACTCTTACTTGACTCATGCATCCTAAAAATGTGGTGCTGCTGGAAACCCTTATCCTCAAGTGTAAGGGAAGCTGGGACCATACAGGATCCAGCACTAATTCTGAAAATTCATGGTTCATCTTCAACAAATTATTGTGGTGTAGACACTCTTGGTGTAGAATTTTAAACATGAGGAAGGAGTACGCTTTAATATTAAAAATTCAAGAGCTTAACACTTTTCCACATATTTTTAATTCAAATCTGCTGGAAGAACCAAAAACAAAAAAATACAAACAGCTTTTCTCTTGCCTGATGCATCTTAGTCCAATAGCTTCCTGCTGATTTCTGTAGTTAAATGTTTGACCCTTGCCAGGAATGGGACCCAAAGTGAAAAGAGTCATAGTTTGCCAAGTGAAGCAGAATCCACAAACAAGCATCTCACTCTGGCTACAGATTGCTTCCTTTCAGAAATTTAAGAGGGAGAAGGGAAGGAAGCCATACTGTGGTAAGTCCATGTATTCTTGGGAAATGCTATTATTTACAAAACAGACATTAATGCACAAATATGTATTAGTGAAGAGAGGAAGGCACCCAACTTACTCTCCAAGGTCTAGTGTGTGTTTTTCATCTCATGTCCCCCCACCTTCCCCAGCAAGCCTAGTGTAGTAAGTTTGCTTATCTTGTAGTGCATTACCACTGCTGACACTGTCTAAGCAGAGAAAGTAGCCACAGAAAAAAATTAGTTTCTCAAGATAAAGTCTTTTCATTGTGTACACACTGTCAAATTGTACAAGTCCACTGGAAAATAATGTGCATTATTTATTATACATAACACTAGGAAATCTGTAACACTTACAAAGACCATTATGATGCCATTAAAAAGATTTCATGTTCAGCTTTCTAGGCATCTTGGGCACACAGCCATCGCTACAATAATTATTATATTTATCACTATGTAAACTAACTGTAATGCTTCATTAAGATAGAGAAAAATGATATCACTGAGGTCCCTGCAAGAGGCAGTAACATTCCCCTCAGTTATACGTAGGTTTCCTCTCTGCAATCACTTGCTGCATCTACTGAACCGCTCAAGATTTTTATTCTGGTAAAACAAGACAGCAACACGTGCTAAAGAGGGTCCTGAGCTACGATGTATGGCCTGCAAAGGCATTTCTGGAGTAACTGCGCATACTGGACTCTGCTGAACACCATGGTATATAGTTTTACACTTGGGTGCTGTACTGCTCATAAAAAAAGCCCCAACCTATAGCTATACGTCTTTTAATACCAAAAATTCTTGACAGATGCCTTTTAAGAAGCGAGGGCAGTCTCCATGCTCTGAACACACACATGTACATCCACGCTGCACTGGGAAAACAACAGTGCTGGCCCCCAATGGGTTAAAAACAAGAGTGATGGGCATGGAAAGCCACAGCTTCCTGCTATCTATGTGACCTAACCGCCCAGCAGGCACAGGCAACTATTGTAAACTAAACTGTCCTGACACATGCATCTCGTTTGAATCAGAAGGATCCCTTCTAACATGGAAAACTACTGACGTGGACTTGGACGTAAGCTATAAGCCTTGGAGAGATTTCAAACACGTTTGACACTGACGCGGTACTAATTGTTCAAAAACTCTTAAGATCCACAGGGACAAAGAGTTGCCGGGAAAGCCTCACTCTCCCTTTTGAGTTTGTGCAACTGGAGCCTTCAAACACAGTGACATTTTCCGACCAAAAAAAAAAAAAAAAAAAAAAAAAACAAAAAAAAAAACCCCACTGTGGTTAGGAAAAATAAATAATTCCGTTATCTCTGATGAATTTCTGCCTCTGGGACCCTAAAAAAAAATGAAATTTCCCAAAAAAAAAAAAAAAAAAAAAAAAAAAAAAGCAACCAAAAAACCCCACTGGTGTGTTCTCAGTTTTCCTTCTCCCTCCCCAGAAGATTCTGGAATACGTCAGAGAACAGACTGAGCTCTTTGCTGGTGGATTTTCAAAACCACTTGACACCGGGTCTTTTTCATTCCTTGCTAAGTGATAGGGACAGTCACCAAACACAGCTGCAGGACACTGAGGCCTCGGTGGCTGACCTTACAGGCTGGTCATTCTCCACACGAGTTCCACCTGTTTATTAAATTGATCGATTAAAAAAAGTGTAGCTTCTAAAAAAGCATTTATGAACATGCCACCTTTGGAATTTTATGTGATTAGAAGGGAGTTGGTGAACAAAGATACAGGAGGCAACTGTCTGAATCACACCAGCATCAGTTAACTGTGTCTTCTGCACTAATACAGTTTATGTCAGCACACCCACCATAGGATACTGGATCTGCTCGAATTTATGTTAATAGTAATGGCAGAGATGTTTACTGCTCCCACATCCAACCATCAGAAAGACCCAACTCATTTTTTTCTTTAAAGGTTCTTATCTAAAAACTGTTGTCCAGCTTCTAAAGCAGGATTCAAACAGCTCGAGAGTCAGCAAGAACTGCGGTAATTTCCATTTATGACCAGGAGAATTTACACTCAAAATTAAGTCAATGTGGCAAGATAAGAGAGAGAGTAGCCACCCAGATCCAGATCAACTGGCCAGTAAAGCCCTGTCACTACAGATAAGGCTCATTTAGGAAATGCAAGCACACAGGAGAAATGGGGATTTGCAGCGTGGGGAATTCTTGAGGAGTGACGGTTTTAAGCCTTTAAAGACAGGAAAAACAGGAGGGGTGATAAGCGCTGCAGTTCTTCCCTGCCCGCGCACAGTAAACACTTCTAACCAGGCCACAGTGATTAAGCTTTTCCAAACTGACTAGATTATCAGAGAAGGATGGGAAGATGCTTCCTGCCTCGAGTCAACCCTCCTCATTACTGTCAGAGAGGAGAAAGGATCAACCTCAGCGTATTTTGTTACAGGGAGCATTACGCCGCACAACACCGAGCGCCTACCCCGGCCGACAAAAATCCGATTTATTTCATTTCATTCTGCATGAAAAGAATAAGGACAGAGGGGTGTTTCTTTTCCAGAGGGAGAAGAGGGAAGACGATGTAAATTTCAAGCACATGATGCAAAACAAAGAGCTCAAGTACAATCTGACCCCACAGCCTGCAGAAGGCAGACCCAATTCCTATATGGGCCACGGAACGACAGCATCCCCATTCCTGCATTTGGGCCTCTCGTGCATTTCCTTACTCAAACCCCAAATGGTACTTTACAGTCAAATACTATTATTTACTGAGGAATGCAAGACCTAAAGAATAAGACCAAGATTCCATAAACATTCTTGCTTTCAAGGGCGGGATTAGAGAAGCAGCAACGTTATGGGTGTTTCTACAGCCTTTCCATCAAGAGAGGCACTCGGGCAGGAATCAAAATGCAGAGCCCACGGGGACATGCCACACGCCATGCAGCAGGAGTGGGGTTTTGTCCAAGAGAGAGCACTACCAGGAAAAAAACCACTGCAGTGTCGGCTACAAGCACGAGACACATGCAAGAAAGCAGTGCTCAGTTCTTATAAATGAGAAGAAAAAAAATAAAATACACACTCTGAGGTCACAGATAAAATGGTTATGTTTCAGGCTGAGAGCAGCACACAGAATAAGCTCATTATCTACCCCAGGACAGAAAATTCCACATGTCTCTGCTCTAAATCCTGCAGTCTAGGTAAATTGCAACACACTATTTTCTAAGCAAAATACATAATGCCAATACCATGATTATTTTTTTTTTTCAGTAAAATTATCAGTAAAAATACAAGAGAAACACTGGAGGCTTTAGAAAATCTATCTTACTGCAATCTAAGTCTCTTCCAGCCTGACACCGCAGCGATGGGGATGTGAGAATACACACACACGCGCTGCACAGCCCTCCAACTGCACTGCTTTCTTCAAGGTGACAAAAAAAACGTCACTGTGACCTGGAGTTACTGCATATCTGCTGCATACCACATCTGCATTTAAAAAAAAATGGTGATTATCAGTGATAAAGTATGACTGTGTCCAGCAGGGCTTCTGCCTGCAAATGGTGATTATCAGTGATAAACTATGACTGTGTCCAGCAGGGCTTCTGCCTGCTAGGCTGCTGGTTCACTCTAACACTGAACTGCTGGAGCCTCCCTGCTCCCTGCCGCGCGGATCTGGGTGATGCTGCGGAGCAGGGACATCTCTGACGCTGCACTCAATGAAAGCAGCAGGATCTGAGATAGAAAAGAAGCCCAGAGTAATCAATAATTCACAGAACTATGTGAAAAACTACTCCTCTATCTGTAAATGCATGAGCGGGATAGCAATTCGATTCAATCCTTCATAAAAACACATCAGTAGATTTATTTAATTGAGGCAGCAGTTGTCTGCCCCGGCAACATTCAGAGGAGCTTCTCAGTCCTGGGTGACTCCAGGGGAAATGACATAGTGCAAGTACAACAAGGGAAGGTGATGATCAACAGTTGCAGCCCATCAAGTGGAAGAAACTCTGATGCATAAAGTAACACACCTTTCTGAACAAGCTAGATGCTTACAATAGTCCAAAAGTGAGGTTTGTTTTTTGGGGTTTTTTGTGATTTGTTTTGTTTTTGTTTTTTTTTTTACTAATAGTCCAAAAGTGGGGTTTGTTTTTTGGGTTTTTTTGTGATAAGTTTTGGTTTTGGTTTTTTTACAGATTCTGGCTTTATTAATCTCATAGGTAAAAACAAGCATTTATCAGGGTGCTGTGCCCTTCACCTGCAGTGCCGATTATGCCTAATTTCTCAGCTTCTCCTAATAAAGTAACTGTGCCATAATTGAGAAAGCCTGCGACGAGCCCCATTTCATCGACAGGGCAAAGCTGATGCTGATTTCAGAGATGCAGGACAAAGAAGAAAATGGAACTCATAACTGCAGTTTCTATTTGTTGCCTTTTCTCTTTTTAATATGAAAATTAACAAAAAAAAAAAAGCCTGAAAAATGCAGTGTCTTTAAGATAACCAAGCCAAACACAGACCTATAAACGGTAGCCTGTTACTCTAATCCACTCCACAGCCCTGGACACCACACTGAGCAGAAGCCATTACACTACCCCTGCATCCCTACAACTACAGCCAAAGTGGAATTTAATTCTGGGACAAACTGAGACCACACTCCCCAAACAAACAGGGCACAACAGCTTCCAGTACTTCTAGTCTTCTAGTCGCTATCACTATTTCTTGGGGTCAAAAATTAGCATGAGAGAAATCCCATATGAACTGAAGAAGTGCACAAACCCACTCCAGCAAGAAAGTGGAATCTCACAGCGTTTGCCTCCCAGAAATCAAGATGGCCCCATTACAGGCCACTTGCTGTTCAAAATCTTTGCAGAAAACAAGTTTTAGGTAAACCTAATGAAGTTTATAAGTGAAGAAAAACAGTGAGGCTAGCGTAACTTGCCAGCTTCTCAGATGTGGGAGAAATCAGCAGTAGAGAGCCTGCCCGAAGCATTCCCAAGCTCTCAAATGACAGCCTACCCGACGCACCAGCAGAGCACTGGCCTTTGGGAGGGGGAGTGGGAGGCACACAGACTTCATCTCAAATTAAATCACAGCCACTCGCAGAGTTTGCCTGTCCCATTTGAGACCTGCCAAAGCCGTGCCCATCCTGGGCTGCAGATGCCCCGAGGCGCTCCGGGACTTCTGACTAATGCCACCTGCCTTTTAGCACTAGAGTTAAGCTGAGTTTGGCCAGTGAAACACGCGAAAACCCACCCATCCTGCAGGCTGCAGAGGGAGAACTGCAGAAAGGCACACGGAAAGCTTCAGAAGCGCAGCCTGAGATAACTCCAAGCAAACTGACTTTCATCACAAGTGGGGACCCTGCTCTTTCACCTCTGACGCGGGTCAGACCAGCAGTAAACGTGATGGGACAGAGACAGACCAGGAGCAATCCCTAGAGGAATACCAAAATCTGAGTAGGAGCCAGAATTAACTCTGCAAAGACTACTCTTCCAAGCCGTTGCAGTCAAGAGTTTAATTAGAAAATTATGCCCATGACTACTTAACTGTTCCTACAGCTTTCATTCTGAAGCCATGGCCCAAACCCAGTGGTTTCTCCTGACAGCTGTCGTGCCTTCCTTTTACCCATCCCACTAAACCTTTCATTCTCTTACTCCACCAAAACCAATGGGATGCTTGCTACTGCTTCCACATCTATTTCATACCCAAACCGAGACCTTACATGTTAGATGCTTACACCACCCACCACATCAATGTCAGCACTCAAAACTTCTCACTTGGATACTATAAACAATATTGAATAATCTGGTCAGGAAAACAACTCATGGCTCAGATATGATCAAAGGATCAATGACTGAGAACTATTAATCTTTTTCTTAAGTAATCAAGGAAGGACCCTCTTGAGCTCGGCAAGGCAATGTGGTCTAATATGGGCCTTTAAAAAAACCCAAGCATATTTTTGCAATCAGCATTTTGAAATTACATAGATGACCCTAATAATGTACTTCACCAGCTCCCACATTACAACAGTTCAAAAGTTTTGAAACAGATTGCAAGCCCAGCCACAAAACCAAAGAGCACAGCTCGAAACGGAGCTTCCAACAGTGACACAAAGTCTGCTACAGTTAAGTAAGAAACGTGGGGAAGTATCACAGTGCAGGTAAAGGACGAATTTAAGAAAAAAAAACCCCAGAATTTAAATAGTTTGCAAATTAAACACTAAATCCGGAACAGTTCCCCTGCACTATTAACAGAATGATTAAGAAGGAATTCTTACTGGTAACCAAAGCGCTACATACATCAGCTGTTAAAAACAAAAACAAAACCCTGCTTAGAAGAAAATGAAACACAAAAACAATTTCTTGTGCACCCTTATTATAAACCCATACAGGTCAATCTCCAACAGAAACTAGCCCCCAAGGAACGACACTAATTAGAAAGACACAAACAAAACTACACCAAAGAAGAACTTTATTTATTCTGATACTATCATAATAAATTTCTTCTCCAGGGTGCACTCATCTTCAAACAAACATTATTCTACCCCACCTCCTCCACTGTTGCCACTCTGAACTTTTTGTCCAACATCTCACTGTCTAATACTCAGCACACACTTTATTTCAGTAGCAGACAACCAGAAATAGTTTGGATTTTTATACATGAGAATTTTCAGGAATTAGGGTTTGTTTTATTTCTACCTAAAAAACAGAAGGGAGTGTAATATCAGGATACCTCTGAAAATCATACACATCTACCAAGCTAAAAGATAGTCAGCACTTCTTACAACTGATTATTTAAACTTATGCTCGTAACACAGCCAAGAAAACAGATACTTTTTAACTATACCAAAATATGATAGGTATTTTTCTTAACAAGATGGGAAAAACAGAAAATCAGACGTAAGCCCCACGGTAATTATGTTAGAAGAAAAAATTAAAGCCCTGAAAAATCATGTTAAATTCCGCTATTGGCAAAGAGAAACTTTCTTCAGAAAGTCCCCTCGCTTGGAGCACTCTGCTAGCTGCTGCTGCAGATAAACCTTCTGTAAAGCCAACCTTCTCGCGTTTCACCCCAAAAAAAATAAAATCCAGGCCCAGGCTCCTATCATGCAAAACAGAGTCCCAGGCTAAGTGCTGCCAAGAAAGCACCTCATCACCCCCAGATAGCATCACTTTAAGCCCTGTCCACTTGGAGCACCCGATTACTGTGTTATTCCAGACCACAGGCTGAAACGGCCTCTGAAATAACTAGGGCTGGTTCCACAAGAGCTTTGCAGATTACAACCTAGACCTAAAAACACGGCTGATAAGATAGAGGAAGCAGATGTAGTATCTGCCATATTAGGAACCAAGGCATCCCACTGCTAGATCCCTAATGGAACTGAAAGTAGATTTACCATGCTAGAAGAGTTTTGCGAAGTGCAAGGGGAAAAAAAAGGAAAACTGTTTCACTCTACTTAGTTTCTAACACTTTTAAATCACCTCTCTAAAAAAAGCACCAAAACACAAACAAAACAATAAAAAAAAATCCAGAACATCCACACATACACTAACTTCCTTCAACCAAAAAAAAAAAAGCCCAGCCCATTGTCACAAATGGACCCATTGATTCCAAAGTGAGATGATCCTATCTTCTCAACGTTCAGCCCTCCATCCCAACATTCAGGCAGAAGGGAAATTTTAAGAGGGGAGAAAACTGACCCAAGGCAGATTCCCTTGTCTCAACCAGTTGTGTTTTCAAAAGCACGAGAGCAAAATCCTACCAAACCATGGGATGCACCTCCACCCTCATCCCCATCCCCTCAAACAGGGTATCCATTTAAGCCAAGAAGCCTGAAATTAAGATCCACATTCAGATGACTGAGCCCTGTAGCAGAATTTATGTGTAAAAGGCAGGATGCAGCTCACTCCTTAGCAACTACATGTTCTTTTTTTTTCTTTTTTTTTTTCCCTCAAGTGTAAGGTACATAGGGCTTCTCTTTTCAGGATGCAACTCACTCCTTAGCAACTACATGTTCGTTTTTTTTTTTTTCTTTTTTTTCTTCTCAAGTGTAAGGTACATAGGGCTTCTCTTTTTGCTAGAATTGAAAATGAGACATTTTTGCCTGCTAAAAGTAAGTCCAACAGAATTGGGTTGTTTCTATAACACTGCTGGGGCTAGAAGATGGCTCGATACATTTTTTTCTAGGGAGTGGAAGACTTGTGAAAAAGAGGCCACCTCGGGTGGGTGACGGGAGACAATAGACAGACAACTCATGAACTGGCACATCCCATCAAGTGGATGACACACACTTACACCAAAGGTCTCCACTGAGTGACATGCAGATCACTGGCAGCTTTTTGACGTCTCTAAAAGGTATGGCATTCTGTCCCCACTTGACTGGCCTTGAAAACCACCCCACCTTTTCGGCAGAGACCCACCAAGTACCCGAGGAGAACATGAAGTGTAGAACTGCACTTCATGAGCCTCTGGATTTTACCATTTCTCTCTCCCCCATCGCATACTGGATGCTCCCCCAAGTCATTCCACTAAAATACTTTGCTATTAAAAGAGATGGAATTTTTGACAACTATTATTGCTGAAAAAATATGCTTTATTGGTTAAATGACAATGTAAAGCATGCTAGTAGAATACTTAGCACTCAAAAACGCCCCAAACACCCACAAAGCGTGTCCCTCTGCTGCAGGCCTGGGAACAGCAGAAACTGGCTCCCAGACCTGCTTGCCAACCCTACAGCACTTGGGGTATAACATAAAACCTGGGTTAAACTGCCTCAGCTGCACCCAAGAACCCCTGCAGCACCTTCACACTTGTGTCACCACAGGCGTTCGCAGGGCTGCACAGTGTTCTGGATCAGGAAACTTGATCCAGGTTAAAAATACAGTTTATTTTTTGGGACCAAGTTATTTTTAACCCAGATGGGAGTTCTCTGCTCCCAGTCACTGCTCGAGCCCATAAACAATTGTACCAGGACAGAGATTGGTACAGGGTGAGAAAGCATTTAAGCCAGCCATGCTACTCAGAGGGAAAAATTTAAAAAAAAAATTACAAAAAAATGGAAAAAAACATGGCTATTCCTGTACAGCTGTGCTTGGGATTGATGACCGTCACCTTCATAGTATCTTCCTTTAATACCTATGAAATATCAATTTCATTGCCACTGCAGTAACCCTCACACAATTCTTACACTCCTACTAGAGACTCTTCAGATGTTGTACCAACCCTCCACCCCTCTGAACATTCACTCTCCTTTCATAATAATTAACAACCATGGCTTTACTTGAGACAAGATCCCTAGAATTCAAATTGGGACCCAAGATGGGGAAAAAGAAACCCAAACAAAAAACCCACCCACACATCACAACTTATTTCCAACTCCACAGGTGTTAGTTTCCCCACATTCTTTTGAAGGTTTTCTTCACAGTGGCAACAGCTAAAGGATTTTTGGTATGTCAGCCAGATTCTGCACAACAGATGAGAAACCCATCCCAGCCCCTCACTGGGAACCATCAGCTCATGTCCTCCTACCCAGCTATGAGGAAGAACATCAGCTTCAATGAAGAGGTAATGATGCAAGTACCATCTTCATTTTGATACCAAATTTGAGTAGTCACTGGCCTAACATATTTTCACTGGTGTTTCAAACTTACACCAGTAGAGAAATATGTCAGTAAGACCCCAAACCAACACTGAGCGCCACCAATCAGCCTTTTTGGTAGATGTTATTTTGTTTTAAAGGAATTAAGTGTCATCTTTTTGCAGGTGCTCATATAACACACACAAGGAAAGCATATTTTTCTTCTTCATTTGATACTTTTAAGTAAGATTAGGTCATGATTCTTCAAAGAGAAACATAACACTACACATGCCTTTACTCTTAGAAACACAAAGTGCTTTGTCTTACTTTTTCAGTATCTCTAATCTTGTACATCACTTAAAAAGTAGATTTGCATGTAGCAAGAGAGATTCACAGCTTTCACTATTTCAGCATTTGTTATAAATAAAGATAATGCCCAGATGAAGCTTTTTTTTTTTCCTTCCAACACAATCCCAAAAATTCACATTCAACATTGACTTACGTAGGTGTGGTCACAAAGAGGAACCGAATGCGTGCAGCTGCTGGAGCGCTCTTCCCTGTGATTACACTGCAGCCCGACACAAAAGTCAGGAATTTATCTTGTGGTGGGTGTGGCAAAGTTGAAAAAACAATGCCTTTTTTTTTTTTTTTAAATAAAATTGCTCCCAACTGCAAGGATGAAACTTACTTGTGCATTTCGAAGTTCAAGACATTTTAAAGGCAACTATGGGTAGATGAATCAGAAAAAGCTAATGTGGATTAGAGTGGAAGCAACAAAAGACTCTTTTCACGCAATAAATGCTTTTATGGTTACTTCAAAAAAACTACCAGGTTAAGTACCTCTTAATTGTAAAATATGTAATTGTTTGAAAAAATGTATTATTTTCATGCAAATCTGAAATGCAAATACTTTATACATCTTCTACTTAAATGCATGTAAGGATGGCTCTTTTTTCTTTTTACTTCCTTGATTTGTATTGACTTTTTTAAAAAATAAAAACAAACTTCACATATAAAACTTCAAGCATTTCAGGGCTTCGGGTTGGACAATATGAAAAGGCAATCTCTGCCAGAACTTTAACATGATCCTCATGTAAAAGCACTCCCCAAGATTAAATTGTTGGGTTTTATGTGATGTGGATAATAGTTTTTTTCCCTGCAAAACTATCATTCTAATCCTAAATTCTTGTCTCGGAACATCTTCCTGAAGCACAGGGCTCAAATACTTAATAAAAAGATTGTCTGATCTAAATAATGTTTATTAAGTGTTTTTCATTTCAAAACATCCCGACATGCTTTGCAAACGGTATCGCTGCTTTCACTCACTTCTCGGGACCGACACAGCAGCTGCTCTGAAAGCGATTAATAAATAGTACATCACAGTTAAGTCTACAAAGCCACGATGACAGTATTAAATTGAAAAAGCACGGAAAACATCAAATAGTTGCATACTGTGAACTACTTAGCGATTCTTCTCTAATTCTGAAGAAAAAGCACCTTCCGTAAGTGCTGATTTAAGCAGTGAAGATCTCCACTGAACACTCAGTCAAAAAGCTACCGTTTGGAATACAACGATGCCTCCAGTGCTAAGCCACAGCATCAGTAATTAAAAAAAAAATAAAACACCAATTGCAATCAGTCAAGTTCTTCCAACCTTTAAGCTTTCTTTGAAGTTCTCCCTTGCAGTACCATATAGGGCTGACCCTTCTTCACTGGCAAGATCCGACAAGGTCGCAGCCCAAGGTAGCAGTACACAAACACAAATGAGCCCACAGCACATCTAGAAGGGTACTCTGAAAATGCAAAAAAACTCAGCACGCTGGTACTCACAAGCTTTGGAAAGCTCCGCATATTTTTAAAGGTTTACTATTTTTGGCAGGAAGATGAGGGGAATTTAGTAGTCTTGCACACAGTTCTGCAAATGTTGTGTAAAGAAGTTTGCAACCTTCATGTTGCTGGTGCATGGAAATGGTAACACCACCCTACTCCATTTAGATGAAGGAGAAGCAACTAAAATAGGAAAACTCTGGATAGTGAGGAAAAAAACTTTCACATAAGTTGCATCCAAAAAGCGAAACAAGCCAAATGAAATGCATAAATTCACAGAACTGTGCCAGTAATTCTCAAATTGGCCCAGTTCTTCTGAAACTTCACTGCTTTCAACAACCAGCCACCTCCAATCCCTCTTTTTTTTTTTTTTCCTTTCAGCACTTCCAGGACAGTCTTCCATGTAAAATAGGGACAAGGAAGATTACAAACTTGTGGCAAGTCACAGTTCAATACTGCCCAGCCCTAGACTTTGGCAGAGCCGCCATCCTGGACCAAAGAGGTAAATCCACGTGTGTCAGACAAGAAGAAAATACCAAGCAACCCCAGAAGAACAGCAATCCATCTGCCTCGTCTGAAGGCACAGAGAACTGTGTGCCACCTACGAGCTGTAAAAAAAGCCCAAACCCATCCAATTGTTTTCTCCACTTGTTTGGATGCACTTTCTTTGCATTGATAAAAATTTTGCTGGCTGCACTCATCTGCTGCACGGCTAACATAGGCTTTCTCCGTGAGGAAACTGAAGGACGATGCTCAGACAGTGGATTATGACCTACACAAAAGTGATGTGCTTTCTTTCCAGCCACACAAACGCAGCTATAGGGAATCCAAACAGAGCAGAAAGACCACTCTCGGCGCTCCAGCCAACTTGCGGGGAAAAGAGCCTTTATAAACAAGGCATTCTGCATTATAACCAGGGTCTTGGAAATCACATTTGTTTCTACAAACGTAACCCGACCAAGTCAATCTTTCTCAGTCGATGCAAGATGCAGAGATGACTCGCCGGAGGATTTATTTGAAAGGCTTAAGCTTCTTTAGAATTAAAAAGTTTGCCGCATCTATTTTCAACAAATGAAATGCTCGCTATCCACTCACACTTCAGTAAATTTCCAATTCTAGCAGGTGAATAAAACAGCAAGAAAAACAAACCCTTGCCACCTTTTCATGTTAGTTTGTAGACTGTAGTTGAACACAAAAGAGATGCACAGCAATCAGAAGGTTTTTTGTTTAAAAATCCACAAGTGTAACATATTCATGGGGGAACTCTCCCAGGCGGCCATGCCCTTGTCATTGCTACTAAGCTGGCAAAGCACAACCTTCTAGCTGGATTACCAGACAAGCAGCATGTGATTCTCCTTCCCCTATTACTGTCTCAGTGAATCTGATCAAGTCACTTAAGTATTCTGTATCTCATTTTCCCCATACATGAGCATAAATTTCCTCCTGTCCCTCCAATGGCATTATCCCGCAGCCAAATGCTTCTCAGAATCAGGACGTTTCCCTTGATGTGTAGACCTAAACCTCACTCCTAGTTGACTTTATCTTTTCAAAGAATACCATATTTTCTGTGAAAGGATCCTATAAGGAAGAACTTTGGTAACGTTTACTCTTAGAAAAATACACAGACCTCTTTTCTTACCAACATTCTCCCACCACAACATTCAAATTTATATATTTGCTACCCACAAACCAGTTATTCACCAGGGAAATTGTTCCATTTAAAACAAACAAAATCCCCCTCTCAATAAAATTTTTGCTTGCTAAAGGCTTATTTTATTACAGGAAAACCCTTCCCGGTTCTTCTACACCCCAAAGAATAGTCATGGCTCCTAAAAATTACAAAAGGATGCTCCTAGATACCAGGTGACTAGAGTTGACTATTAAAAAAAAAATGTTTCTTTAAAATTAAAGCAAATATGCACCAAAACCTTATTCGTAATATATTCCCGAGTGATGCCTGGACCAAATGTATCTGACCAGATTCATCATTTCACGTCAAATGATGCTTTTTCTGCGCTGTCTGGAGCGGCCTCTCGTGCCGACACCGCAGGACTGTGGCACGGCCGACACATTTATGAAACGAGGAAAGTCAGTCACTCTTCCTTTCTGCAGGCTACCCACTAACTACCACTTAAAGAAACACTTAAACTACAGAACTGACCTATTTTCCTAGGCCAAATATACATTATTCCTTCATAACTGAACTTGGTTGGATAAAGATACAAAAAGGAGACAAACAGCTTTTACACCACTGTTAAAAGCCAGAGACGTTTTAAGTACAAGTTCAAGAAAGAGAAGGGTTCGTGGGGGGGGTTTTTTAGAGGTCATTCTGCTCCCCCCTCAACAGTGAGGAAAAAGCAATGTCAGGATGCACACACATTGCAGGCTCCTGAGCAAATACCAGAACAGCAGTTCCTGTTCCCAGAGACATACCTGCACCAACATTCTAGCAGATAATTGATTTCACCTTCCCAGTCACCTTGACGGTTCAATTCTAGACTCACATTGCTTACATACTTTTTATGCCTAACTGGACTGGGCTTGGAGATCAGAAAAAGGGTCTGAAATTTGTCTCCTTTTCAATGCAGATTGAAATAAGTAAAATGGATCGTTTCCTAAAGAGCTGGCTCATGAATGAACTATAAAATAAGATGCTCATTTCCAACCTTTTAGAAGAGCTGGAGTTTGATTCTTACACATTTCATTCAAGCTGCTAGCAGGTAACATCACCCTCTCTTGCTAAGATGCATTTTTGTAAAAAATTTTCAATTTTTTTTTTTTAAATCAGGATTTTCAGAGCAAATATAATTAGTTCACATTAGCTACTTTCCCCACCCATAGTGACAGAGCAATAGGAATTAATATGATAAAGGTAATCAGAATATTATCTAAAAAAACTACTGTTGTTCCCTTCCTCCAAAAAACTTAACGTATTCTTTTCTTGCCTTAGGTATAAGAGTAGAAACATGAAAGAAAACAGGGAGTTAAAAAAATAACAAAGAGACGGGTACTCCTTTTTGTGTATATTTCTTTCCTCTAAATACCTCATCTCTTTAAAAAGCACGCTGGAAGACAAATATGTAAGCTTTCCTGTTGGATCTTTTTACTCAAGTGATGAATCTAAGTCTCTTTTGCTTAATGTGTTTTACGTGTGCTTCCAAAAAAACTCCCGCACACCCATCCAAACAGATTTATTTTCCAGCAGCAGCAAGCTGCATGACTATAATATAGCCCTGCACATCATCGGTCCGGTGCAATATGAGAAAATGGGACTATATAGTAACAAAAAAGCATGTAAAAACAAATTTTGCAAGCAACATGCTCACCAATTCTTTACGTTGCATTGAAAAGGCACCTGCAACCACTCACAAACGTTAATTGGTGCAGCACAGTACTCACGTTAAATAAGATTATCCTCCTTATTGGACAGATGGGACACCGCAACTTAAGTGACTTTCCCATAAAGCAAGCATAGGACAGAGATATAAACTGAGCCCCTTCTGACATCTTAAACTGCAAGACCATTTTAAATAACTGCCCCCACACAGACAGACACAGAGCAGATACAATGCATCACCCAGAATGCAGGTAAAGACCTTAAAAATGAGAACAAGTTCAGATTAATCTAAATACTGTGATATAATTAAACACGTTAAAAAACTGGAAAAGTGAACAAGAATAATCCCCAAACTGACTTTTTAAGTATTTTATGTAGAGAACAATAGTAATAAATTACGTTCTTTCTCTTCCCAGGGATAGTCACAACAATTTTAAACTCATAACTATGTAAATTTCTGTACACAGAAAACATTAAATATCAAACAAGCTGACATGTTTCAAATCATTATCAACAATGTTTAGCATATAAATTAACACAGACACAAAGTGTCTACAAACATTTATTTTTAAACTGTTGGTAACACAGTAAATTATTAACTATTTCTCTCTCTTTACCCACAGGAAGAAATGCAATAATACAGAGTATGATTAGCGTTGCTTGGCATAATTTTAAAACAAATACATTTAATACACAGCGAATGTGCTGGGACAAAGGGCTTTGCCTCACAGAATGGCATCTTTCAAAAACAAACCCCAGGACTAGACATTCATCATTTGTATCTGTTGATATTTTAATGATACCAATGATCTAATGATCAAGCTTTTGAAAGATGGAACAAGATAAAACCAAGTCATTCTTTGAAGAAAAATGTGAAGCTTGTGAAAGAAGCCTTATAGAATTAGCCAGTCCAGCTTTCTGCGCTTTTGTTTTAAATGCTTAAAAACAAGCAGCATTATTTTCCCCCCTTCCCAAATCAAAACTTTCCAAATGAGGCATGACAAAACAAGCTGAAGTCCCGAGTTAACTTACAGTGCAAGCTACAGGCATGCAGGGGATGAGCCTGCTGTGCCAGCGTGCTTCTCAACAACATTGTTATCAGAGAAAGCGCTGACATCCAACATTTAATCTACCATCAAAACTGAAGTCTACGTTCTCTCTCACCAGTAGCTCCAAAACTCCACTGCAGCACAGGCCAATCCATGCTTTAACAAGACATATTAGAAAGTAATTAAATTTATTTTCTGGTTGATTTTTGGACTGAAATAAAACACGTCCTTAGGCTATAACCAGCAAGAGATTCTTCACTTAGAATTAAATTACTGGTTACTTTTCTGCACTCCTTGTTGGGGTTAAAAAAAAAAAAAAAAAAAAAATGCAAAAAAGAGAACGAAGCCCCAAACACCTACCTAGAAATTTTTAACTGAAAGACTGGGGTTTGTATTAAGTAATTGGAATCTAGTGTTCACTTTGATAAGTAGATTGTTTCCTAAAGAAGAAGTCCAAACCCAAAGAAATTCATGTGGTCTTCAGTATCTCAGAGCAAGCATTCAGTTCTTCAGATGTTTGTTCCTTTTTGGGGGTAAAAAAAAAAAAAAAAAAAAAGTGCCTGGGGTTCCACAAGGCCTTTCTCCTGCCATAAAACAATCAAAGCTCCATGGCCATTTTCCCACCCAAACAATAAAAGCAATAAACACTATTCAGACATTCCCAAAACTCATGGATTAACAAAAGAGTATGAAGGGCGTGGGGGGTAAAATGAGGTCTGACAACAAGCAGCCCTGGGGAAGGCACAGGACTGGGGAGATTCCATAAACCCAATTACAGCCACGTGAGCCACCCATGGGGTGAAACTGCTCTCAAGCCCACAAAATCAGAGGGGAGTTTCCACACAGGAAGAAGGGAGCCTACAACAACTCTGTTTTCATCACATATTCGAGAAGGATGGCAAGGGATGGACTCAGCCCAGGTGCTGGTCCTGCTCCTAACCAGGTAGACGTGGGAGGTGGAAGAAAAGGCACGAGGGGAGAAGAAAAGCTCTCAAGTGCAGGATCCTTCCCATCTCTGCTCCCAGGGCAGGTCATTGAGATCCAGATGCTGGTCTTGGAGCTTCCTCCGTGAAACACAGTGAAATCACAGCGTACACCCACCAGCCGGCTCCACCAGGAGCTGAGTGGGACCCAATTCCACAGTTAAAACTGGGTTTTTCTCCTATCTCAACTGCAGAAATAGCTGCAATAATCCAAGGCTCAATGCCTTCCAGGCATAAAAAAAAAAGTAAAAAAAAAAAAAGGCAATGGAAAGACCCAATGAAACTCCTGTTGAAGCCAACGATTAGTTTTAAGGTGCCTGTTTAAATAAATAAATCCAGTGTAATTGGACAATCTAGGAATTACTACTATAGATTAAATAAACTACTTTTGGTTGGCCTGCTCTAAACCAACCAATTGAAAAATCGATCAGATATACGAATTGCATAAAAGCCTGGGTATAAACAGCCATGTCAAGTGCATTGTCTGTCTTCAAGTAAATTATATTAATGAACTAAAATTGTTTGGTTGTTTTTCCACACCATGAGACAATGTTTACACTTGGCAAAATCCTTTGCCCTAGACTTTCCAATAGGACTACTGGTTTCAGGCACCTTACATTTTAGCTGTAGACCACCCATCAGAGCACTGTGAACCAGAACAGTTCTTAAGATAAATAAAATGAATCAGAGTATCTCACTGAAAAACCCAAACTTCACCTTTTATTTTTAAATTACAATATCCATAAAGAGCTGAGCCTCTCCCTGACAAAATGTTCATAACACATGTAAATCATTAAAATAAGAATCCAGATATTACGTTACAGTATGACACCACTACTCCATATAAAATAAACCCCACACTGATGACACAAGGAGTAGGAAACAAGATTAAAAATCAGTGGCAAAGCTGCAGCACAGTTCTGTCAATGACAGAAAGTTGATATAGAACTTTCTCATATATTGGAGGATGTCTTTTATTTTATCAATCTTGTCCTAGGATGGAGCAAGATACCACGTGATGCATTCGTGGAGAAATCCTTAGCATTAATTTAAAAGCCCTGGTTTGCAAACTTGGTTTTGGCAGAATGTCCAGAGAGTAAGAAGATGATAGAAGCAAGAGATGGTTGCATAATGGAAGCTCATTTGGTGAGGACAGACCTCTTCATCTCAAGTCTACGCTTTACCTGAAGCCACTGGTGAGTGCACTGTTGTGACTCAAGCTACCAAATAGTTTGTCCACCCAAGACACGGCCCAAAATAGCAACAGTAAGGGATGTAAGAAAAGGCTTGTGTGTAATAATATTAAAAGACTGCTTTCTTTGTCATTTCAGTTGGGAAGCAGTCCACAGAGGCCACCTTTCTGAAGATCGCTTGCACTCTTCGTGTTTCATCAATATCTGCAAAGGCCTTTCACATCAGCTAATTAGAGATCAGCACTTCCTTTGTTTTGACGGAAGCAGCAAGTTTGACAGTGATATATCATTTAAGTTATCCAACACCATAGAATTCAAAGGTTTTGTTCAATTACTCTTCTCTGGAGGCTTTCTACAGCTACAATTCACAAAATGGTGCTGAAAACAAATGAAACAGCCCTCTGTAACGCATGCCACAAGGCAGACCTTCTGGCCCAGAGTATTTTTCTCTACAATTATTTTCTTGCCTGGTCCTATACTATAGACAGTGAGAAAACAAGCTAAAAACATGTCAACAGATGTCTTCCAAAGGAAATGCTTATAGAACAGACACTCGGGAATACTTTCCTCACCTGGAGACAGGACTGCTAGAGAAGTAAGATTTGTTCAAGTCTAGATAATGCTTTATCCACAAGTCACTTTGAGAAGCAAATCCCTCATATAATTAAAGCAGCTTGGCTCAGGAAACACGGAGGCAAAGTCAAACAAACAAGTTTGCAATCACTGTCTAACTTGCATCCATGGCTTGCATTGAGAATAGAATGGCTTGCTAAACCAGAGTGCCTGGTCCCTGTTTAACTGGTTCATCACTCGCCCCTGGCTGTCCCATTACCTCTCACATCTGCAGCAGCACAAACACTGTGTTTTTATTATTTCTGCTAATCTTATTTTCCACATATTACATACGACAGTCCAAGTGTTCATTACTGCAGCATATAGGTAGATTAAACCACACCTCCTTCACAAGAATGGACAAAGATTACTAGCACAACAAAGCACTTCATAAGAAAATAAAAAAAAAAAATTCAAAACGTTCAATACCTGCTTTACCTAATTTTACTCAAGAACACATTAATATAATCACATCTGTAGACTCTTCCTCTGTTGGCTACCGCGATCACCACACTTCTTCAATTATCATATCCTAGAAAGCTATTGTTTGCGGACTGTCTTTCCAACAGTACCATGACGAGCTCTACCTTCTGTACTCGCTCCCCCAGGTAACACAGTTCAAGGTCTCTCTCCAGATACTTCAAACACTTCATGGCAATGGCCCAAGCTACCCAAGGGACACCCTCTCACTGCTGGGACTGCAGCTTCCTACAGGAGCCACATTTCACTAGACAGTCACTGGGAACCAAAAGGGAAAAAGAAAAAAAAGGGTGACTCTTAAAGCATAGAAAGCAGAACCTTCATGTAAACTGACTCCAGAAAGTAAAACGACCAAAGACCTCATGACTTCCAAACTAATGTAAAAACATATCCCTTTGATTCTAGCTCTCCTGCAATTACTTTTTCATCCACAAGACACACCCACTCACCCACACAAACCAAAACAAGCCCAACACAAACCCTATAAATTTAATCAAGGAAGGAAGAGCGAGTATGAGATGTTTATTTCTATTTTTAAATACTTGGGAGGTGCCTGAATGCTCCCTGCCGAGATAGATAACTAAGTAGGTGCTCCAGAACAGTGAGATCCAGTGCATGATCTGGCACATCCAAACAGCAAAACATCAGAGCAGCTCACAAGGCTATTAAGAAAGCTATTAAGAAAGGCTTTTGAAATAATTGTTTCCTCTAAGCCAGGACAGACAGTAACTTGGGGTGTTGTTGCAGAAAAAAAAAGTACATATATACATATATATAAAATATATATATATATATATGTACTCAAGCACACCAAAATGCTCTAAGCAGCATGATGGTTTACAGAGAACAAGACAGTCTCCTTCTTGTTCCCACAGTTCGTTTCTGCCTGAAGCAAAGTTGGTTGCCACTCTGGTTGCTCTCTCCCTCACCCAAATGGTTTGCATAGCAGATTTGCTGAAACATCAAGTTTTAACCAGGCCCTAATCCTGCTGACTTTTCTCGCAAAACTGCTGGAAAGGAATTCCTCCTGGCAGCTGCAGTGCCTCTGCTCATTAGTCTACCAAGCAGCAGCAGAGTGGAATAGACAGGCACATCATTTCTGTGCTGCTGCGGGGAACAGCGATAAGGACCGAGCAGGAAAGGGAAAGCTCCCAGGTTCACAAATAGATATGGGAAGGGGAGGACAGAAAAGGCAGAGATCTCAAAAGAAAGACAGCAACATGGCTTGTGAGAACCTGGGCAAGTTGCTGGGGTCATAAACTAGGAGGAAAGCCTCCTTTTCCTTCAGCCTCTACTCGTAGGATTTGGGGGTGGGGATGTTTTAGTTTTAGGGGGGTTTTAACTCCTGCTTTAAGGCCTTGCGTTTAACCCAGCAGGGCCCAGAGTTATTCACACCAATTCCAGTGTCTCCTGGATACTAGAAGAATGAGTAGGATAACACTGCAAAATAGCTGTCCACTTGCTCATGACATTCTTTGTGCAGACAGCACCCTCGCACACAGGTCAGATCACGCAGCCCACTCAGCAGGCAGAAGAAAAGCAAACGTTTTCCTTCTTGCTGAACAACTTCATTGGAGTAACCCTATTACAGATACTGTTTATTAAGCACGCTTAATGTAAACAAAGTACATTTCTTGGAGGATCTGCACGGAGCTTTGCACCATTTATGGTGACTGGTGAGCCCCACGTTGTTCAATAATATTTCCTCCTCCTCCCTCATCCCACGCCAACTACTACTTTAATAAATATTTAATAAGTAGACAAGAAAAGCAAGAAAGCTTCACAGCTTTAAGTTTTCAGGTACTACGTGCATGTTGTTGAATTCTTCTAACCAGGAAGCATACGGACAATATATCCAGAGCCCTAACAGCCCACCAGAGACACAGCACACAAATCTAAGTACAACTAAATGGTGCTACAGCAACACCAGTTCACAGAGAAGAACGTTCCTTTCAGGAACAGGCAGCCCAGTTCTCAAGTCACAAGAAGCCAAAGGCTGGGACCTGCCATCGCCACAGACTTCAGTCACCTACCACTTTCACCAGGCACTGCCACACTGAAAGATGCCCACTGCATTCCCCACTCCAAAAATGCCATCTCGCTCCCTCTTACCTATATATATTTCACTTTTCTCCTAAAAAGATCATCGGCCACATGCAGATCATTCTAACCGTACCAAGAAGCTTCCTAAGGGTAGAAAAGGATAAAATCTTTGCCTAGGAAGAATATTAATTTTTTCCAACTGTAAGACATATTCCAATGACTTATTTTCTCCTGTAAACAACTTGATCCTAAATCAACCCTTGAATTTAACTAACTCTCCACAGCTGTTTTGCTGGAAGTTGTATTTGTTTTTCCTGCCACTCCTCTCTATTTGTTTCCTGGAGCAAGGTATTACTATTATTTTAATTTCTCTTCTATGGAAGAGAAATGGATGCACACAGACAAACAACTGCAGCGAGTAGAAGAGGAAGAACATCTCTGAATTAAGGATTTGCATACTGGGTTTTATCTGTAACACCCACTGCAGTATTTTATCCTAGACTCTCAGATCACAAAAGGCAGAGCAGACAGTGACTCACTGCAATTTCGGTTCCACATGTAGTGCTTCACATGGACCAGTCAATTCTGATTCTGCCAAACAGCCTTCATCAAGCACTTAAAAAGTGAAGCATCTTCTCCGAGAGAGAGTTCCTATTCATGTGCTGCCTTCATGAGGAGAGCTCCAGAGATGGAAGAGAATTTAGTCAATGTTTCCCCTTTGTGTTGTAATGATTTAAGATTCAATTAATGCTACATAGGGAGGCACTAATTCTGAAACACCTGCCTCAGTGATAACCAGATTAAGACCTCCAAACTTGCTCCACTCCAAACAGCAACCGCCTGCCAAATGACAGCAGTTGTCAATATCGACCAACTGGAGGCCGGGTTTTCTGTTAAACCCCAGAACCATCCTTTAAAGAGGATTCCCCACAAAACAGGAGGAAGGAAAAAAAATAAAATTTAAAAAAAAAAAAGTCACTTGACAGCTCTGAATTTGTTTAGCCAGAAGTGGCAGCTCCTCCTCTTGCACGCTTTGAAGGCTGGAGACTGGCAACACCCCTATCAGATGCTTTCAAATCCCTTGAAGGGAAGAGATAAAGCCAAATAAAGGGTAACACCACCCACGGAGACAGAGCTACGTGTCTCCAATCAATACACTGTGTGCACTAGAGAGAGGAGCTTGAAGATGGATTTTTGGGGAGAAAGGCTGGGCAGGGTAGGGGGGGCGAAAGAGCCGAGAAGCAGCTGGTTTCATTGTGAGAAGAACCAATAGGTTTGGGGTTTGGTTTGCTGTTTCCAACCCTACAAAACAGGGGTTTCTTTGGATTACTTTGGGTAGCATGAAGCTTCCCGGACGAACACAAAGTGCCTCAGAATTAAGACCATGCTTGTCTGGAACCTAGAGAGAAATCTTTAGACCGGTGTGCCAGCCCAGCAATTAACAAAGCAAAAGACTTCCCTGCTTTTTTAATGACACAGAAAGTATTTCAACCACAGAACAAGGAGCTGGTTGTTTTGTTTTAGGTTTGTGTTTTTTGTGGGGGGCTTTTGTTGGTTTTGTTTTTCTTTTTACCTTTACACCCCTTCATCACATCCGCGTATCGTGACCTATTCGAACCACGCTTAAAAGCTCGGTCTGAGTGCTCAGTGATACATAACTTCCATTTTAGTGAAACAATCCATCTGCTCCATGTGACTCAGAGCCTGCTTTAAGAATGCAATACTGTTTAGGCCAACGGTTGCACCGCACAAAGTGTTTTGTTCACATGCATTCCTTTGGGATGACAGAGCCTATCCACGGCCGTAACGGTTGGGGCCTGTGGTTTTTTTCCCTCATCCGCTGAATGCTGCAGTGACTAAGCTGACAAAAATTCCTAGCCAATTATAAACCCACTTAAAGAGACAGGCAATCCCCCTGCAACCTCCTCTTGCCATCCTATACGGGAAGTTTCTATACATAGAAAAACATCTCCTCCTCCCCAAGGCCTGCATTGATATAAAAGACTTTCTCTGCGCGCTTAACACTTCAAACATGCTTCCTAAATGGCATCATTTCCCAAAACTACAAGCTTTACATCCATCACACATCAACTGGGAGGAAAAAAAAAAAAAAAAGAAAAAAACACAAACAAAAATAGGAGAAACAGACTCCTCAATTGAGTTATGCCAGTAAAAAGTTAGAGAAGCCATTAACAGAGGGACGATGAGTACGCTGGGAAGAGATGAGTCTCGACAGCTAAAGAGTACTGTTTATTAAGAAGGGAACAATTAAGCAGCTATCAACCCAACACAAGGCAACAAGGAAAAAACACATCAGGAAGGTCACACTGGTGTACAAACCACAAGTTTGATCCACCTAAGAGCATAATCTGAACTTTAACTAGCAACAACGAGAACTTTGAGTCGCCTCCTGAATCCCTCTGAAAATGCAAATCAGTAACCAAATTCCAAAAAACAACAGCTTTTCTCAATTCATGTGCTGAATTCATTCTCGCTTATATCGTCAAGGGCTACACAAATGCATTTAATACTTAGCCAGGGCATACAGAACTATGCTTTGGGCAGGTAACTACAAGTTCACTTTGCCCAGCAAGAAACAGTCAATAAACAAAAAGATAATAATTGAGAGACAGGCATACGGTTTCTAGCTTTAAAATAAAACAGGTTATGGGCACCTCAAACCCTTACTGTTTCATGGTGGGCAAACTACTTGCTAAATCATTTTTAGTGCTGGGCTGATAGCACATGTACATTCCATTCCAAACGCTGAAAACTTTGCTGGGGAGGGGGAGGAAGAGACAGTCGACAACTGAACCAGGCTGAGTTCACCTCGGAAGAAAAAGGCAATCCAACAATCTGTATTAACATACTATTATCCGAGCATCTTTTTATTACAAGTTAATTCTCAGAGCCATAAACAGACTTGAGAAGGAAATCGCACTATTAGTGGGAAGGCAGGCTAAACAAAGGCTGTTTCATCACTGTTTAACACTGAAAAACTTGTTTGCCACATGAAAACGATTTATGAAAATGCTTAAGGACAATTCATTCCTACATTCATGTGTGTTTGGGGAAGGAAAAGTGGAAAATGGCATCTACTGTTCAAAATTTTTAGAGGGCATGATTCCTATCCAGGGTTGAACCTACATTTTACCTTTATTTCATATGAAAAGCAGGCTGGTAAGTTCAGCGCCCACCTCCACACCTCCTTCAGCCCATTGGAGCCAAATTTAATCGCAGACCAGTCATCACAAAAGATGCATTTCTATACATTGCATGAAAATGGACAGCTGGGTGGAGGATGGATCTTTTCAGGGCCCCCACCAAGATAAAAAGACTGTGGCTCAAGTTCACCCCTCGTTAAACATCCACACAAGCATTAACTGTCAAAACCCACTACAAGCCAGACTCCTGGCGTGGATAAAAGCCACAGAGAGAGAAAATGTGGAAAACGCTAAGCCAGGCTGAATTTGCCTTGTCCCTGCGACATTTGCAAGAATACAGCAAAAACACAGCTTTCTCCTGGTTTTACACTTGACATTTCCCTGACATTTTCCCTATAACACTGCTAGCTTTTCCCAGCTCCCAGTTGTTTTGCAAATTCATCATCAAATTAAAGCTTACATTACTTGTAATTAACTATCCAATACAACTGCTTGTTCTATTAACATATATTTGTCTAATAAACATCAATGGAGCCTGGAAGTCCATTTTAAGCAGGTTAATCAAAGATTTGGTTCGAGTTTAGATCCATATTTAATTTCATAGATTTAACATGGTACTGCTAACACAGGAACATAAAACAAAAAATAATTCTCTAAGCAACGCGTGCTTCTGTATCTTCTTGTAAGAACCAGCATCGTTCTTCTTCCCTACCCTTTACCACACAGCATCAGAGAAACTCAACCCATAAAACCCAGGAACAACTATTTCCTATAAGTGATCCCAAATTATATTTTTATAGTTGTTTTTCTGACAGTGAAGCAATTACTTGGCATGAGACAATTCAAGTAAACCCATATTGCTGTAGCAATAAAGATTACTCACGATTTCAAAGTTTCAAGAGGCATCTGAAGCCATGAAAGACAGGCACAGTGTGGATGTGGAAACGCTTTCTGTCCAGCCAGGTTCCAATCACAGTAAACTTTTGTTTAATTGCAAGTATAAAATGTATTTATAGAAAGCACAAAAACCCCTGCCTCCACTTCCTAGATTGAGCAAGTTTGTTGTTTGGTCAACTTTAAAACCGCTAATCCTCATTTTTCTTAAATCAGAATGGTCTCTATGCAAAATAGAGTTCATATTACTCAGAATAAATAGGTATATACATTTAACCAGCTTGACTATCACTTTCAAGGTATTCTGCTTCCACTGAAATCATGGCAGCATTTACTGTATCATTCCCCAGCATGTGGATTACCCTCCCCATTATCAGAAACAATACCAAAAGAAATAAATTTCTCCAGTAGCATGGATGGACACTAGAATATGGCTATACATCACCTCCCAAATACTAACACACCTCTTAACTGACAAGGTAAAGCAAGTCAAAGCAACTGTAAAATATGACACTTTTTAAGGAGAAAGTTGCGTGTGTGTGTGTGCACACGAGTAGAAAAGACACAAGGTATCTTCAAAAATCCTGACAACACTTCTAACTTTTTTTTTTATTTTTTATTCCATAAAGCGGGGAAAAGGTCTCAATTTTAAAAATAATTTTTTAACATTATTTTACAACCCACGGCAGTGTGTCATTGATGGACCTAGTTAATTGCATCAAGTCTTTTAATACTAGAAAACAAAAATCCAAAATTTGAAGTCCTCTCAAAGACACTACACATCTTAGTGCCACAAGAAGCTAGGAAGTCAAGCTAAGTATTCAGCATTACCACCTAGCTTTCGGTGACTGGTGCAGGTTGCAAGATTCAAGATACTCTTCCCAGGTTACGGCATTTTGCAACAGAACAAAGAAAAATGGCAAGTATACATTTGTTTAATTTTAGCCCTTTTCTCAGAATATAAACCACTGCTACAGTAATTAACTGCAGATTGGCCTAAACTGCTCTGCGGCCATTCAAGCTTACTAATTAAATATGCTCTCACAGCCATAATAAAAATTCTGGGAAACCTCTGGCTGAAGAGCAAGCTTCTCCAGAGGGGAGTGAAAATCAGGAAAAAAAACTCCATTCAGAACGAAAACACTAACAATTATTTTTTTTAACGTGCTCCAGATTTTTCTAACTCAGTAACACCAACTGCACCTTTTACAAATTTTTTTTTTTTTCTTGTCCACCCTTCTGTTTATTCCTTTCAGAAGATGTTTATTTGCTGGAGAGTTTGCACACCAAACAAATGGACTAAGAACCTGTCCATTTCAAAATATGTTCAGGTTTACATGATTTTTTTTTTTAACCTACAAAGGAAAGATGGGTGTTACACAGACTAGCTTCACATTATACTAGATAAAATTTGCTTGCAAAAAGAGTAAAACTTTTTAACTATGTTGTCTTCTGCTGATAGACGCAATTTCTACTCTATTTCATGGTTTCAGAAAAAAACCCACAAAAAAAACTTAAATGAAGCACCAGAGAAAAGTATGCAGACGTAATTTAAAGCAAAGTTAAGTGCAATTTGATTCGGCATCTCCGGCTCCAAACTTCTTCCTCTCTCTCTCCACGTCTACATAGCTCGTGTACGGACACGGGAATACAATGAATATTCCTCAGAGAGAGGAAAACAAGAAGGAGAGAAGAGGGGGGAAAAAAAAATTAAAAATGCCAGCACATGGTTTTCTCCACTACTCTGCTGAATCAACAGGGAGCAGATTCCCAGATGGCGTACACTGGTAAGTACCGCACAAGTCAATGAAGCTATGTCAAACGATACCACTCAACTGCATTATCTTCTGAGCTCCGTGTAAACAAACAGGAGCAGATTCTGAATATTTGCGAGAATACATCATGTTACTGTCTCCATATGTTTAAACATTTTAGTAGAAGGTACATATGGACCACTCTTCCCACTCACTGTCATTCTCTCCCTCCTGCTCCTCATTCCCCACATACACCATATCTTTTCAGGCCACTGTCAAACCAATTCAAAAAGGAATAAGGAAACATTTTCATTAAAAACATTTTGTGCTTGGCTGCCATCTGCTTCTTTATCAGCCTCCAAATCCCACATGCCTTTCCCGTGGACTCCTGTTTCACACATTCGGAAGCTGAAAGTTTTCTGCTGTTGTATTGTGAAGCGCAGTCTACATGAGCTATTGTTTTTCACGTCAAATTCGCCTCTTTTGAAACAAGTGCTTAATGTTTATGGCCCTAATCCATGTTCTCTCTACAATGCCAATTTAAACCTACTTTTCTTCTTCTTTTTTTTTTTAATGCCAGTGGCAAATCTAATCTTAAAGGTCCCTTATGCACTTCAGCTACTCACCTTCACTGTTTTTATGGGAAGTGTGGCTATTTCACCCCCTTTGTGCAGCACCATAATGTGCTCCCTCACAAAGGGGGGGACACCCAGACATCCAGACCATGCTCTTGTCCTTTCACACAGAAGCTGCAGTTAAAGCCATTACCCCTTTATAGCAGGTATTAACAGTCTGTCCTCCCCATAACCAGACCCCTGGTTTGTCTTTATTCTGAGTAGGAAAGGAAGGGTTTCAGCTAATACCTGACAGAGAGCATCTCCTGCTTAACTGGGGGGTGGATGGAAAGCAGGCAAATAATTAACATGAAGTTAAAAAGAAATAAAATATATATCCATACACTGTAGATGCTATATATGGATCACTGCTAGTTTAGCTATTACTTTCCCACATAAACAGTTTGCCTATTTCGTTTCTTATGACCCCATCAAACACAAAAGTGTCATAAGAAGCATTAGCTGGACTTGTTCAACAAACATCACAAAGGTTAGACAAGGGATCCTAAACTTCCAGGCAAGGCTTTCAAGGCTGTAATTTACATTTGGTTTCTACAGGCTTTCAAAGCTAAGGCAGCAGACCTCAAAACTTACTCATCAGCAAAAGGAATACAGAAAACAATGAAAGTTTTCTTTACAGTAGGCCAACGGACACGCAAAGCAAGCGTGTCAGGAGACTCGTCTTTCAAGGGATACTGCAGGAACAATTCTTTCTGGTTCTCACACATCAATCAGTGAGCAAGATGCAGACAGCATCCATAAACATGTCCAACAGTCACAACTGCCAGCAAGAAAAACAAAAGGCCATCCTCTTATTTATATGTCTGGACGCTCAGTTTTTATCTTTTCCATCTCCACCTGTGCCCCAAAGCACAACCATTGATGCAAACATCTTCAAGTGTTCTCCTTTTATCCTGAGGGATTCTTCTATGTGGACCTGCAACCCAAGCCAAGTACAGCTGGCACTGGATACGCCAGAAGAAAAGTAGGTGCAGGTCAGAGAGATGACAACACACCAAACCCAACACAGCACACCGCAGCTCCAATGTGAGCAAACTAGTGAGGCTGCTGCCTTGGGGCACCCAAAGGTAAAGGAATGTATGCTACACAGAAACCAGGGCAACAAAACTGGCAGAGAAGCCACCAACACTTCACACTGGACCTTAGAAAAATAATTTTTAAAATAAAGTTACAAATTCTTTGTCGCTAGTTCTACTATAGAAACGTCCACGGATTATTCTCAGTCAAACACAGCACATCCTTCCCTCTCTCCTCCCTCCACCCTCAACATTGTTCCTGCACAAATTATATTGAAGGAAGCACGAGGTTCTTCCTTTGTTTGTGAGCAAGAAAAAGAAGGAAAAAAACAACTTCCACTCAACAGCAAAACTAAACAGAAGCCAGGCTACTTAAAGTACTAAGTGTTCCCACACAACATTTACCCACCAACTTGAGATCTTTCAGCATAAAACCTAAACAAGGACAAAAGAGATTTAATATACACTCCTCCGCAGATCCAGAGTGAAGAAAAATAAAAAGGCATAAAGGAACCCTGAGTGATAGACAGCATTTTCAGTTTAACATTACTGTGACGCACAAGGAGAATGTCAGGGTTAAATTAGATACTACGCTAGAAAAATATTGCCTGGAAAATAACACAGGTCTCATATCTCTACTGGTAGGAAAATGCAGATTTGAAACACTCAGTAACTTAAAAGTCCTTGCTTCTGTTCTTTTTTATGTCTTGTGTAATTTTGTACTGCAGAAGTCCTCTCCAGATCAGGAGTTCATTGCCAAAGCGTCCAAGCAATCTAGCAGGACAGACAAAAAGCTTCCTTTTGAATAACTGCAAATTTATACCTCCCTTGTTCTTCTTCAGAATGGGAGTACTTTTGAGTTTGTTGGGGATTTTTTAACATGAATAGCTGGCAAATTTGAAGTCTTATGGCTTGAAGTCGGTGGCTTATCACAAACAGATTAAATAAGTCCAACTTTCTCACTCCTTTTATTGATTATAACTTGATCACATCTTTATACACTGCATCCCAAGATACTCTAAACCTACACTGGTTTTCCACAGTGCAATGCTCCTAACAAGCCTTTCAAGGCTCTGTTCCAGTACTTGCTTTCTTGTTCGTTATCTCCCAGGAAAGGAAGATGAAAACACATAGGAAAAGAAAAACATTACCTACACCCTTGCCTTAAAAGTACTGCCACCACGGTGTAACTATGACCTCATTTTATTTAAACAGGTATCTTCTCACTTTGGGATCCAAGTTATTTTAACATTCCACTAGAAACCAACAAGCTTTTCTTGCACATTACTTTTGTCTACTCCAAATAGCCAGAGCACACAACAGAAAGTAAGCAAGTTGTTCTATCTCATTTAATATACTCTATTTACATTCATTCAAACCACTAGAGGCAATGAGGTTGCACAGGAATCATCTAAGTCACCCTCTGTAGACAACAGAGTTACAGTCTTTTAATGAAGACATAAATTTGGCCTGCAGAAGCCTAACGACTCATAGCAATACACAGTAAGAAAGCAGTGCAGCTTGCTTCCCTCACCTTGGACAAATCACAAACTCTTCCAGTTACAGGCTGAGGGGTTTTCTTTTCCTTCCTTAAAACCAAACGTTATCTCCTGTAACAAGTATTGATGGAAGCACAGCCCTACAAAGGCCTTTTTTTCAGATATTTTTTGGCATGTGTTGACTGAAACTGCCCTACAAGGTACGTTAATTTCAGTACTAATTGAACATGAGGGCTTCACAAGCAGCTGATGAGCCACTTCAGAAAAAATATCGTCCTCAAATGAAGGTAATCTGAATATAGCCCTGTTCCTGTTTTCTCTCACACTGTGGTGCTTCCTATCATTATAGCAGCTTTGGTCAAGACTGCAAGTGGAATTTAGAAACTGTTCCTCACAGTGACGACTGCTTGTAATTAAGCCCTACTGATACTGCAGGGCTCAGCTTTCGTAAAGTTACAGGATGAACTCAAAAAGCCTGCCATGTAATCATGTTATTTGAGTAAACTATGTGTTTGTTTACTCTATTTTTAAAAAGTGAGAAGAGATCAGGTTTTGTTTTTGCTAATACTTGCTATCAGAAAGACATAAACCCCCTCATGCCAGATAAGAACAAAATGGGCAAGGATAATTTCACCTAGAGTCAAGATATCCATTGACTGTACTGTACAACCTGATTTCAGTAATAAGTTCTTACGTACAGAATTTACCATTACAGGAATTTCTAAGGTGCATGCCAAGGGAGGCAACAAAGTCAACGTACGCCCAGTTAACAGCTTCAGTACACAACTGACTCTGGCAGACACATAACGTCACTTTGGCAAGGAGAAGGAGATGGCATTCGACAGCCACCTCCTGCCAAAGTCCTCAAGGGAGATAAAACTAGTTCCAGGTTTTCTACAAAGGCTTTAGTTCTAGACTTACTTTGCATCTTTTCCATAGGGAAGTAACCCAGAAAGTTTGTGGGGTTTTGTTGTGTTGCTGTTGGTTTTGGTTTGTGGTTTGTTTTTTTTAGATTAAGCGAGAGGATCCTTTACCGGTTAAGGAGGAATCTATTCTGGGTAACTCATTATGTGGACTACATAAGATTAGAATAAAAGTTTTAAGTTGCTAAAGAGCTTAAAATAAAACCACAAAACGAAATCTTTACTTCAGAAAGAGGTAACAAAATCACACTATCTACTCAAATCTTACTTTTCTGGCAGTGGTTGGTGGTCCAGCAGCGGTAGTTGTACTCATTGTTAATAGACGTCTTCTCACACAATGGCTTCTCTTCCATTGTTCCCGGACACAAGTCCCCACATTCCTTTGGAGGCTTATTCCCAACGATGTAGTTATTGGACACTGCATCTAGGATGAGAGACCAGTCCACCGTGGAGAGGTAACACAGGTCAGAGTTCTTCTCAATCCGTATGGCCCCGCGGGTTATGTTCCTCAAGTTGTGAAGCCCAATCTCTTTAAGATTTGTCATTTCAAAGATAACCAAGGCATAGTTGTAGAAGAGGTTCCTCCCACGAATGACTGTGAGGTTGGGGAAGAGATCACTGAGGCTTTCCAAGCCTGCCACACGGAACAGCAGCAAATAGTCAGTTATGACAGTGAGCTTTGGGAAGCGGAAGTTGCGGTAATCCTCTGCTTTAGAGATGAGCAGAATTTGAAGGAAACCCTCAATTACCGTACAGTTCTCCAGGCGTTTCAGCTCATGGATATCATTGCGAATGTCAACGTTTGGCCCGCAAACTGAAAATGTGAAAGGAGAAAGGAAAGTTAGTAAATAAGGCATTTTTAAGCCTTTCAAAATTGGAATGCAAGTGGGTATTCTGACAGCCATAAGATTTTTAACTTTTTAATTAGGTTGTAATGTTAAAATAAGAAATGAGTGCTTAATTTACACCTACATTGAATATTCACCTCATTTAACCTACATACATAAACACTACAGGATCAGCACAGTGATGCAAGCTATTGCTGCTCTTCAGCAGGCAGGAAAATGTTTTAGAATTTCTGTTGAAAAGAGCTGCATTAGACTGAGGAACGTAAAGACGGAACCAAAGAATAGTTTAGGTTGGAAAGGATCTTTAAAGGTCATCTAGTCCAACCCCCTGCAATGAGCAGGGACATCTTCAACTAGATCAGGTTGCTCAAGGCTTCATCTAGCCTGACCGCAAAAGCTTCCAGGGATGGGGTATCTCCCACCTCTCTGGGCAACCTGAGGCAACCATTGTTTCACCACCCTCATTGTAAAAAATTTCTTCCTTATATCTAGCCTGAATCTATCCTCTTTTAGTTTAAAACTGCTACCCCTTGTCCTATTGCAACAAGCCGTGCTAAAAAGTTTGTCCCCATCTTTCTTAGAGACCCTATTTCAGTACTGAAAGGCTGCAATGAGGTATCCCTGGAGCCTTCTCTTCTCCAGGCTGAACAAGCCCAACTCTTCCAATCTGTCTTAATAGAAGAGGTGCTCCATCCCTCTGATCATTTCTGTGGCCCTCCCCTGGACCCGTTCCAACAGGTCCATGTCTTTCCTGTGTTGATGTCCCCAGAGCTGGATGCAGTGCTCCAGGTGTGGTCCCACCAAAGGAAGGCAGAGGGGCAGAATCACCTCCCTCACCCTGCTGGCCACTGCAGGTCAAGCGAGGTGATCATGGATCCCAGTAAGAATGGCACAAACCCAACACGATTGCACATCCTGCTTCAAATTACATCATGACATGTGCGACCAGACCCAGGGTTCAGCCGCATGACTCCAGACAAGTTAGGTAACAAAAGTGATCCAATGGTCATCACATTACTAACCTACTCCCCACTCCCCCTAAAGACACGTGCACATAAAGGGCACGAAAATTACAACTTATTTCTCAAATCACTCTTTCTTCCCAGGGCCACAGGCCAAAGTAGCCCTACTTGTGGAATGCTAGTATTGCAATGGGTCGGCAACACCACAAAATCCATGGAAAGCCGGTCAGCGCTTCCTGCCCTGTGACCGGGAAGAAAAGAAAGTGCTTGGACTTGTAGCTAACGCACTGAATTCCTGTTTGCATGTTCCAGTGAGCCCGAGTTTCACTGATTTTGGCACCAAGATACAAAAAAAGTTCATTGAGTTCTAAGAAACACAGGATAAGTTTATTTACAAGAACACACAGCATCCCAGCGAGGAATTTCCCTTGAAAACAGCAGGCTGAACTCAATGCACTCTCAGGAAAACAATGGCCAAAAGGATTATTCCCTAATAACTCCACATATTAGCTATTCCCTTATTAGACATGTACCACTATGAAAATTTTAAAGGGGCTGGAAGAAAAGTGTGCTAATAATGTAATAATTAGACACAAGATGCACTTTAATGTATAACGAAGAACTACAGAGCGTAGAGAGCTGTTATTCTTGGAAACCCTCAGAGTTCATCTCTTCTGTGGAAAACATGGAAAAAAGATTCCCCGGAATAGGTAGCAAGTTGCTTATTAAGCAAACAAAGTAAAAATCCCAATTTATTTAAGCAAGCCAAAACTTAAATAAACCCCAAGCAATTCAATTTTGTGGAAAGGTTCTCTTTTTATGCATGCTAGACTTAATTATTTTAACAACATATTTTCCTCAGACAAGGAAAAGGTCTAAACAAACACTGGAGCCAAAAAACTTAAAATTCTAACCCAGACAAATTGTCCAGAGATTCAGAAATTGCGCTGACAACAGAAAGCAGTCCTTCCATCCCACAACACTTATCTAAGGCTAATAACTTAAGTTAACAAAGGATCCAGAACATGAGCACATTAAAACCACAGCCACTCTAATATCCAACAAGGACTTAAAGACTTTTAAGTCTTTAAAAGACTAAAGGACTCTCTTGTTGGAGGAAAAACATAAAAGAAAAAAAACCAACTGAGATCTTTTTTAAGAAACAGATGTTTTCTACACAAACTATTACCTAATCTTCCTTCTTGTAAAGATGCGAGCTGAAAGCAGAGGCTATTACAATGGGACTTGCAGCATTAGAAGCAGCTATGTGCAAGAAAGTTCATCCCCATAACCTTTAAAAAATAAAGAAAAAAAACCCCAAAACCCACTAAACACCAAAACTTATGTACAAACAGTAACACTTGGCCATCACAGTAACACTTGGCCATCACAACCAGTGGGACAGGAAATTCCCATTTTTGCATATACTGGTTACAGAACAATTGCATACAACTGCCTGGAATACGTGTCAAGGCTTTAACTTCAGGAAAACATTACAAAAGATGAACGGGTTGGCATTACCCAGCTTTAGAAACAGAGGGGGAACATTAAATAACTCCTAAGAGAGTAGATCTGATGCGGCAGAAGTGCCGGCTTCTCTCCGAATCTGTAGGAAAGACAACCTCAAACCAGATTAACTCCCTTTAATGAGCTGTCTCGCTTTCAACTCCTGAAATTTTCTTCTAAAGCAACTATCCCTCCACCCACCCTCAAGAGACAGTGCCCTCTGCCCAAAGCACAGCCCGACAATAACATGAGTGTATTTACACATCGGCTTTGGGCTTCTCTTTTTTTTTTTTTTTTTAATAAAAGGCAAGTTGGAACAGACAACGTTTTTCCAATTAAACTGTTTTGGTTTCTGTCTCTACCTGCTGGCAGGACAAGGTGAAGAGTGTGGTTCCTGTTACGGAAAAAAAAAGTAGCAAAATTTATTTTACTGCCATAAAATTTTAGAAAGCCTAACTGCTCCAAGCCCTTTATTTTGTTAAAGAAATAAAATTTGCGCTTGCGCTGACATTTTGTAGGCAAGGTTCCAGAGTGATGGGTTTAAAAACAGCTGAGTTACAATACCCTAAAGAACAATTTGTAAGAGAAATGGCAGCAACTGTTAACTAAAGCATTATATATCTGTTCATGTGTCTATTCTGAGGCTGGGCTTTAAAAGTCATCTTGCTTTTAGCTTTATATTTGTTTCAGCTTGAAAGTTACTTAATTTTAGCTATTTCATGTTTTTATAAATCAATGAGATTTCTAGAAGTTTATGGCAAAAGTATGCACTCGCCTCAATTACAAAACATCATCCCCCTTAATATGGAAAAGGATAAAGTCCAGTGGGCTCTAATGTTAGAAACTGATTACAGATGAGCATGCTGTTGACATTTTTGATTTAAGAACTTATTAGCTTATCTAGTGAGTTATATTTCGCAGAACTTCACGAACATAATGAGAACTGCAGAGACCCAAACACCCAAACATTTTGGTCCATACTGACATTTGGAAAAAACAGTTCCAATTAAAGAAGATGCACTTCTTTTTTTAAAAAAAAGTTTCTATTAAAATTCACATTGTTCACCAAAATTAATTATACCACTATGCATCATCTTTTTCTCACGTTTTTCTCACTGTCCTAAAAAGGATTATATGAAAAACAAATTAATCAGAGCTCAAAGTCAACTACAATTTCCATTTGGCTGTGCCGTGTTTTCTTTGGATTCCGTTTTAGAGAAAGCGTATATGGACTTACAATATAAACTGGTCTGTCTGACAGAATGAAGTGCACATAAAATGCTCTTTAGAGCATTTATATTCCATTTAACAGTTTCTGATATTCCAGCTTATAGAGCTTTTTTAAATATGACTAGTATTACTTACCTTTGTTTCATGTTCAATTCAGAATTGGAAATTAACTATTATGTATTTATTTTGCTCACTAACAGAAAATAAAAATGCAACATCTGTTTATTACCCTGCCCCAATAGTTATGCGTAGACTATAAATACTCAGGATAATTACCTACAGTCAGATTCATGCGGGGTTTATTCAGCTGCTTACAGATTTCCAAGCCTTTCCTCAAACTGCCTATCATTTCTCAGACTTATTCTAAACTAAGCACCAAACTCTGAGTGAGAAATTAGTTCTTTAAAGAAATATGCATTTATTTGTTTAAAAGATAACACTCCAATACAGCAAAATACCAAAGAGAAGTAATGCATTCTTCACCTAGACGAACACAAATGCCTCCCTGGAAGTCACACTTTAATCCAAAAGTACTGAGTTTCTCCTACTATGGAATGAGAAGCCCACTTGTGCTGTTCTTTTCTGGGAGCATCCCAGGGGCGAGCTGCAGGACACGTAAGCTTCCAAAGGTAACAGAAGAACCCACTCCACACTAATGTCTGAAGACCTGCAACCCATTCCTAATCAGAGAAGAGATCCAAGCCTGATCACGTAACTCAGATGGGGTCAATGAACTACCAGGAGAAATGATTGCACATAACATGTTCATATGATGAGGGTAATTAATGCAACCTGCAGCCTATTCTCTAGTCTGGCAGAAACTCCTGGCAAGCCTCCTTTGCACCAGGTGGGGCACCAAGGAGCAGACCAGAGGCTGTGAAGAGCCATGCACCTAGCACAGCACATGGGTGGTGAGATGACACTACTGAGTGCACACACACCAGGCACAGGTACACACAGATACACACACACAGGCTAGAGCAAAGCTCTGTGTGACACAAAGAGCTCAGGGTACAGCAATCCAGTAGCTCCTCCTCAACCTTAACTACAATTTATAATGCTCATTTCAATCACAAAAAAAAACATTTTGACATGGAGAAGAACCTTGCCACCTTGAGAAACACCTGCTATTTAATCATCATCTACCATCAAATAATCATTTACTCCATGCAGCAAGTCTTCACTCTTTTTCTATATCCACTAGTTATTCAGGTCACTAGCTACTCCTAAAAGGACTTGCCTGTTGCCCTTTAGTGTTTCGAAGGAACCGTTCCTTTTTGTAAAACGGCATGCTCTGAAAGACAGATCAGCAGAAAAGCTACTGTTCCCTATTCAGCATATAATACTACTTCTTGCTACAGCATCTGTCAGTGCTGTGCATACTTTCACAGCAGTTAACCTATTATCAATACTCAAGTGTTGGAGGGCAGCATTGGCAGTTCAAGCATTCACTATTTTTTAATATGAGAATAATTAATTTCCTGTAAGCAGCCATTTCATCATGGTATAGTTCTTCCTTCCAAATTTTTTGTTACTCCATTTATAAGTTCTAAAGAAACTTAAGGTTTTATCTTGGGAAAATGCACACCTTCACATTTAGTGATGTTCAAAGGTTGCGCTACACTTAATGTTCTCAGTATCCTCTCAACTACCCAGAGGTTAAAGATGGAGCAACCATCACTATGTGGCTCCCTCAATACTCACACACTAAAAAAAAAAAACAAAAACAAAAAAACCCTCTTAGACACCAAAAAACCACACCAAAAAACTCTTAGACAAAGCAGCACCAAGGCAGCTCTGAGTCATCAAGTCACCCCAGCACATCCCTTTCGCAAGTCTAAGGCCTTTTCAACCTAAGCCTGCTCCAGCTGGGTCAGGCTTTCCCTAGCAACAGAGACTTGTTCAGCCTGTGCAGTCATTTACATTTCTGAAATGAGAATCAGGACAGACTGCTTGCCATTAACATGTAACGAGCCATCTTTAAATCAACTCCTGTTCACCCTTCTCCCGTTTTATACACTCATAGCACGTTAACAAGGCGAGTTAGGATTTCCTTTTGTTTCCCGTCTTTTGACTTCCCCACCATGAAAACCATTTCCTTTGCTTCAGAATAGAGATGCAAAGCTTTATCTCAAATGAGGACACCTCCAGCTTTTCCATTTAAACAAAAAACCAACCAAACAAAAAAACTACAAAACCAGAAGATATCCCCTTACACCAGTTGCTGAAAGAAAGCACTGAAGGTGCACAACTTGTTCTAATTCCATATTGTCTTCCTGCCTAGAGGTTAAAACACCCGTTCTGAGGACAAAGTCTGTGATCCACAAGGTTCAAAAGGGTTCCTTTAAGGGAGGGCATGAGGTTGCTCAACTTCTCATCTACCCTGAAATTCCGTGCAGCGATAACAAGTACAGTATGTTACCATCAGCACTGGATGATTTCCTACACAAAGGAGGAACGGCAAGGCCTAATACAAAAAGCAATTGTGGCTGGCTCTACTTTTAGCAGAGTAGTTTGCTCACACCACCACCACAAGAAAAAAAGAAAATCTCACTTCGCCAAGAACGGCTTTTTCTGAGCACACTCTACTTCAATGAGAGGTCTGCTTTCCCAGACAGCTACTGCTGCTCTATGGTGAGCTGAGAGCCCACATCACTGAACACACTAACATTGGACTCCCCCAAACTCCTCTAACAAAAGAGGCTTGACCACGTCGTCCATCAGCAACATCAGCTCAGAGCCAAGGCTCCTTCTGGGAGAGCAGCACATCTTCTGAACAGTGTTGTTATTTATTCCCAACAGAGCCATTTCCTTTTCATCATGTATTTTTTATTTTTAATCTATGGCAGGTCCTTGTTAAAAAAAAAACCAGGGTCCAAAGCAGCTACTGAATCCACAGGATGCAGAGTCCTGTTTGAGGCAAACATCTTTGGAATTACCATCCCTCTCTCATAACAACAAACACCAGGCTCATTGCTTTGTGTGGATTTAGGTCTGCATAACATATAATAGCTTCATATTGAATATATGCCGGATCAACTCAATAGCGGACTTGTCTGGCACACTGGAAAAAAAACTCAATGGCTCAAAAAAATTCCTTGCAGACACTTGGAGGTTAAAGAACAACTTTGGCTGATGACAGCATCCTAATCTCCATGTTGTCTGAAAAATCAGTTTGAATCAGGAACTAAACACAGGATAAAGCCCATCAGCAGGTTTAAAAGAACCTCTTTCCTACCCCACTGCAGTTGCTCAGAAGAGAAGCAGGACACATCAGTGGAAACAGAGAGGGAACAGTCTGAAAATGTTACTTTTCCCTGTTTATAATCTGCATAGGCGTAAAACTTGACCTTAACCTCTCTCTTTATTCTTTCTGCTAAGTATTACAGCTGTCATACAGCCCTGAAGAAGAAAAATCTTTAAGTTCATTTCATTCACTCATCTCTGAACAGGGAAGCACTGCAGTCCATGGCCTGGTCTTCAGCCTAGCTTGTTCCTGAAATTTCACTCCAAGACTTGGAAGGCAAAGGTAGAAAGGCTGAGAAGGAACCGATTAGCAACCACAATTTCCCTTCGAGCCCATGGAAAGTTTCAGCATAGTTGCACCATCTGCAGACGCAGGGAAAAAAAATTACTACAGAAGTCTCAGGATTCTTTAATTGCATACTATGCAAAGGAGAAATTAAATGTGGAGTTCACAGAAATCAGTGGTTGGAGAGATTGCTTATGACACTTTACATTAACACAGGATTCCACCACCCACTGAGCTCTTGGTTTTGCCTTCGTAGTGACACTATGAATGAAATATATATTTTAGTGTCTTTAATGTACTTACACAACCTCCCACAAAATTTCTGTACTCTCTAAGCTCACCTATCCTGCATGTGTCACATCAATCACTAGATCTCTTCCCAGGGAAGCCAGCTTCTGTATTACCTCTTGGGATGTCAGAACCGGTAACGAGGAGGGAACTAAATGTACGCCGCGTGATTCAATCTGTCTCCCAAACCACTGAACTATTCCTCTTCATCGAATATGCTACATAAACTGCTTTACATTTACCAAGATTTTATGAAGTTATATCTCTCTGCATTAGGGGAGCGGGAGGAGGGAAGAGAAATAGGTAAAAAGGCACCCCACAATCCAGAAAATATCAACTATTTTAGCTTTTGCTGAGCAAGTACATAATTTAAATTTCAACTTCTGTATTCCTAGCACTAGTTCAACGCTGCCATCTTCACAAAACACAAAAGGGAATACTCAAACCCAAACAAAACCCAACTGGTTCCATTTGAATACAAGTCTTGAGAACACTCTTGTTTACACATCTAAGGCACAGGAAGAGGGCTTGGGGTTTTTCTTCATTTAATTAAAAGTTAAGCTTTGGAGGACCAAGCCAGACCACTATGACCTTCTAAATACTCAAGGGACTGGAGATTATATTGCAACGTACCTTGTCATTTCTGAAACATACATTCTATTATCATTTATTTACCTTGTGTCACTTATCACTCCTAGCAGCCTTTTACAGAATTCTTCTCCCCCAGGTTTGGAAGGAAAAAGTGGTATCTTAAGAGGCCAATCGAATTTGGCCCAAATACCTTAAAAAGCAACTGGATTCCCCTTCTCTTGATGTCTTCCATAGCCCTTAGAAAAATACACACGTCCTACTTTAATTTTCTCTTTTACCACTCTACTAACTATATATTCCAAATCCAAGGGCCACTGTGTTACCAAGCTGACCGGAACAAAGCATTCACAAAAATAACACACAGAAGGACTACAACCCACATCACAAACTCAAACTGGCTCTGCCTTTTTGCTCTTGCAATTTCAGCTGTCATTGGCTAAAGATATTGCTGGCATTGCTGCTTTCCATGAACTTCCTCCAACTTCCCCGTAAGTTTACACAAAAAAAAAAAAATTCAGAATAAATCACTTTTCTGTCCCTCATCTCACTTGCTTTCTCTCTGCCAAAATTTTACTTTGAAAGTCAACAGGAACAGCAGCTTAACAAAACCAGAGCCAACAAAATGAACTGAATCCCTTTAATAATATTGATTGATGCCTTCTCTACACAGCTCACCAGAGCAAGTGGGTCTAGATTTAGCCTAGCTCACGTGAAAGCATCCTCATGACAGAGTCATCCCTAAATTAATTCTCTCTCACCAAGACTGCATTGACCCAACACATCCCTCAAGGGTTCCTCTGAAGCCACATCTGTCACCTCCTACTACTGAAATAGCAGAACAGGAGCAAGGAGCTCAGCTGGCATGGATTCCCATTTGTCCTCATGGGTCCACAAGGCAAAAATGGAGGAAGGTATTGTAGAGCCAGTAACACTCAAGTGGCTGAGCTTGCATGACCACCCCAGAACCTCTGGCTATCAAACCAACCAAAAGCAGCACCAAGCTTTAAGCTCTGATTTGCAGTGTCCATAACCTGGGTGATGCCTGCAAGATTCTCTGCCACTCAAAGAAGAAAAAACACAATAATCTAACAGAAAGAATTCCTCACCCATTAACATCCAGTATGTTCAATCATTGAAAGACGCTGTTGAGCATTAAGCCTGGAGCTGAACACTCGAACTTCTGGTGAGATTTTTTTGTGTATTTACAAGGAAGGGAAAGCTGTTTGAAGCACCAGCTGAACGCAACTCCAGAATAATTCCATAAACTACACTGCAACACTTGAGAGTCACAGTATGGTCAAATTTGCCAGCTTGCGAGAAAACCAAAGACAAACAAATAAACAACAACAAAAAAAAAAAACTGCAGAAGAAAGCAGGTTAATGCCTAAATTACTAAAGATGAGCTCCATCCTCGCAGGAAGAAAGACAGACTTGAAACCCCTGTACTCTTTTCTTTCCGACAGCACCACAAAATGAGAGCATGCCATTCAATACAAAATACATAACATAGAAGCGAGTAGGTGGCATGTTATGATCAATAACTATGAGAGTAAAACATTTTTTTTTAACTGTGATAATAATGTTTAAACCCTATGCCAGTAGCTTCAGTTTAATGCCTGCTAAAGCAAAAATGGAAGTCTGAAATTACAAGCTGTTTATAACACTGAATTTGTGTTTCACAATCTGTGACGACAATAGAGCTTAACAGAAATTGTCTCTCCTGGGGACTGTTCTTCTCCACCTTTAAAAAAAAGTTGTTGTGTGCACGATTTTATTTATTTATTTTTAAAACAGTTGTCTCTGCATCCAAGTGACTTGGCAACTGGCTGACAGAAATCTATGGGATATACACTTAGGTAGTCAGGATAAGCAGCCAATTCTTCCAGAATGAAAATTCATCATGTGGCTGGGCTCAGCAACTCACATTCAGAGAGACTTTATGTTTCTAGCTGCCTGCTGAGTTGCCATCCTGCAGTAATCTAGGAAACCCGCCTCTCTTGAAAGATTTTTTTTTTGGCAATTTTCTTTTTTAATTTATAAAAATTAACTGGCCAAGCAAGCCAGATCATTTAGGCTTCATTAGAAGCAAAATGGCAAAACAGTATCATAACATATAATTGCATCCATAATGGTCAGCTAAAGGATTTAATAGAGTCATCAGGAAGTTATACTTAGATCCACAGAAAAAAAATTAGAAGTCTGATGCAATTATTCTTAACAATATGCAACACATGGCCCTACTATCCTGTGCTAACCACCTCTTACATGATGCAACAGAAATCCTATGTTCTCTGCCCTTCCACAGTAATGTTTATGTTTTAACAAACTGAACAAAGACCTAAAACTTCCCTTAATCCCATAGTGCCACCTGAACAGAGATTTAAGGTAGTTTCGGAAAAAAAAAAAAAAAAATTAACAAATCATCTAATTGCACAGAGGAAAAAGACAGCACTATGAAACTTCAATTAACAGAACAGGAAGCTCTCCCACTCCTCCCTTCACATGGCAGCTACACAGCTTAAAATCACATAGGTCATGCTGTAACCTGCTTTCTCAAGGCAGTTAAAGTATGACCAACTTGCACTCCCCCAAAAGGGCTTTAAAGGTGTTAAATTACATATATGCAGGTGCTGTGGGGCTTTCCAGTCATGAGCTAACCAGACTGAAAAAAAGAACCTTCCTCTCCAAAGACAAGGTAAAGCATGTGGGTTGGCACCAAAGTCAAGGTGACTAGTAGTTCAGGTCTTATCAACAAAAAGCAGTTGCACCAGAAGACAATTTAAGGCAAATATAAACCAAAGTAACAGTACCAGTAGAAGTTCTTATGTGAACTCGCTTTTCTGGCCAACTGGATGCTTCTGATATCCTTCTATTATCACAAACACCACCCAACCAAGGAAAGCATCCTTTATACTAGAACAACAACATTCACACAGGTTATTGTCTCAGAGGCATTACAGCACAATAACCAGGGAAAAAAAAGAGAAAAAACAACCAACAAATCACCTCTGTGATACTAGTCAAGGTGAGTCTTGCCACAAACAAAGCAGCAAACAAAGCAGGTGAGAAACAACCAGACAAACAGGGTTAAGCATGAAAAACTAGAGCCCTTTTAGGCTCAACCAACTACTAGAACTCTAGGATTTTCACTTCCCTGAAAACAAAGAAAAGCTTCCAATCCTAAGTATACAATTTTCAATCTATCTATGCAGATTTTCTGTTCAGCAGTTAATTGACATCCACTGTAAAATAGGGAATTTAAGAAACAAAAAACCACTAAATATACATTTTGTTAAAAAAAAAAAGTGCCAACAGTGGTTTACTCCCAGTCATTTGTCCACATTTGGCTTTTAAGTTCAAGGTAACATTTCAGCCCATGCTCACAATTTTACATTTATATACTGCCCAAGACACTGGATCTCCAACCCCATATACAGGTTTTTAGACACTGCCTATAAGCACCGTGGGTGATGCACAATACTATAATTTTGATTAACAAAATGGTTTAGGTATTCATTCAGCCTAGCTGTACTGAGTTCTATTGCTTGGCAACTGCAATCATTGTCACAATATCCACTTTTATTAGAAAAGGATTGGAATGGCAGAGCAAGCAGCAGAGTTATTATTCCTCCTCTGGCACATGCTTCTGGAAAGCCTGCGATGCAAAAGGTTGCCCTAATGCATTTCTAACAAGTCCACCCATGAGAGAACACTGGGTCTAGCTGGGTTAAAGACATACAGCCATGGCACCTTTCACCCAACATCACCACACCATCTTTCCAGACTCAAGTTTTCATAACTGCAATAGAACCAACCACCATGACCTGGTTGACTGAATTAAAATAAAAATATCCTCCTTGTATACTTATGGAGTGGGCTACTGCTGTCAAAAGCTGGTTTAGCACTAGAACACCTGAAACCACACAGCTTCATGAGCAAGTGTGTTTCTTCAACAAAGTACTCCGTGTTTGTGAACAAGTGTGTACTACTTAATATTTAAATTATAATAGTAAGTAGATTTATAATTAATCTATGACAAGGAATCTTTTCTCAGAGAACTTAAAATTAAAAATTACTTTAAACAAGTAAGTTTTTCCACTGCAACAAATAAGAGGAGCTGAACAGAAAAAGGGAACCAAGAGAAACCACATAAACCCAGTAATACACTCTCAAATATATAAACCTAAATGACATATTCTTTAGTTTCACTGAATTCTGAAATTCTTATCGTAACAATACAGCCACTTTGTATTATGCAAGACAGACAAAAAAATACTACCTGATGTCCAATAGATAACACCTCTCAAGCACAGGGATAATCAGCAGAGCTAATTCTGCACATCTCTTCACAAGAAGGAAACTGTCCTACAGGCAGAAGCTGCTCACAAGGCTTCAGAATTAGGCTGCAAGATTGCATCAAAGAAAACATCTCTCTGGATCCAGACTACTTTACATCCAACAAAGCTTTGGCAAGAGCGCTTCTTTCGGACATAAGAGTTTCACCAAGCTCTGAAAACCCAGAGCTAATTTATAGCATCCCGCATCCTCCCGTCCTCCCTCTGCCCCTCACCGACATAGAGTAAAACCAGCTGTCAATCCTGCAAGGTGAAGGGAGAGTCTCATCTCCACTGCAAAGGATGTGCCAACTACAGCCACCCCAAAAGAAGAGTTTGTCTGCCTGTAGTTATGATTTGCCTGCCCAAACAACACTAAGTCACCAGCCAGACAGCTCCTGTCAACATAAACTACAGCTACGGGGAGGGTGTTCGACGGCACAACTGCATTGGGTAACGGTGCCATATACACCTCTAAACACAGCTATACTGCAACACCTTAAACCAAGTCTGATCTGAGAAAGAAAAACATGAATTAACAGGAACAGAGGGAAAAAAAAAATAATAATAGCATTGGTAAGAGGATCTGAATAGGAAGACAACAATTAAAAAAAACTCTTTTCCAACTGCTAGCTTGAAAGCGAAATCATCTGGAGAGCACAGCTGATGGACAGTCCTTGGCCTCGCCTCACTTGTCTGACAGCTCTACTGGCCTCTCACTGCTGTTGTGAAAGAAAACCACGGTATTTATGCAAGGCTAGTTGGTTCCATGTTAAGAAAACATATCTGAGCGGGCTGCGCTTTGCTTTACCACACGCCAGCTTCATTCAACTCCACATTCAGAAACCAGGACTTCGTCTCCTTATTTCCTGCACAATTAACCAGCAACTCGGGACACAAAGAGAAAGTCCTGAATTTACAAACCGCCCCCAGATCTGTGGAAGGTCACACACAGTCTTTACCGGAAAATTTTCTAGTCAAGTTCGGAAAAATGGAGTTCTCTGGTGGTAGGAATGACAGCGTTGGGTAGCACCACAGCCACAGTCATCTCTGGTGTCCTCAGTGGGCAACTAAAGCAGACTTGTCCCCATCATCATCTTCCCTTCCCATACTCAGACTGAATCAGAACAGAACTTCTAAGTGCTGGAGTCACTTTAGTTATCCTGCCAAAGTCTGAATTTCCAACCCAAATCATATTTCAATATTCCTTGCCAAATTAATCAAAAAAATCCCAACTACGACAACTTGTGCGGGAAAAAAGGGCGGGGAGGTGGGAGGGAAAGAGGTAATCAAAATTAACACACAGGTCAGTGTGCCTCCTTAAAAAGCAATGCATGAAATAGACTTTACTATAAGCCTATAGAAGTTTATGATGGAACAGTAAAACCAAATAATTTAAACCAAAGAGAGACTCAGAATTAATCTTTGTTTTGGTGTGAAGATGTACACACCCGGGCTGGGGGAGATGAGCAAGAGACAGCAATGGGGCTTTATGGAGACCATTAACTTATTTAAAAGTCATAACAAAAAGGGAGTAGCCAGTGAGCTCCAGTGACATGAACCAACCCAAAGGATGACACCTTATCTGAAAGGAAAGGCTGGTCAAAAGGAAGCAATGAAAAAGATATCCATCAAAGAACAAAAAGCAGATCTGAGCACACAGCCAGCAGCAAGACTGCAGCAAAACTTACAAATGAAGTGTAAAACATCAGACTCCGTATTCCTGCTGCCAAGGAATTATTTACCAGATGACAATCAATATTACAACACACACAGAGATACGTATTTTTATCTCAACCTCTATTTGACCCAGTGGGAGCTACAGAGACAAATTCATATTCTTCAAGGAAAGTCAAGATGGGGGAAAAAGAAGTTGGAAGCATTTCAGGGTCTGTCCCCTTTTAGCCCATTTCTACTGAATGGTAACAAAACTATCTTAAAACAAACAGTTCAGAACAGATTTGTGCTGCTTGAGCACCTGGTCAGTAAAGTAACACACTTCAGGATCACAGCAAGAGGTTTCATTCATGCAATGAGCCAAACCCTGGTTGTGCTGTCAGTCTTTTCAAGTCCTTGCCCTTCCTTCATTGCATCAAAAGCAAAGCATCTTTTAAAAACTCCTCTGAAAGGCCTGAACAAATGCCTAAATTTCCAAGATCTATTCTCTATAGCCTTGAGCCAAAGTGACAGGAAATAAAACTTTTCTCCTCAATGGCTGCTTTTAAGTGCCTTTTTTTTTTTTTTAATTAAAAAAAAAAGCCATCAGTACTCTACTTATTACAAATTTGGAAAGTGCACATCAGGAAACGAAGAAGGCAATGGAGAGAAGAAGAAGAGATGTGATTTTCAAACAATCAACTTGAAAAGTCCTTACTTTAGTGAAAGGGTAAATAAGCAGTTTCAGATGTTTTGGACATCTCATGTTACCTTCTGCAACATAACCAAGCTAAAGGGAAAACGGTTAATTATATCCCTTATGCTCCAGAGTATTTCAGCAGGCTGCGCATTATGTTCTTCTGAAGGGCAAGTTGTTCTTTTATTTATTGTTTAAAACACAAACATAAACACAAAGTGTCCAATGCTGACCTGGCCATTACCAGTTTTACTAAACAGAGAAATACAAGGCTGCAGAGGCTTTCCACTGTTAAAAAGCATTTAAACCTATTCTCCTTCTCTGACTTTTTTTTCCCCTCGCTCTTCTCTGATACAGATCGCAAAAACAACTCAGACATCTGACATACAGGAGAACATCCTGCTGATTAAGAAAAAACGAGAGCACATTACTCTTGAGAGGATACAAAGCACCACTTCCTAATGCATTCTACTTTGTCAGCACAACAGGCTTCTTGTCATTTCAAAGGGAAACTGGTCATATTGATTTTTCCAGAACACAAGTATTATAAAAATATTACACATTTAATTGGTTTAACAAAATGCTTTTGTACTGGGACATATCAACACAGACCCTACAAGACAAGGTATAAGGTATCAAGATGTGGCTTTAAGTATTTGAAGATTCTCTGCGAGTGACAGCTTCAAGAAGTGCCATGATCACTCCCTAATAAAGCTCTCTTGAAGCTCCTACAACCCTCAGTAAGACGGAGACGTGTCTTTTTACATGTGGCAACTCTTGCCTCTGAATTCACAACACCCTGAAGAAACATCAGACTTCTCTCAAAACTAGTGTCCTCTCCACGGTTCACCAAATTTCAACCATGTAACTCAGCGCTCCGTGTTTGCTCAACTTTTTTCTAGAGGAAAGGAAAGTTCTTTACACCCTCTCAGAGCAATTTATTTCTCTAGTTGTTCCCTTGCAAAAGCCAGACCAACTGAATCAGCTCTTCTGAATGTGAAAAACCACACACCTAGCCTGTCAAGAAGCCTGGAAGATTTTTTTCCTGTTTTGTTTATAATTCTGAAAACCAAGCTATCCTTGGACAGCAAGACCAACCATCCCTTTTTCCCGCTTCTCAGTTTTCTATAATCCTAAACATGGAAACACTGGGAAAAGCTTGCACACACTTTCCAAGGAAAAAAAAAAAAATTCTCCTTCTCCTAGTTCTTTATTTCTGTTTTAACACAGCATATCAGAGCGTACACCCATGACAAGTTTCAACGGTTCAAAGACCATCTGAATAGTTCTAAGAGAGAACACAGATTGCTATTTTGCATTCCAAATTACCACTTCAGAAAAATTCCTTAAAAACGGGATTTTGTGAGGGATGCAATAAACAGAAGAGAAGGGACGGCCTTACTTCACACCTCCTCTTATTCCTCCAGGGAACTAAAGTGAGTTTTCTCTTCCTGAAGCGATACTTTAAGGCTTCCTTATAGCTTGCCTCCAAGTGGAACAGCATATATCCTCCCTTTAATTTCTTCTAACAAATCCCCTTTCAGCAAAATTTACTCTCACATATTCCATGTGGGCAGAGTGTAGTAATGCAACTTAATAGTTCCTAACAAAAAAGTTTTGCTAACAGTAAGTACTAGGAGGGGAAAAAAAGAAACTTTAAATCTTACTAATTAGAAACGTGGGAACGTGCAGGTATCTTTCAAAAGAGCATTAATCCCGTTTTATTACAAAAACAAAGCGACAGAATGACAAGATCAAGGATTCATCCAAAGATAATCACGAACAATAACCAATATATGCAAGATTTTCTCCACCACACAACACTGCTGTTCCTGCGTCCTCTGTCACTGCGCAGTCCAACATCTGTTCTGCAGTCACACTGCCAAAGAACAGGAGACTTTCACAGTAAATAGTACCTGGGAGCAAAGGGATTTCAACATTAAAAAAAATAATCTTCTGAGCCAAGCAACAGAAACACGGGTCTGTCAGAAGGTGTCTCCAGTACCGAGAGGACTAATGAAAATTTTAATCTTAAACTTCAATCTGTAGCAACTTAAGAAACCTCTCCCCTCCATCTCTCACACGCTGATGAAGAGAGTATTTTAGTGCCCATATTACCATTATTTCTAGGTAACTCATCGAGCCAGACCATCACACTTTCTTCAAAGCCTCCCATCTCAGACACACACCTGTTCTCACTATAGACATTTTTGTACTAGCACCCAGGGCAGCATTGAATTACTCCAGATAGAGTCACTTCCACATTCCACCCTCAAACTCCCCTCCAAGAAGTCATCAGTCACTCTCGGCTTTCACACTTCAGTAATTTTGGAATCAACAGGAAATGGAGATCAATTGTGATTTTACTAACTCAATAATGAGTCATCACTCAACTCCCTTTAGCCTTCAAATTCATCTGCGAAGAGACATGATAGCGAGGCCAAATTAAAAATAGCAAGTCTGGCTTGCACGCAATTAACACTGCCTTGTCCATCGGACTTGCCATGGATTGCAACATATCCAAGCACTTAAGAAATCGCCACATTCTGACCATCTTTCTTATCTCCCTGTCAGATTCCAAATGCAGTTACAATTATCTCTCTTAGCTTAACTGGGAAGAACAAACAATAAACAAAAAATTTTTATATAAACCCATTGTACTGCATTCTGTAACATCTGTCACTCAATTTGAACATGCCCAAATAAGAGTTAACTCTGCCTACCAGTGCCCCTAGCTAGTGACAACCAATCTTCTATTCTTTTTATTACAGAATACTCTCAAATCATTAGATTTCTTTCTGCTTACATAGCCTCCAAGCCAAAAAACCCACATTTGCATGAAATTAAAAGCCAATAAAAAACAATTATTTCATTTACAAAAATAGAAAATCATTTTATATAAACCACTTAAATGCATTCTTCTAAAAATAAACCTAATTACAAATCTAGCATGAAATTATAACAGCATATATTAGGGCAAATGCCTACTGTAATTTAAATAAAATAAAAATAGTAAGCATATAATTTACACCAAAAAGTTTGGACTGGTGAATTTACTTTTCAGTGCTCTCTTGGAGCCACCCTTTGTTGAAATGCTAAGACAGCTTTTACATTCAACAGCCACTTCCACAAGTGCCTCATCTCAGTTTACTCAAACTGTTCAGTTCAACGAGCAATTAATTCCAAATGAAAAAGGACTCCTGCACTGAAACCTGCGAAACAGTGGGCAAGATCTATTAGCTCTAAATTTTTGAGAAACAATAACAAACTATTTTCTCTATTGATTTTTTTTTAAGTCATGCCTGTCCATCAAATGTGGGAGCTTTAATTAAGTCTCAAAATTCAGATCTTCTGCATTTCAATTAAAAAATAACATTTTCCCTTCAAATAAAAAAATAACACAAATGAGAAGTAATCTACCATAAAACACATCATTTGCCATTTTGTCACTTAAAAATGTGAAAATTAAGGATCTGAGTAAATGTATCCAAGGCATCTAATTATTTACATGAATGTGTAGAAATGGCAAATGCTATTCATTAGCAAAAAAAGCCTGTATTTTCCAAAAAGGTTGTATTTGCAAATCAAGGTGTTCTAACAGTTGTCAGCCAATAAAAAAAAAGAACAGCTAAAAATATGCATAATGAGATTTAAACTGTGTATTTAATACATGCTGTTTTAAGCCACTATGAAAATCACTCACACTCACCTCAGTAAAAGAGAAAAAAATATTATAATATGCTAGTAGTGCTCTGAGGCCTTCATACTAAGGAAGAAATAACTTTAAAGGACAAATCGGATCAAAATTCACTACATTTCCACCAGAAGGTCAGGAAGCTATGCAGAGTTGTAGTGCCCAGCGGAAGCATCGGAATTGTTTTTAATTCTGTAAAAACTATGACATTCATCAAGCACTCCATCTACAGCTGTTGCTGAAGCCTGTCTTCGCTGAACAAACAAACTCTGAGTATTTCAATGAAAATCATTCGGCTACTTTGAGAAGAGAGCTGGATGGTAACACACTCATCCTCACATTCAGATTCACAGCCCATGTGGGTGACAAGCCCTGGCCTTTGCTGGCAGCTGCCCCTTGTCACCAAGGGGTGGACTGTGATGCTGCACCTCAGAGCCCATGCAGAGACCTTCATCCACATCCTTAACGCTCCCTAACCCGGAGGGAGGATTTCCCCTTCCAGTCCCCGAGTCCCGAGGGATGCTCAGCCAAGTCAAAGAAACCCACCTTTCGTGGCACAGGCAGGAAAAGCACGGAGAGCTGCTTGATGGGGAACTGCACTAAAGCAACCACTTGTTTTGCTTCTCCCTCACCCCATTCTCAACCGCACCATCCACCATCCCATCCCCTCAGGCTCTCATCGCACCCTTCCACAAGTCACTGCAACTTGCTCCGTTAAATCAGCTGAGAGGAAACCAAAGCCTTCCACCCTCTGAACATCTCAGCAGTTATGTCTCTCAGACCCACAGCCTAAAACTACCTCCATCACTTTCTGGGCACCAGGCTTGACATCAACAGAGTCAGCCTTGCAGTCATGCTCTTCTTCAACCAAGACGTTGACATAGCAAGTATGAGACACTGTCGAAAGGTTGATTATTGATAGAGAGGGAGAACATACCCAACCAGGGTATGTAGACATCTTAAATGGAGCCTTCCTCCCTCCCCCTGCAAAAATGGATGGACATGACCATTTTATCTTTTATCCTCTCTGCTCTTCACTTCTCCCTGATTTCACTTCCTCCTATTGAACGGGATTGACATCATCTCATCTCAGCAGGTCTGGGGGAGCTGCCAGGGTGCTAAAGATGAACTTGAGGCATGAGACACCATGAGCAACGACAGTCATCCTGAGGTCAGAACAGTATTTTGATACCGCAGTAAACACAGCCCGTGGCCACAGATGCAACAGGGAATAGCTCCACAGTTCTGTGAGCCCCGTCGCTCCGGAAGAACAAAGAGAAATCCTATGGAACGAACAGGCAACATCAGAGCCCATCCTCGCAGGGAGGCCAAACCATGCTCAAGCCACCTCAACTTTTGCTTCACTCTAACTACACGTGACGCCAGGTAATCTTAACAGTCGCCCGTGAAGATCTGGGGTTTATTTTAGTGTAATATACTATCTCCTTATCAGCCAAACTGATTCCAACACCCCCACCCTCATACTTCTGCTAAGACTAGTCCTTGATTGCCTGACAACACACAGCTTCTTGGTTAAAGTGCCTTCACCTGGATGGCAGAGTCACACAAGCATCCGAAGCCATGTCATGGTTCTAAAAACAAGTCCTTTAACCACTCCTCAAGGATAGCATTTCTCTGATTTTTTTTTTTTTTTTTTTTTTAAACAAATGGGGAGGGAAATACAAACACCCGGAGGAGGAATACAATTTCTTCCCAACCCTTGCATACTGTCAGCTTCTGAAGCACGAGATGTGATCACTCCCTATTTTAGCATGCATGACTACCAATGTCATTGCTCACAAAAATTATCCGGTCCCTTTTTTAAACCCAGTTTCAGTATGTAACTTCAGGCTTTTCTACCAAACTAGTGGATGGAGAGAGGTGAATGCACTGATATCATCTTTTTTTTATGACCGGCAAATAAAGCACGGCAAGAAGACCCTCGCTCTCAACTTATACTTGTCAAATCAGTATTTAAACAAAACCAAATCTGGAAAGAAAAACAAATGTGAACACAACTGTGCAGCATTAGGATACAACATCTGATTCACGCATTCCAATTCTCTCGCTCTCTAACACTGCAACGTATTGCAGACAAATTTAAAAATAAAGTCACTGATATCAACTACAAAAACACCAAGAAAATCCTCAGACTATGCTGGCTTAGCCAGTGGAATGCGTAATTCTTGTCTTCATACTATCACTTTCTTTCATGAAAAATACTGAAAATATCTTTTTGCCAGGTTAACCAACTTTGACTTCAATCTTGCTGACATTTCTTAAGTATAGCTGAATAATTCCATTCATATGCAAATTGTACAATAAGCCGTGAGTAGCAGCACTTGCAGAGACGCCCTCACAGAGATGAACATTTACTCTGCCCAAGTCTAATCTGCAGTGACATATCTGAGATGAAACAAGGTCCAAAAGGTACAGCCCCAACAACTTACAGAAGGCATATTTTCACCCTGGATGTTGCTTTTTCTCTTACTTCACAGGGTATTTTTAAATATTAAAGAGATGAAAGAATCGAGCACCGAGATTGCATCTGTTGCCATCACAATTTAACCACAGTCCATGTATTTATACAGTGGAATCTCCAAAATAACACTGCATCTGTTAAGATGACAGTGTTTTTCCATGGGCTGTGCTGCGTTATAGCGGAGCTACTCCAAAGCTATTGCTTTTGAAGTGCTGATTGCCATCCACCCCAAATTCTTTTTGTAATCTTCCTCAAATGTATTGAATTGTAAAGCTCTTGTTTCTCGGTATGGCCTGGGAACAACAAAACCCCAACACATCTCACCAGTGGGCATCTGGCACTAAAGCCTTACAGCTAACACAACATCTTTACTTAAACAATGAACTACCAAAAGAGATACACAAAACACAGACCATGTAAAAAAACACAGATGCCCATTTCACATGTGTTTCTGCTGAAGTCCAGAACCACTGCCACATACACACACACTCCAATGCATTTTTCTGTCTGTGCCTTATTTCTGTAGGATAACAACTGAACCAACTTGAAAGGACCTTTGTTCACTCACTGGTAATGCTGGCCGCATTTTAGAACCACAACCCATCGAAGCGTATACAAGCTTCAATTTTAAAAGGGACTCTCATAACCTCATTTAAGTATTAAACACATATTACACGCCTCTTGATGAGACACAATATCAATGAAAATATTTGTCCACGTAGCCAGCCCGCTCAATGTGACAAAAACACAAACATTTTATTAGCGCACACACAGACAAAAGGAAACAGACAAACAAACAATCAAAACCTTCAGTCACCCCCAGACAAGACCCAGGCAGGCTCAAGTCACAGCCTCAAATCAAGCCAAGTCTCAAGTTCGGATCAACAAATGTACTTTTCTTAAACCCTGTTTTTGCTCTTTTGTACAGTAACAACTGCACAGACTCAACCTCCACCATGGATGTAAGTCACTAGAAGAGCTGCAAGGGAATGCCAACAGAACTTCTTAAAACAATGTCCCTACCTCCAAGGTGCTTGAGCAACAGGACTAACACACCCATAGACTTTTGGCACCTTCCTCCACACACAACTGGTCACACGTCCTACTGGTTTGTCGCTTTCCTCTCCCCAACCTTGGAACCTCTTGGGTCCAAGGAAAAGGAGCAAAGCACACACAAAAGCAGCAACTCGTATGCATCTCTTAACACAACTGGATGTTCATTCCCTCCATACTTCCCAGGAGACATGGCATTTGCAAGGAACCAAAATGTACATCCACCTCAAAAGAAAAAAAGCTTCAGCCACAATAAACTGAGAGAAGATGTTAACTGCAATCAATACAGAACCACAAGCTGCTTCCACCTGCTGGGGATACAGAACAGGCAGAGAAGCAGCAGCCAGGAATCCCATGGTGGCAGCCAACCACAATTCCAGTGGGCTCCCCGCTCCATCCCAGTGGGTCTGCAAGCTCTTAGGAGGGTTTGTGCCATCATTGTGCTACGCATCTCTCTTAACACTGGTTCTCAGCTGAGAGAAAGGTAGAGCCACCTGAAAGCTTAAGAACAATACATACTACTTAACTCCCATCAGTATTTTGGAGGAAAAAAAAACCTAATCCCCAGCAGGATACATGAAATTTGACTAGAAAAGACAATAGTAACAATTTAACTACACATCATAACCCTGGGGGAGAAAGCAACAAAAACACCACAATAAAAGTAATTTCTGCACCACCGAGGAGCACGGGGGATAAGACAAACAAGGTATTTCCATTGCAATTTCGACTCTAACGCTACAACCAAATGTTACTCTGAGATGAGATGAGCCGTGCAAATACGTGTTTGTTCCTACAGTGCCGTGCCAGAGCCTTCACCCCTCCCGTGAGGTGTCCAAAATGGGCTTTTCAAGCCTTTCAAGGTATGTACTACTCTCACGCAGAAGGACCCAAGGGGAGGTGACAGGAGTGGCAAGGAAGCAAAGAGGTACTATTTGTAAAAGGACATAAAGTGGAGACGACTCTAAACCTAAGCCAATGCAAATAATGAGGAAACCACCCTAGCGAGATCCAGGGATAAAGCCCTTCCGAAGTCCAAGCCAATTCTCTTTTTGAAGTTTGGTTATAGACTGTTTCCAGGCGCAGCTTCCTCCAAAATGCTGTACCCAGTTGATTAAGACTTAAGGTTTGAGCTATCCTTCTCTCTAAGACAACCTTACACCTTCAGAAAAAATTCCCATTCTTTTTGAGGGCTGCTCTATCATGCATCATTTTAGGGTTTTTTCTACACCATAAACAACTCGCTTCTCAAAAATAATAAGCTGTCTTGTCTACAAATCAAGAAAACCAGCCCTGGGTCAATCTATGTTTGGGGAAGCTGGTTTTGCATCCAAGAGATCTGGAATTCTCTTTCCCCACCAATAACCTTTTCCAAACACAACGGTTCAGCTCTTGCAAAGTTTTCCTGTGCGTGCAGATCAGGAAGACTTCTCAAGTTGAGTACCATGATCCATAAGCAAACCAGATATAGGGTCCCACTAAGGATGAGGGAAAACCTCCTATCACCTTGCTAAAACTCCTCTTAGAAACCCACAACAATGCTAAAAAAGGAAATCAAGCGACGTGATGCTATGCTAACCTTACCAACCTGTGGCTACTAGCAGACCCTTCCGACTGCTGTGCTTCCACGAGTTTCATCCCACAAACACCCTCCACGTTTCAGCAGAAACATGTATATAACTAAGTACAAAGTGAGCACCTTAGTCCTCCCTGCCACTTCTTCTCATCTGCCTTACATAAGAACTGCCACGATAACACAGTTTGAAGATAATGATGTACTCTGTACTTGAGAATCACACATTCAGCTGCAGCTACCTACTGTATTCCAGTAGTAACAAATGGAAGAGATACTTCAAAGAGCACATTATCCCAGCTCTAATTTATGCATGCTCCCTCTTACCATCAAGCCATTTATTTTAAACCTGTCAGATATACTTGTAATGTAGCATCATGAATAATTTAAAAAGTAATCTGTATAAACCAAGTTTATAAACTTAACAGCAGGTACAGTACCTTTCATTCAAGCAGACTGCTCTCTGATAAAGTACAAGGGATCTTTGACTACTTCAGTATGTATTCATTTCATGCATTCTGAACTTCAAAAAATTCTTCTTTCCTGCCTCCAATCAAACCCTCTGCTATTTGAACAATACTGTATAAGTAGCTGACTTAAATGAGTAGTGTACTAATTTGTGAACCATTCATATCCAAGGAAAAAACCTGTAAGCTTCTGGAAACGATCAGTAAAAATGACCCACCACCCATTCACCAGCAGGAAAAAAACACACACATGTAAAGTTTGCCTCTATCATTAAGAACTCTTAATATTCTCCGCGTTTGCCTGATGTGGTCACATTCTGACACTGCCCTATGCCACATAGAGAAGGGATGCTCCCCAAAGAGCTCCCAAAAAAGCCCACCTGTTAAGAGAAAGTGTTTTGATCAGAGTTGATGCTCACACTTCCAAGTAAACAGAGCTATCTTTACAACACGTAATGGCACCAATAAGAGGTTTACAGAACAGCCCTGACTGGTGACAGAGCTGTTTCAATAATATGTGCCTCACTGGCAACACACAGCAAACAAACACATCAGGTCATCAGACTTGCCCAAAACACATATCTTCACAAACTAAGCATTCACAAAAGCAGGACACACACCTATTATATATACTATTACAGTAAAGCACACACATGGGCAGTTCACCCATTTCCTGCTTTAAGAGTTTCTTATTTGGATAATGTACACATTTTTTGTAAGTCAATAGCATCACAAAGTTCTTAAAGCACAACCTGGTTAGCACTTCTCTTCAGTGATAATCTTAACGTGAATTATTGCTCCAAGTTATTATTAAAATGACTTCCTGTTGCTACAAAAGGATACACTTGCTGTTTCTACCAAAATATTTACTAAATGGATTTGTCCCTCTAGAGGAATAATTTTAGTACCTTACTGGGTATGAGGTCCCTTCTCACTGGGTAGGTCAAAAACAACACTCTCCTTGAAAAAAAAAAAAAAAAAAAACACAACTATCCGGGGAGTCACTGAAAAATATATATGTTTATTTCTGCTCATACCATCAAGTTTACCCAGAAAGTAACAGAGTAACAGGGCACGTACACATCTGGATATTCCAAAATTAATAAATAAATAAAATTATATGACATTAAAGCTTACAAGTAATATGCAAATCAGTCTGTAAATACAGAAAATCATGATTTTGCTTTTCAGCACATTTTAAATAATCTTGTGCCACAACAGCAACTTCTTGAGGATATCAACATTGAAGAAGTTAATTGGTGTCTTGGAAGATATCCTAAGGGAACTACTCATATTTAGCATTTGTAAAGGTTAAGAAAAAAAAACCTTCAGTGATAAATGCAAGTTAAACCTTCACAATGCAGCATCACACTAACACCAGTTTTGCCAGAATGCATCTTCTTAACTAATGAATAAACCAAACTAGTATAAAACTTATTTAGCAAAAAACAAGTCCCGCCTAAAGGAACTGGAATCTATTTTTGAGTTTGAGGGCTTGGATACAGCTCTGTTTGCAGAGCACAGAAATATATGAATGAACACTCTATGGTGCTAATCATTTGCCCGTCCTCAAAGTTTGTCTCAAAGACAAATATAGTACTACAGAAATCAGTCCAGATTGTACCTGTCATGACTTGGCTAAGAGGAGAAAAAAAACACAGCCCAAAAAAACCGCACACAAGACAGACTGGCTAACAACCGCAAATGTGTCTTCAGCGGTGGCTGTTTGTTGAGTTCTGCTTTTGTACAATAATAAAAAAAAATTTTGAAAATATTCTTTTTAAAGCGGCTTTCATAAATCAAAAAAACTAATCCAACTAACCTACACAAAGAAGCTGTCTATACAATTTACAGTGATAGAAAAATTATACATGTCAAATATATCAAAATACTTAAAACAGTATTTCTACCTTTCAAACACATCATTGCATTCTTGAAGTCTTGCTGAACACAGAACTCTTAAAAGCAGCATGTTCCATTACCACCTAAGCCCAGAAACCTTAAAAGCACAAGTTTGTCAGAAAGATTGGAAATCAACTGAAACTACAGATCTGCAACAGCTCTAATTATGAGACTCTCGAGACAATTACTCAAACAGCAGCTTTTTTAAAAATTTAGTAACATACACAATAGTTTTCAATAACAAACTGCAGTTTACCCATTCCTATGTGCGCACTCACACATACAAATAAAAAACAGCTGCTGCTTGATAACATCACAAAGCGTTTCCAAATGTGAAAGCTTTACACTAAAATCCAAATAAGAATGTATTTAACTTCATAATCCAAAGTTTAAAAAACTTTTCGGAAAGTTGCTATTCCTTCTCAGTCATCACCTTTTCAAGAAAGTAAAATAATGCTCATGGAGTTATTAATTAAACTGCAGATAATCTAGAGAAATAACCCTAATTTTTTTTTTTAATAATTTATTTCAATGTATTTCTTAAATTATGAACTTTAGGGCTATTACAGATGATGAGTTAGATAAGTTGTTTTCTGTGTGGGATCATAATGTTAACATCCAGTGTGAGAAAAACAGGTTTCCTGCATATATTATTTCCTCCCTCTCTCTCAAAGTTCAGGACCATAAACAAACTTCTCTACAATGAAGTTTGCGGTAGCTCACAATTCACACAGATGGAATATACACACAATATAATTAATCATTTAACAAAACTGCCTCTTCTAGTCTCACTGAGTTAATAGTTCCAGTGATCACTGGCAAAATCCACCTCAGCATAAAAAGAGAAAAAAAAAATTGTTGGGGAAGAGGAAAAAAGCTTTAGTTAAACATGAATTGAAATTGTCCTTTAATAGTTTCTGCCCTGAAATGTATTTTTATTCTAAATGTTGGATGCCTAAAAAAAAAAAACAAAACTCCTCACTGAAGACATTCTCCTCCAAGATTTTCTTACTAAACACCAGTTTAGCAGAAAATTAAACAGGATTTGAAACAATGTTTCCCAAGGTAGCTCATACTGATAGAATTTAATTATTTACCAACAAAGATTCAAAAACAATCACATGGAAATTCTTCAACACCAGATTCTGCGTGTATATTTCAAGATGAAAACAATTTTAGTGTCACTGGAGCTGTGCTTGTACCATACTCTAGAATGAGTCTGAACAACTGGTTCCTTCAGGGAAAAGCTGACATAAAAATTAACAGTTTATCAAATCTGAGCAATTTCCCTATTGAACCAAATAAATCATGCTTTCTGTTGTCCTGTTGTTAAACTATTTGATCTGTCTTCTTGTTCTCTGCAGCCCCTTCCTTTCCTCACTTCTGACCACATACTTAAGAACTTGGTTAAATTTCCTTCCCTTTACACAAAGAGTATTTTTCTCTCTCAAATCCTGGTTCAGCACTGAAACTTCTAACGCTCATCTTCTTTCCACACCCACTCCTCTGCTTCTTCACGTTCTCAACACATTTTGCCTGATATTAGCTAAGTCACTACCATTTCCTAACCCTTTCGGTTTCTGAGTCACAGGAGCCTTTGCTCCAGTTCTGGTATGGAAAGGCTTTGAAAGTGCAATCTGACACAATCAAAAAAAAGTCCAAGTACTGCCCGGCTCACCGCTCCTTCCCATGGACTCCAACCACCATGGCTCCCCAAACACCTCCCTCCTCTCCCCTTTCTGCTGAACCCAACTGACGCCCCTTCCTTCAGCATTTTCTATCCACAGCCTCAATTAGAAGAGGAATTATCCAACTCCCAATTTAACAACATCCACTAACCACTAGGCGTACATGAGAACGCTGATGTGAAAAGCTAGGTGTGTGCAGTGCTGACACTCAGGAGGTCAGGAGGGCTTTTACTAAGCAACCTGGGAGAGAGATTAGACACACTGCATGAGCTACTGTTTATTAACATCAGAAACATAAAATATAGCCTGGATAGACAAACAAAAGCTCAGAGCTAACACGAACAGACCCATCAAGCTATCTATCAGTCTGAAGTATCATCAGACCTAAAAACATTGGGTTTTTTCTAAATGTTTAACCCGTTCCCTTCTAGGCATTCTCTTTGCAAACATACACAAGGGTGAAAATCAAAACCCCTGTCACACTCAAGGTAGAAAAGGAATAAAACGCCGTGTTTACATGTCATCTTAAACCCACTCCCAGGATGAAAAAGTCTCTGATAGTTGTAGCTTTGCACATCAAATGCTCTATTATACCAGCACATACTTAACGAAGGGTCTTCTTACTTTTGTTTCTGAGCCGTTCTAACAAAATCTCCAGAAATTCTCAGAATTTTTTAATGACTGTTTTTGAATCAGAAGCTTTCCACTGAAGCTACCTGCATTTTAAAGAGGTTTCTGTCATATAACCATGAACAGATTTTATATAATTTAGCATTAAAGGGACGGGTCTCTCCCCTCCTGTTGTAACTCCTTTGTATTCCTATTTAGGAATGCCTTGCTTGTTTGACCGAAAATGGAAGTGCCTTTTAGCTATGACACAGTATATATGAAAAACAAATAAAAATTAAGATTAATCTTCCTTCCACTATTGTGGAGAGAGAGAAGAATATGAAGAGATGCAAAACATCTGCTCTGGAGATCATTTTTCCCCCTAACAGCAAAATTCTTTCAGCAATAACTCGTGAAAACAAAGGCTATTAAACTGTAAACTACAAAGACGATCGATTAGAGGCAGCATTCAGCTAAGACAAGTTTTTCAGCATATCTTCCCATATTTAAATGCCTAGATCTTCTTCAGAAGAAGATATTTCAATTGGGAGGTTCTTAATTGGGTCATTTTAGCTAAGTGGCAACCGCAAACACTTCAGAGGACGGGAACCGAAAATCTTAACGTACTGTTCCTGCCTTATTTTGCTGCCAGAGCTGGGTGGGCATGTTTATTGGAAGGTGTTTTGTACCAGGTAGGACAAGAGAAAAATAATTGTGAGCGTGTATCCCAGTAGTTTAAGGATACACCAGACCTCCCCCTCCTCTCCTGCCCTGTTGCTCCACGCTGCTCGATCTTCTGTAAGCCCTTCCCCTGAAGAAGGGCACTGGGGTTTTGTTTTTAAACTCTAAGAGATTAATCTTCCTTCTCAAAAACAGCTCTAGCCAAAAAGTTCAGCTCCTGGAAGTAAGGCTACGGCTCTCCAGCCCTGGCTGGCCCTGCCACCACCAGGCAAAAGCCTAAGTCGGGCCTTAATTTGCAAGGAGTTAATTGGCATTCACCGGCTAATGAAACACAGTATTACTCAACATGCGTTACAGGCTCCATCTATGCACTTCTTGCTCACATTTTGGTTTTTTTGTTCTTAGTCTCGCTGTCAAGGCATCCAAAGGACTTCCCTCTCTTTTCAACCTGAAACTACTACTTTCAGAAAAGCCTCTCTAGGTCCTAAATTCTTTCCCTTCACGTTTAAAATGGAGAAAATTGATCTCTCTGCTCCTTCCCTCCATCGGTGCACATCTTCTCAAAAGCGAGAGGCACCCGGCAACGGCTCACAAGGAGTAGTACGTGGAAAAAAAAACCACCACCACACAGCTCAAGAAATTAAAGCACCGAGATGCAGTAAAGAAACATCCCTGCTCCTGCAGACGCCGAGGGAGAGGGAGCAGTTTTTAAAATGGTTGGGCTCCAAGGCACATTTACCACCTCCCTGCCTACAGAGACACTCCAGAAAGAAGGGGAGGGCTAATTTCATGCAAGAGATCCTCAATCCAGCCCGAGCCCGACATACCAGAAGAAAAACCGATCAGCACCGGGATTAATATGGTGATGATTGCAGCCTAATCAATTGCAGCGCCAGCCATCCCTGCCCCCTTTATTTCCCCCCCCGCGCCCGGAGGGGGCGGGCACTGCGATGCAATCGCAGGTTTAAAAACGCACAAAAACAAAAAGTCGGGGCTTTTGCAACTCCCAAACAGGACGGAGGGAGAGGAGAAGGGAGGGCGATCGGCGGGCGATAAGCGGCGGGAGGGAGCGGGACAGCCCCGCCGCACCGGGGACGCGCGGTCCCGCACCACGAACCGCGTGTTTCCCGGCGCAGCCCCCGCACCCCCGCGGGGGAAGCCGCTGCCGAGCCCACCGCACCGAACCTTCCCGCCGGGTGCAAGGCTGGAGGAAAACAACAACAACCACCACCACGAAAAAAAAAAAAAAAACCACCAAAAACAAACCCAAACCCCACCGTTAGGGATACAGCCCACCCCGGCCATCAAACGTTTTTATTTATGCACAAACGTAAAGAATCAACCTGAAAAAAAAAAAAAAAAAAAACAAACCAGGGATACAGCCCACCCCGGCCATCAAACGTTTTTATTTATGCACAAACGTAAAGAATCAACCTGAAAAAAAAAAAAAAAATCAACCAACCAACCAGCTGACTGCGACCTTTAGATTGCGGGATGCCACCGCAATCCTGCCCCCCCCTCCCCGAGCAAGGCGAGTGAAACCCTTCCTCGGTAGTGAAGCGGCAATAAAAAAGGCAAGGCGCTTTATTTCCAGGAATTCTTCCCTGGCTATGGCAGGTTATTGCATACGGCCGCTAAATATTGACAAAAGATCAAGCTCCCTCCATGCGGGGAAGGCAAGCGCTGCGCTTCTCTCCCCCGGCTCCAAGTGTTTACTACGCAGCTCGCAGCCCCGGCTGCGGGGGTCCAAACGCGGGGGGGGGGGGTTCAGGTAGGGGGGGAAACACAAAGGAGGGGACGACCGGCCATGGCGGCCCCTTGCTGCGGGTTGGGGGCTGCGGCTGTGCCCGCCCCGTGTGTACAAACGGGCAGCCCCCCCACCACCACCACGGGAAGGAAGGAAGGGATGGATGGATGGAGGGAGGGAGGCGTGCGGCCCCGCGTCGTTAAACGTGCGGGGGGAGCGGACGCGTAACAGGAGGGAAAACACGCAGGTCCCCGCGGGCAGGGGCGAAACCCGCGCACGGCGGCGGGAAACGGCGTGTAGCCCCCCCCGGAGGACCTTACACCTTCCCCCCCC